>NW_026732618.1:0-325000 GCF_028476545.2 Physella acuta | reverse complement strand
AACCCAAGCCTGAGTCCTCCCATACCCCTAACCCTATTTTTAATCCTAATCTAAACCTAAGATAACAATAGTAACAATACAGACTACAAACACCCTAACACATTTGTTTTAGAATAGTCCATTGTCTGAAACAGTAGTAACAATACATTCTAGAAACACCCTGACACACTCATTTAAGAATAGTACATTGTCAGACACAGTTGCTATCAGTGTCTGATTAGGGATCTTATTTATTTAGCATATGTGTTAATTTCCAATGTTCAATAATGTAACAATAATGACATGTTCTTTAAAAGACTTGACTAGTGTTAAAATGTACTAGATCTACCACTAAACACATGTTTGCAAAGATTAAAAGATTCAATTTGTTTAGAAATAATCTGACTCACCTTACAGGCTGATATCCTAGTCGAATATTGCTAAATCCATTGTATTTTCCTTACCATTATCACAAAGGTGATGATTTACTATAAATGACTCTCATATTTAAACAATAAATAGAATTAATCTAGGGGAGTCAACCCATTTAAAAACTTAGGTAACTGAAAATATAAATACAACCAATAACCAGATAATTTCTATGATACCCAAATTTTTATAAGAGTTGTTTTTTTTTTAATTCAAAAGGTCTACATAATAATCACATGCTGTTGTAAAAAAGATGTTTCATTAATAATATGTTAACATTAGGCCTATTCCAATTTTGGTTAATACGCAACTAAATTGTTCATAAAATATAATTGTAAAAATAATCTCAAAATTGTTAATGATGTTTGCTGTAGTGTATATTGTATGAAATGTATCCATTATATAACACACGATAAAGAACATTCTGGCCCACACTTTACACTTAAGTTTGAATTGAGAAAAATGTATCTACATATTCATAATAAACAAATGCAAATTTATGTTAAAAGAAGGAATGCATTAGCGAGTTTTGTTTAACTCTTACTTATATTCCATTTAAGCCAAATAATGTGAAGAAATTTAACAAAAACATAAATTAAATAAAAAGTGTGTTTCATACCAGTGTTCTGCAATATCATATTAATAGAATCTTCTTCATAAGTTGTATCAGATGACTGGTATAAACTTTGCTAATAAATTGCTAGTAAATTTGCTAACATTAAGAATAACCCCATTCTTACAACACAATTCATATCTTAGCCATAACACTGAACCTCATATTGTTGTAGTAGTACAACCTAACTCATGTATTTTTTTGTATTTTTTGGAGAGTTCACTTTTTGACAGTGGTTAGAGGAATACTAAATGAATACTAGAGAGCCAGTTCTTTAACAGAATTCTTTTTCTTCTCCTATTTTTAGTAAGTCTGAATTACTATTTAAACCTCTGTTTTGCCCTACAAGTAAAACTAATTTTATTTCAACATAGCTTTTATCAAAACTACTTATCATCCCCCCCCCCCCTTTTGCAAAGGGGGAAAATTCATTTGTTTTATTGATAAAATCAGGATGATAGACAACTATTATTTACTATTTTTTATTTATCCAACTGCTTGCTGTAATAAACCACTACTGTAGGTAGCTAGCTCTTAACATTCCAAATACACTAAATTTATCTGCAAACCTAATTATTTCCCTTGTTAATACAACTTTGATCTTAAAATATTACAATACCCAATCTATTATTTTATTTTTTATTAGGCCCTGCAAATTTATTATAATTATTACCAACATGCATCATGATTAATTTTTTAAATTTTTGTTATGAAAAACTAAAGAACAAAATGTATATAAATTTATATATAAATTTAGAAAAAAACTAAATATTCTTGGATTATTAAAAAATGAAATCTGTGTGTATCTTATGATAGTGTATAGTTTAGTTTAGTTTTCTTTCAGACCTTAAATTTAAAAGTATGTACTTTTATAATTTTTCATAGCGGTTGAGATTTATAAATAATACATGTCATCACTGAGCTAATAGTTTACAAAATATGTTGAAATATGAAGCACATGACATTTATGTAAGTGGGAAAGTGTTATGGGGTGTGTAACATGATTTTTTAAATGTTTCATGTCTAGGTGACACAAATATCGGACTTTTGAAGACGTGTTTAACAATTTATGGACGACCTTCTATCTGTTTTATGCCCAGTCCTGTACGAGGGGAGTGGCTGCTGACATTTATTTGCATAGTGCTTGGCATTATCTGTATCACCATCACAATTGTTCTGCTGGCTTTCTCATACTGGGAGTACCGTGTTATGAAATTTGCACGATGGCTAGGCTTTGTTGCAAGTAGGTTCCACTTTTATCATATTACATGTATTATATCATTATAATAAAATGATATTATATAATGATAATATTATAATGATCATAAAAATATTATTGTGATAATTATAATAATTTGCCTTGTGGCAGATAAGTTCATATGTTTATGAGACCTCAACATATAAACGGATAGTGTGGTCAGCACTTTGCCCTTCTCCCTTAAGAGCTGGGTGGACTCATGGATGTCCTACAGACACAAAGCAGGGATTTGAACTCTAGGCTAGTTAGCAGCAGTGTGCTCTACCGTCCAATCTTGCAGGCTATTATATACAGTTAAAAATTGAAGGTTACTTAAAACTTATTTCATTTTCTAATTTCAGTGATCCTGTTCTGTTTGGCGGCTGTAATTTTTCCAATTGGGTTTGACATGGATCAGATAGGTGGAGAAGCCTACCAGCTACCAAACAACTACAGGGTGGGGATCTCCTACATTTTTTTTGTTCTGGCCCTGTGGATTACAGTAGTCTCTCAACTCTTTGCCAGCAAGGTTTGCTTGCCGCACTTCTGATACAGTAGTCTCTCAACTCTTTGCCAGCAAGGTTTGCTTGCCGCACTTCTGATACAGTAGTCTCTCAACTCTTTGCCAGCAAGGTTTGCTTGCCGCACTTCTGATACAGTAGTCTCAACTCTTTGCCAGCAAAGTTTGCTTGCCACACTTCTGATACAGTAGTCTCAACTCTTTGCTAGCAAGGTTTGCTTGCCACACTTCTAATAGCCACAGTTGTGTTTTTTAAAGACTGGTCTTCTTCAGTATTAAAAGTACTTAACAGTCTGTCTCTTTCTACTCATATGTCCTGGATTAAGCTTTATGCTATCATTGTGGAAATGTGTGACAGTTCCTGGAATACACATTGAGAATCCCTTGATGATTGTGTATCATCCAATATAATGTACCTGGCTTTGTGTGCCACACTTTAAACATTGTTCAATGCAGTGTAGAGAAGAATCTGGTCTGTCATGATGTTTTTTTTCATGATTCTTAATTCGTGTTTGTATTTTTTCATTTGCATAAGCAAATTGTTTTGTGGAAATAATAAGAAAGTAAATATTTTGCTAATTGCAAAATCCTATTTAAGTGAAAATATATAACCGATTTAATAATGAGAATCTCACTTGATGCTCAATATTAAAAAAAACCCATAGAAAATTAGCTAAATATCATTAGAACTTTGGCCAAAGACCTCAAGCAAAACATTGAAGTGGTTTTTCAAAGGCAAATACAATATTTTGAAAGTAAGCTCTTCTATATAGAGCTAACCTAAGGAAAAAAATTGAAAATACGCACCTTATTAATTTCATTATGGCAGTTATACGTTTTTTTGTCCTTGAATATTTCTTACACTATTTTAGGCCTTGCCAAGAGCCTAGTTGTAAAGGTCTAGATTATTTTTTATCTTTAACTTAAAGATTAGCAGAAAAAAACAATAATTACCTCTTTCATTTCCTCCCCTGAGTTGCACTGTTTGAATGCTTTTACTCTACTGTGCCATTCTATAAGGGGATTTGTTTTCATTCATGTTTTGACAGATGTTGTGTGTTAGGTCAGTTTTTATATGCATTTAACTTAACTTTCAGTTTCTGTTGTAATAGTGCAAAAAAAATTTTTTATTGTCTATCAAAATTTACAGTTTATTTTGTATTTTCTGTACAACATGTAATTAATTTGATTATTTGTAAATGTGTACAAATAAACCTTTTTTTTTGTAAATGTGTATATTAATAGAATGATATTAACTTGTTATGTTATTTGTGGCATTTTCTATTTTTTTAATAAAATGCTGAATATTGTGAATCTATATCGTTGTGTAGGCATAATTGTATTTGTCTACTTGAAATGTTAAATATAACTTTGATAAGAATTTCTCACATATTTGACCACTGCAAATACAAATTTTATTTATATTGAGATAATTTTATTGTTATGATTCCTTCATTACTGTTGTGAAAAATGTATGACACTGTTAGTGCATCAGTTTGGTTTTGTGAACACAGAAGGAAAGCCAACTGTTAAACTGTTTTGGTTTAGTGTGCAATGTTTGTCACTAAAGATGTCAACATATTTATATTTCCATATTTGTTTGGTTTAAAAGCCAAGTCATAGTTTTAATTAAATTAAATACATAAAATCAATTTTTTAAATGAAATATCACTTTTACATGTTCTTAAGTAAGAAACATTATATTGTACCTTTATATAATACTAAAATTCATGTCTAATTTTAAAAATGTATGTCAGTAAATGCACTTTAACTCAAATAGTTTCAGTTTCAAACCATTAATGATGCATGATGATCAGTTTTAAAAATATTAATTTTAATAAGCTCACAACATCAAATATGTTCCATTTTAGATTTTTTTTAAAAATAATTTAAAGGGAAGTAATCTTGAATTTACATCACTCATAACTTTATTTATCCATCTCTAAGTTATGTGTTGTTTTTTTGTCAGTTTTTTTAGAACAGCAGTAATATGAAATAAATGAAATACTTGACTTTTTATCAGTGACACTCATTTTGTGGAAAAAAGAAAAAAAAACAACAATGTAATAATATAACAATATAAAAGAATTTAAAAACTATTAAGATACATGTTTTATGAAATCCTGGTCAAAATTTGAAGAAAAATCAGCCACAAAAAAAAAATCAAGATTGAAAACAGCACTATGTCATGGAAATGGCAATGTAAATTAGTAAACCCCCATAAACCCCACATGATTTACTGCAGCTCGTTTAGATTGTCCCTTACCAGTCATAGAAGTACTACAGTCACAACACTAAACTCATTATTATTTTGTACAGTTGGTTCAGTAAAAATTTTGAAGAAAAAAACAACCTTAATTTACATAAATTAAAAAAAATTAAATGAATAATTCATATAATGAATTAACAAATTAATGAAAAGGATTATATTAAATAACATTTATGATCGCAAAATAGATTATTCTATAATCTGATGAAGTGTTTCTACACCAATAAAGTTTATTTTTGTTTCGGTAGACATTTAAAATGAAATAATGAGTATCTATGTTTAATTAGCTTATCCAATGTCTTTCAAATATTTTTTTTATTATTTTGAAGTTCAACCTTGTGGATTGCATGGTTTACTGAAGTAGACACTTGTTTTCTATCACCAAATTCAATTATAATATTGAATATTGGTCAGTCTTTATTCTTTAATGTTAATATGTAAAATCCTTTTTTATAAAATAAAAAAAATTATGGTTTCAAAAATCTTGTTATCACAAATTAAAATTTGATACCTTAAATGAGATAATCTCTTTAAGTTCAAAAATTCATTTGTATCTTAAATATTTGATTGGATCCAGGTCTCCTATAGTTTCAGCCTTAACATCTTTAGAAATGTTCTGCAACAGTGGTGCCAATTGAACAAGTTCTGATACAACATTTTCCCCAGCTTTTAAGAGGATTTCAATTGATCTGACAGATTTACTAATCTGTGGTAGAGTTTTCCCCATCACATAGTTCTCTAACCTTTTGTTTATAAACTCTAGTCTGGACATTTTGTGCAGGCTTACTGCTGTTATTTTACAAAACTTTCTTTTAATTACTGCTGCGAAAGACAACAAAACGTAAAACATTTCCATAAATGTTGAGACATGTTCTAAGAAATAAAAACTTTCTTCAGCTAATGATTTGGTCAAGTCCAACATGCTTTTGTTGTCACTAACACAAAGAACTGATGCCGGGAACTTCACTGTGACTGCCTTCATTTGTAAAATACTTTGAAGCCATTTTTCTAATAGTTTGATATTTGAAGAGAATTTGTGCATTTCCAAACAAGCAGTGAAATATTTGATTGGAAGATCACTGATAAGAATGTTGGATAATGTATAGTTAGTTAAACGTTTTGCTTTATTAGTGCATTCTGAAAATGTACCTGTATGTGTTTCTTTGTCTCTTAAACATTCCCAGCAGAATTTGAATGTGCATACGCCACACGACAGATATGGAGAATAACATCTATGATAATTTTTTGCTATTGGGGTTTTACACTTGGGGCAGTGTTTTAACTTGATATTGAACACTGCTTGACCAAACTTCAACTGCGCGCCAGTTTTCTCCAGAAGTTTGTTATATGCAGACATCTGGTCACATGATGTCGGCCAGTGAGGTGTTTTTTGACAGTTTCCACACCAGGTGTGTGAACAGCCGCAGCTAACTGGAAAACCAAATTGTGTCTTTAAGGGAAAAGATGTGGAAATAGCAAATTTTTGGCAGTCCTTTTCAGGGCACCAGTTACATTTAGGATTTGAATCAATTAAATTGTCTCTTGCTTGATTTGACCATTTAGTTACAACTGAAAAAGGTAGACTTGATTTCAAAGTAACAAGGTCCATTTGGCACTGCAGCTAGTGATCATACAGGGTAGATAACTGGTGCCATGCCTGTTATTGTAGTAGAGGTGAGTACGCCAGCAGCTCACACAGAATGCATGTCCGCAGGACAACATCAGTGCAGGGTTGTCAGGTGTATAGGGGAGACAACAGGTGGTACAGTCACTTGTCTTGATTACCTCCGCTTTGGTTTTAATGAGAGATGTCAGAAACAATTGTTCAGGATCGCCCTTGTGTTCTGGTTGCTGTTGTAACAGAGAAACCGCTTCTGTGATGGTGTGAGTACTAATGGTTCTTGTTTGTGGTAAGAGTTGCCAGATAAAGTTTGAAGGTGCGGCATGGTCTAGTTTTTTGTTCGTGGTTAAACAGACAGGTTCGCCAACAACATTATTTTTCAAACCAGAAACTAAATAGATTAGATTTTGAAACGCTAATCTACACTCCAGCTGTTCTGACATTCTTTGTCTAAATTTGGCATTTATTTTTAAATTGTCCTGGCACTGTATGGATATCAGCCATGACGAATTAGGATGGCCAGATTTTTTCCCAACGAGATACCATTCTTTTGTCTCATCGTTTTCGCCACTGAACTTGACAACAAAGCACGGGGGATAACTGTTACCAAGACAGACATCAACCACTCCACTTTCACGGAGTTGTTGTTGGTCTAATTCATTTTCACAAGAAAACAAAGTTTCTTCCACGAGATCAACATTCACAAAACTGCTGTCAAATTCCATGGTGCCACTTTTAAACTCATCTGACAAACTATGAAATTTATTTGTTTTTTCTACGTCCAAGAAAGCTGCTTCCTCAGATGAAATGATTTCAAATGAATGATTAAGCTGATCATCTTGAAGATTTTGTGTAGAACTTTGCTTTAAACTTTGTTCACTCCTCCAATTTTTTTCCGCAACAACTTCAGAGATATCAGCGTGAACCAACCAGTCTTTGTAAAACATTTTCAAATCTAGCCTTTGTTTCTTTTTCTTTCGTCGTCTTGTTTTCTTTTTACTGTCTACAATCAAATCACTAATATCAAATTCTCGTGCAAAATCTTTCTTACGTCCCTTAAAATATGCTTGAAAAAAATAATAATAGCCTTTATCACAGTAAACCATGTAATCTTCACATTCCCCGCGCAGTTCCGTTAAAGTTTCAATCGTGTCTTCTTTCATTTCAGCTTTTGTATAACCCTTACAATACTCTTTTAGTCCATTGACGTAACCTTTTGTTTTAAAAAAGGATTTTTTATTGTGGCGTAAATGACCAAAGTGCAAAAATTTATGCTCGTAATTAAAATTGTAAGCACTTCTTGCATCGACGTGATACGGTAGATAAACGTTGATATCAAGTTCAGCCTTCACGCTCTCAGGAAGAGACGTATCACCTCGTTTTGGTTTTTCTATGGGATGTTTCCTTAGGAAGTGATGTTGTCGTTGGACACCTCGCCCATGATATGTAAATCTCTTTCTAGATTTTTTCTCCTGATTTTGTTCACACTCTTGAGTCGACTGTGCAAGTATTTTCCAAGAATATTTTTTATCTACCATAGCATGTTTATAAGAAGTTCCGTTCGGAATATCTTTACTCTGTATTACAGCTACGTTTAAGTTCTCGTTAACTTCCCGTAGGAAGTCAAAATCTGTCATCATGGTGTCTAGTGCTGCTGGTAGGAGCCATCTCTTGGCTTTATTCATGGAGTAGAAAACACTGCCCTCACACTTTGAACACTGAATCTGTGGCAGACCAGGTCCCTTCCATTGAATGTAGTTCCAGATTTTCTCCAAACATTTCGATACATTCTCTTCTAATTTTTCATCTCTTGGCTTTATCGGTGGTACAGAAATGGCGATCACATTCTCCATGATCATTGGCCTCTGTGTATTGCAAGCCTGGCCACCTCTGGCCAATCGTTGGGTGCCTCCAGAATTCAGTCCTGAGTTCGATTTTTTCAGCACCATTTTGATGTTGACTGTTTGGAGTGATAAAAAATGTACTGCATATCACATATTTTATATCAATACAATACTATTTACGCCAAAAGTAAGACAAATAACAAATGTGTCCTTAGTGATCTTTGAACAGCTCTCGAACACCACAGGATTATGTACTAGCGATCGCTTGATATATCAGCTAGCTGACAGCTGTTAAGTATTGCTTTTTGGGGTGATTCTACGCATGAGAAGCGTCCACTGACGTTAATAAAGGGCAGATAATTGTCCATTTTTAGTTAATTCCCAAGCTCCCGTTTGAGATTTAAAGCAAATATTTTAGTTGTATATAGTGTCGACTACATTTAAAGCGAATATATATATATATATATATATATATATATATATATATATATATATATATATATATATATATATATATATATATATATATATATATATATATATATATATATATATATATATATAATATGGCTATTTTATTTCATTTTTTTTAAATTTTAAATCGAAAATACAAACATTTGGGAAAAAAAGTTTATGAATACAAAACCCTTAAAAATAATAAGGTTCTAAATATATAGAAATAAAATTGAAAACTGACTGAAATTTGTTTAAAAACCTCCTCCCCTCTCCCAAATTAATCTAAGCAAAAGTTAAAGTCAGTTGTTGGTGCTATCTTTTGGGTCATCTTTGATAAGCTTAACGATAAGAGCCAACGATTGGCAGTTTAAAGAAGTGTTTATCACCTCTAAACAAATAAGGTGTTTTTCAGCCATAATAAATTATCTAAAAGAAATAATTGTTACGTACAGTTTTTGAGGTGCAGGGCCAAACGAATGTAGAAGTGCAGTGTCCAACAACCACTGCTGTGGTACTTCAGCTATCCCCAAACAACATAAACATTATTACACAGATTCTATAATTAGCGCGCTGAAATTGATTTTCAAAAGACGTCGCTCAGGCTTGCCAGCAGTTGTGCAATAGAACATAAAATGGCTCTACCATTTATTTATTTGGAATTCCCAATGACAACCTTTTAAAAATCGATTATTGAATCCCATGTTTAAAAACATTTGTAAATTGTCCGATTTATAATTTCCTTACTTAGATAAAGTAGCATCCTAACGTTGTGGAAGTGAGGTATCTCATTGAATAAAACTTTCGAAAATAAAAATAAAATAAAAAAAACAGCATCCAATAAGCTTATTGGGCCAACTGAACAATGAGTCTATAACAAACCTTCCCAATACAACATTGGCAACTCACAAGAGCCTTCCTGGCAACTCAGTCCTTAGTTTTCCCAACTGTCCCCAGGGGTAGCCCATCTTCCTTATACTAGTTGTTTCTCCAACTGTCCCCGTGGTAACCCATCTTCGTTGTGCTAGTTTCTTCATTTGTTCCCAGTGGTAACCCATCTTTCTTGTGCTAGTTTCTCCAACTGTCCTCAATGGTAAACCATTTTTCTTATACTAGTTGTTTTTCCAACTGTCCCCAGTGGTAGCCCATATTTCTTGTGCTAGTTTCTCCAACTTTCTCCAGTTATAACCCATATTTATTATACTAGTTTTCCTAATTGTCTCCAGTGATAATTGTTTTTAATTAATTGAAGTAATGGCGTAAAGATTGTATTTGTTTTGTAACCAACAGTATTTTATTTGTGTTTAAAGTTAGATGAAGAACAATTGCACTAAAATACAATAAAGCAAGTTTTAAAGGGGGGAAAGACTGACAGTCTGAAATCCATGTACCAATCTTCTGTTCACCTCATCAGTTTTTCTACAAAGTTTGCCTGAACTTATCGCCACGCAGACTGTAATAATTTAGTATTAACGCCGATTTCCACTGCCTAACAAAGATGTACATCACACATACCAAAACACAAATTAAATTAATGAGCATTAATCAATTGTTAGATCTTTATTAAAAATGTTTACATAAGCTTAAAATGTCATATAATAATATCTTAACAGGGTGTACGAAGTTAGTTTTTTATTGTGCTACAAACAACAGCATCAAAAGATTTAATGTTGAAGCTTTTCGGCTTCTGAAATCCGGTACATTTTAAAAATAAAACTATAGTTCCAGTTCAATCAATTTATTTGTATCTTAAATATTTTAATGGCTCTAATTCTCCTATAGTTTCAGCCTTAACATCTTTAGAAATGTTCTGCAACAGTGGTGCCAATTGAACAAGTTCTGATATAGCATTTTCCCCAGCTTTTAAGAGGATTTCAATTGATCTGACAGATTTACTGATCTGTGGCAGAGTTTTCCCCATCACATAGTTCTCTAATCTTTTGTTTATAAACTCTAGTCTGGACATTTTGTGCAGGCTTACTGCTGTTATTTTACAAAACTTTCTTTTATCTACTGCTGCGAAAGACAACAAAACGTAAAACATTTCCATAAATGTTGAGGCATGTTCTAAGAAATAAAAACTTTCTTCAGCTAATGATTTGGTCAAGTCCAACATGCTTTTGTTGTCACTAACACAAAGAACTGATGTGGGGAACTTGACGGTGACCGCCTTCATTTGTAAAATATTTTGAAGCCATTTTTCTAATAGTTTGATATGTGAAGAGAATTTGTGCAATTCCAGACAGGTGGTGAAATATTTTATTGGAAGGTCACTGACTAGGTCGTTTGCTAAACTGTGAGTCTTGTAGCTTTCAGACGAATCCTTGCAGGCGAAGATATTATGTGTTTGTGTGTCTCGCAAGCACTGCCAGCAAAAATTGAACGAGCACGCTCTACACACCATTGAAGGGCAGCCGCCATTTTTTTCTATTGGGTTCTCACATTGAGGGCAGTGTTTTAACTTGATCCTGAACACTGCTTGACCAAACTTCAACTGCGCGCCGGTTTTCTCCAGAAGTTTGTTATATGCAGACATCTGGTCACATGATGTGGGCCAGTGAGGTGTTTTTTGACAGTTCCCACACCAGTTGTGTGAACAGCCGCAACTAACTGGAAAACCAAATTGTGTCTTTAGTGGAAAAGATGTGGAAATAGCAAATTTTTGGCAGTCCTTTTCAGGGCACCAGTTACATTTAGGATTGGAATCAATTAAATTGTCTCTTGCTTGATTCGACCATTTAGTTACAACTGAAAAAGGCAGAATTGATTTCAAAGTTACAAGGTCCATTTGGCAACTGCAGTTAGTGATCATACAGGGTAGATAACTGGTGCCATGTCTGTTGTTGTAGAATAGATGAGTACGCCAGCAGCTCACACAGAATGCATGTCCACAGGACAACATCAGTGCTGGATTGTCAGGTGTATAGGGGAGACAACAGGTGGTACAGTCACTTGTCTGGATTACCTCCGCTTTGGTTTTAATTAGAGATGTCAGAAACAATTGTTCAGGGTCGCCTTTGTATTCTAGTTGCTGTTGTAACAGAGAAACCGCGTCTGTGGTGGTGTGTGTACTAATGGTTCTTGTTTGTGGTAGGAGTTGCCAGATAAAGTTTGAAGAAGTGGCATGGCCTAGTTTTTTGTTTGTGGTTAAACAGGAATGTTCGCCAAAAACATCATATTTCAAAGCAGAAACTAAATAGATTAGATTTTGAAACGTTAATCTACATCCCAGCTGTTCTGAAATTCTTTGTCTACATTTGGCATTTATTTCTAAATTGTCCTGGCACTGTATGGATATCAGCCATGACGAATTAGGATGGCCAGATTTTTTCCCAACGAGATACCATTCTTTTGTCTCATCGTTTTCGCCACTGAACTTGACAACAAAGCACGGGGGATAACTGTTACCAAGACAGACATCAACCACTCCACTTTCACTGAGTTGCTGTTGGTCTAATTCATTTTCACAAGAAAACAAAGTTTCTTCCACCAGGTCAACATTCACAAAACTTAGGTCAAATTGCACGTTGCCACTGTTAAACTCATCTACCAAACTATGAGATTTATTGGGTTGTTCTACGTCCAAATCGTAAGCAGCTTCCTCAGATGAAATGATTTCAAATGAATGATTAAGCTGATCATCTTGAAGATTATGTCTAGAACTTTGTTTTAAGTTATGTTCACTCCTCCAATTTTTTTCTGTAAAAACTTTGTCGCTTTGTTGGTTGCACCAGTCTTTGTAAAACATTTGCACATCTATCTTTTCTTTCCTTTTCCTTTGTCGTTTTGTTTTCTTTTTATTGTCTACAATCAAATCACAAAGATAAACTTCTTGAGCTAAGTCTTTATTGCATCCCTTAGAGTATACATGGAGAGAATGACAACAGTCTGTATCACAGTAATCCATGTATTCTTCACATTCTCCGTGCAGTTCCATTAAAGTTTCAATCGTGTCTTCTTTCATGTCAGCTTTCGTAAAACCCTTAAAACATTCTTTTTGTCCATTGACGTAACTTTTTGTTTTAAAAAATGACTTTGGATTGTGGCGTAAATTACCATAACCGCCGTATCTAAGGTCATAATTATAGTTGTAGGCACTCCTGGCATCGACGTGATAGGGTAGGACGACTCCGATATCAAGTTCAGCCTTCACGTTATCGGGAAATGGCGTATGAACTCGGTTTCGTTCTTTGTGAGGTTTCCTTTGGTACTCGTGGGGTCTTTGGACACCTCGTCCATGGTATGTAAGTCTCTTTCTAGATTTTTTCTCCTGATTTCCTACTCCCTCTTGGGCGCGCTGTGCAAGTATTTTAAAAGCATCCTTTGTTTCAGATAAATGGGGTTTTCTATAGCTTCTGTTTGGAATGTCTTTCCTCTTGACCATCCTTAAATTGAAATATTCGGGAATTTTCTGTAGAAAGTCAATGTCTGACATCATGGTGTCTATCCTAGCTGGCAGGAGCCATCTTTTGTCTTTATTCAATGTGTAGAAAACAGCGCTATTATAATTTGAAATCTGAATTCGTGGCAGACCGGGTCCCTCCCATTGAATATAGTTCCATATTTTCTCCAAACATTTCGATACATTCTCTTCTAGTTTTTCATTTTTTGGCTGTATAGGTGGTACTGTAAAGGCGATCACATTCTCCATGGTCATAGTTATTGGTTCAGCGAAAATAACGCCACCTCTGGACACTCTTTGGGTTGCTCCAGAATTCAGTCGAGAGTTCGACTTTTTAAGCACCATTTTTTTTAAATTTACTGTTTGGATTTGAGAAAGAAAACAATTACAGACTTATTTACTTATTTATTTAAAAGAAAAATATCATATACCGTAATTTACAAATTATAGTAAATTTCTAATATAAATTAATATGATCTACTAAAAACACTTTTTTTTATCCTTTCACTAATCATCTTAGATAATTGACTTTGATTTTCAAACTTTATAATTTGATTGAACTTTTTCTCGAATCTTTCCATTTATTTTAATATATTAATGAGTTTAGTATCTACCCTTCCCCCCCCCCCCCCCCCCCCCCCCCCGTTATTGCTGGAATTTGTTCCAATAATGTTAATGGGGGAAATTTTAAAGTAGGATGCTCTCTTTTGCAAAGGGATTCTACTTCGTCATGGATTTATGTCTCTTTTTCACAGACAAGTTTTCTTTCATGCCGTTTTGTCTGTTGGAGAGGGGAAAGAGGGGGGGGGGGGGGGGGTGGGGGGGGAGAGGGGACACAAAATTTCCGATGAGGGATGAATACCGGTGAAAATAGGCCTATAATTTTCTATATATAATTTTTTTTTTTTGTTCAGTGGGGGTAGGGGGGGGGGGGGGAGACAGAATAGACGCTCTCCGAAGATATGCCTGAAAGAAACTCTGCTCCCAGCACTCGGCTATTTAGGCCTACACAATCGCTAGAATTGTGAACCGAAGCACAATGAAATGTGTGTAAACAAAATACAGGGTTAGGGTTAGGAACAGGATCGTAATGCTTCGATAAGCAGTGGAACACTTCGGAACAAGTACCTATTAGATCTAGATCTATAACGGAAATACACTACACCACAGATATCTAGCCTACATCTGACATCATAGTACCTGCAAGATCAATCAGTATTTATTTAAAAGAAAACAGAATTTTTAATAAAATAGTCACATACCGTTCTTGCAATGTAGATCAATACCTGCACTCACTGGTTAAGAATAAACGAACCTACAAGTTTAAAGTGCCGAGAAATTTCTACCCTGCTAACATTTATTTCAAAATATCAATAGAAATGTGACACAGATTCTATATTTAGAATCTACTTTTTATAGATCTTTAAAATCAAATGAGGTCTATTGCAAGCAGTGAGGCAAGAGTTCTAAAAATAGCTCTGACCTACTATTTATACAATCGGAAATTCCAGCGGCTACAAAATGTATTCATTCATGTTACTAGGTCTCTATAGTCTATAATAATTACTATAAGGTTGAGAATGTAGCTTAGCCTTAAAGTTGTATTTAATAAACTTCTGATTGAAACATTTAAAGTTTTAGGGATTATGTTCCATTAGCAAATTAGCGATAGTAAGTTTTACTGTCTCCACATGCCGATTGTGGTGGTGGGGATAAATAAAAAAAAGGACGGTTAGGATTTTTGAGACGATGTGAGGGGTTAGAAAATGTGGCGACACTTTTTTTTTTAATTTTAAAAGTAATTTTTTATGCGGAGATGCGTGGCCTAGTGGTAGATTGCTAGACCGCTAACCCGAAAGTCGAATCCGGGTTCAAGTCAGTAGAACGTCACTGAGTCCACCCAGCTCTGATGAGTACCTAACACGTAAAGGCGGTTGGGCATAGTGCCGAGATCACAGACAGGTGAACTCTACTTTACTTGCCCCATGGACCCTCAGCTTAAAAAAAAAGGAACTTTATTTATTTATGTTTCTGTGGAGCCACAAGAGAGCTATCTGCCATTTAATATTCTTTCTATTTTGTTTTTTTTTTGTCACTGTTGAAATGTGGTCACCTGGACTTTGATCTAAGCCAGTCATTTTGCAATTAGTAACAAGCTGGATCACTGTTGGTCAGTTACCAGATAAAATTTATAAAACAACTAAACAAATCTGTTATCAAGTGTTGACTTATAAAACACCTACTCCGTACTTCTGATTTATTGTTAAGAAAAATTAAAGTGCATATCAGTATCTAAGTTATTAAACAGGTGAAGTAGAGTTGAATGAATGTACTGTACACACTTTATTGCAGAAAATGGATTTAAAATAACCTAAAATGTTGGCTAGGGTTATAGTCATGGTGTGCTTAAAAACAAGGATAGAATCTTGAGATACATTGTATGTAGTAATGCTACTGTGATTACAGCATGTTAAGTTATATGTTGGTGTAAACATCACAACCCAGACAACTGTGTTGGACCAAAACAATCTACTTCAAGTTTAAATCTCCTTTAGGTATGTATTGAACAAAATAAAAACACTCTTAACAAACCAAAAGTCAAATAAAATCTTATCACAGGTACTTTATTCTATATTTGTTTTAATTTGATTTAAAAAATCCAAATATTCATTTCATTACCCATATAGCACTAGCTGCAAACATACAACAGAGAGAAAAATAAAAATGTAAACAATTAAACTATTATGTTTGGATTTATATACTATAATCTTGAATTACACAGACAAAAGTTTGAACTACCTGCTTATATGCATTAAAACAAGTTTAATAAACAGAATGTAGACAGTCAAACCAACTGGTCAACAGTCCAAATGTTTCTGTGTGTGTGTGTGAATCACGCTGATTGTAATTATTACCAGTAATGGCTTTCCTTGTAATATAAAGATGCACATCCCAGTTACCAAAGCACAAATTATTAAGTAATCAGAAATGAGATTAGTCATCAGAAATTCAATGCAATCACAAAACCAATCAACCATTAATCTCAGATCATATTATAACTTCACAAAGCAAAAAAAAAAAATCACTTTCACCGGATATTTTTCTTATACTTACACTTCTACAAGACAATATACAATTTTTTTCCTAAGCTTTTTGAAACAAACCACTGCAAACGTGTGTACACCACCAGAGACATGAGGATGCTACAATATTCTCTGATATTATTATGTTTATAAGCCAGGAGCATGTATATGTACATCTATAAAACAACAGAGTTATAGTGCCTAGCTTTTGGTCTATGTTAAGCAGGGAGAGGCATGCAGAAGAGCTTTAAATATTTTAGTTCTGTTGGACTAGCTTTGACAATACTGTGGGCTATCAGAAAATAAGTTGTGCCATCATGTAGATGACACAGCTTAATGAATGACTAACATAAAGTTCACTAAAAATGATTGATTATGCTGATGATTATTTGAATTTACTTTTTCAAAGTAACAATTTGATAAGTACAATCATTTATATACAATTAAAGCCCTCAGGTAATGCTTGTTATTCATTTAGTAACCACTATCAAAACACACGTAAAGTGCATGGATTGCAATCAGCATACCTAATGGTACTCATATTGATGGCATACAACATGTATTAAAGTCAAACATATACTTAAATGGATACAAAAATTAAATTTTAAAAAAGGGAAAATGAATACATTTTCACTAAACTAAATAGCCTATTTAATTCTATATTTCATTGGCAAAACATGTCCTTGTCTAATCAACAAGCCCCTCTAAATATGGCAGATAAAAAAAAACACCTAACAGTCTTCGTTGTCAGTTTTAAAAACTAAATATAGCTTTTGAATTAGGCTGTCTAATGTAAACAATTATAAAAGTTAATACATTTTTAAAAACTATGAATCAGTTGATCAGGTACTTCAGCATTGATGTGGACCTTCACAATCTGTTTAAATACTTGTATGTCCCTTTACCCGGTTGAGATCTTACTTATACAACTCACTACATTATTTTTAAAACTTAGGTAGTTGGGTGATCTGTATTACTGAGCCGTTTTGGCAACTTCAGCCATCCTGTTGAGAGCACTTCCTGCTTTAAACCACAGTATCTGGCCTTCATTCAATGTGTGCTTCAGTTGGATTTTATCCACTTTACCATCTTTGTGTTTGATATGACATTCCACTGGCTGAAAAACAATGGTACAGTTTTACAGATTTAATTTGGATAAAAGAAAATCGTTCATACGTTTTAAAAATGTAGCTTCCAAGAAGTTTATTCCAAATATTTGAACTATTTAGATCCTGAACTAGACTTCTAATTGTTTCCAAAAGTATGAGCCTTACCTTTCCAGGAGCAATATTTTTAAGACCAACTAAAGAAATTCTATCTGATGGTTGAATTTTGTCATAGTCTGCAGGGTCAGCAAAGGTCAGAGGCAACATTCCTTGTTTCTTCAAATTGGTCTCTAAAAAAATAAGGCATACAAAGTTACAAACAGTCAACAAATCTCCACCCTTTAAATTGGTCTCTAAAACAATAAGGCATACAAAGTTAAAAACACAACAAATCTCCACCCATAAAAAATAAACCTGTCTGAAAAGACAGATGTAAGACAAGACTTACCATGTATACGAGCAAAGCTCTTCACAATGATGGCTCTACCTCCAAGATGCCTGGGCTCAAGGGCAGCATGTTCTCTACTGCTTCCCTCTCCATAATTTTCATCTCCAATCACAACCCATCCTTGTTTCTTGGACTGTGGAAATTGTTTGAAATTGTGGATGTATGATTTTCTAATACAAATTTTAACACAGATTAAATCCCAACAACGCAAACTTAAACTCACAAAGAAATCTTTAAAAAAAAAAAGAAGCAAACAAAATTGTACATTAAAAATACCTTGTAATATCTGGCAGTGTCTGGTACAGCGCCTGTCTCTCCTGTAAGCTGATTGGTCACTTTGTTGAGTTCATTGTTCTCAATGTTAACAGCACTGAAACAAAAAACACAGAATCAGATCTGGAGCATTGTATGCAAGACAAGAGTCTTTGAATATACATTGGAAACAGACTTGTAAAAAAACATTTTGTCTGAAAATTACATTCAATCTTAGCCATTGTAAACTTTCAATGCCTGTTTAACAGATAATATTAACAAATTATGTAATGGAACAGAAAAATAAGCAATTTACTCACCCAATAAGTAAATTATTGGAAATATTGTCCAGATGACCTCTGTATTTCAACCACTGTCCAGCAGCACTGATATGGTCAGTTGTACATTTACCCTTTGCCTGTCAAAATTAGGATAAATTTTTTGTAAAAGCAATACTTAGATTTTTAACATTCTAATAAAAATAAATGTGAAAACTAAGTCTGACCTTAATAAGAATAACCAAATCATTCATATCTTTGCCATCCCATTTGTCAAAAGGTGATAAAAGTTGCAGGCGCTTGCTGTCTGGTGCTACTACTACTTTAACACTGCTGCTGTCCTTAGGGGGAGCTTGATATGTATCCTCACCAGGATCAAATCCTGCTCTAGGTAATTCATCACCACTAGGACTTTCTAGTTTAAACTTCTTACCTACATAATAAAAAATACAAGGTTATCAACATTGGTATACCTCACAATAAAAGTTTTACATAAAGTAAAAAATTATACACAGAATAATTAATTAATTCAAATCATCTACCCTCATGTTCAATACATAATATATTGCATATATTTGTTTGCAACCATATACATGGGATGACAACTTGAGTCTCCCACACCTGTTGGTGGCATATTTTTTTATATAGGTTGACAACTCAGTTAAAGAGTGCAAAGAACAAGTTCTACGCTGGTGTTGAATAAGTCACTGTAACATAACAGAGTATTCTTTGCTCAACCAAAACAGATATGAAATACAAGTGTAAACTTCTCACCTACATTATAAAATATGAGATGATCAAAATTGATATTCCTTAAAATAAAAGTTTAACATTAAATATAAAATGATGTAGAGAATAAAAACCACTCACCATCTGATCCTGTGAGCTCATCTGTCAATGGATTGAAGGACAAGTCCCCAGCAATAGCAAGAGCTGTCACCAGTTCTGGTGATGTTACAAAGGCGTGTGTGGCTGGGTTGGCATCATTTCTGCCAGTAAAGTTACGGTTGTAGGATGAAACAATTGTGTTCTTCACTCCTTTCTTCACATCCTGCCTGTCCCATTGCCCTATACATGGTCCACAGGCATTGGCTAGTACAACACCGCCAATGTCACGTAAAACTTTAGCCTAAAAATATTATTTTAAAACAACTTACTGACAATGTAAAATCAAAAATATTTCTGGAAATAACCCATTTCAAAAGTGTAAAAATAAAATACTATTTGAAATACAATATTGCCTAAACTAAATGTATACTGCGACATACTGCTATCAATTTCAACTACACAAAAAAAAAAAATACAAAAACAAAGAAAACACCAGCAAGTTTAAAATTGTAGCACTTACATAGCCATCTCTTTCAATGGTAGCTCTGATCTGTTCAGAGCCAGGGGTAATTGTGAAGGCTGCTTTAGCTTTAACACCATGAGCTAAAGCTTGCTTGGCTATACTCACAGATCGACCCATGTCCTCATAGCTGCTGTTTGTACAGCTGCCAATCAAACCTAAAAGTAAAATGTTAGAATATGAGCTCATTTTTTTAAAAGAAATTTATTTCCAAACTATTCCCTTAAGTTGATACATTTCAAGAGAAACACTAACAAATTTCAGATAAAAACAAATCCTTAAAATATTTTATCACATGTGTTACCAAGCCATGGTTAGACAACTTACCAACTTTGACCTCTGTTGGCCAACCTTTCTCCTTAGCAACCTGGCCCAGTTTACTAATTGGATGTGCAAGATCTGGAGTGAATGGCCCATTTACATGTGGCTCCAACTGCATATAATACAAGTTTTAACCAGTCAATTAAGTTATTAATCAAATGTACAGAAATCATTTGTGCAATCAGGTAGTTTGTAACAAAAAATAAGGCTCTAAAATGAAAAGTTTCTTTGTGCACAAATCCAACATTTAACAAACAAAACAAAAGCATCAAAAGTTTCTAAACCCTAAGAACCAACTCCAACCATAAAGCTAGTCTTTCCCTCAGAATACTTGCAGTAAGATTTAGTCCACTGAATGCTAAAGTGACAAATAAAATGTGCATGAAGGCATCATTGATATTTATGTAGCCAACTATCATCATTCCACCAATTCTTTTTAAAAATGCCAAAAATATCAATACGAAGTTTTAAACAGAAACAACAGCATAATTACCTCACTAAGATTAATTTCAATAACTTGATCATATTGTGCATTAGGATCTGCTGATAGGAGACCTTTGTACTCGTTTGCAAGGCTGGCAATAGCTGAGAAAATAAGAATCATTAGTAGAGAGATTCTTTAAATAATTCAGCAAAATATGTTTATCTTACAGTAATTATTATACTTAGTTTAATTATTTGCTAAAATTACATCAACATTCTAAAAAGCACATTGACAATATAAAAAATTACGAATTTTTTTTAAAAGGCAGAAATGAAAAATTATACTTCATAAACAAAATTATTTACACCATAAGTTACAAACAACATCTTAACCACTTCAGTAGCTTACATTCTCTGTTGGTGGCTTTCAAGTAGTCTTGCATTCTGTGGTTGTAAGGAAACACTGAGGTCGTAGCACCAATCTCAGCTCCCATGTTGCAAATTGTTCCCATTCCTGGGTTTAAAAAGAGGTGGGTAAAATATCAGTCAACGTATTTCAATAGGAATCAAAAGTCGTGATCATGTGCCTGTTAAAAAATATATTTAAATAAATAGTTTAATTAAACTCCACAGCAATAACTATTTACCAGTGCATGAGATGGAGTCTACACCCGGACCAAAGTACTCAACAATAGCGCCGGTTCCTCCTTTAACAGTGAGTATCCCAGCTACTTTTAAGATAACATCTTTAGGAGACGTCCAGCCAGACAACTTTCCTGTCAGTTTGACACCAATTACCTAAGCACAAAATGGATTAAAAACATTATTTGAAACCAGCTGCCTTTTGTAAAACAGAAATTACATTTGAAAACTGGTGAAGAAATGTAACAAATGTAACTACTTTTGGACACTTGAGCTCCCATGGAATATTAGCCATCACATCAACAGCATCAGCTCCACCCACTCCTATACAGAGACCTCCCAGGCCACCTGAAATAAGAGAATGTGATAATCACTGTTGGAAAAATCTCAATACACACAGCCTAGTATCAAGCTTGTAGGCAATGTATAATATATATATATATATATATATATATATATATATATATATATATATATATATATATATATATATATATATATATATATATATATATATAATTAACAAGACTTACCTCCATTAGGGGTGTGACTGTCTGTACCGATCAACAAAACACCAGGAAAGCCATAGTTTTCTAGAACAATCTAAAACAGAAAACAAATACATTCAACCAAGCTTTCAAGTTATGCAATTTACCTATTTCAATATTTTCTTACAAAACATGATTTTAATTTGAATCAGTAACAACAAGTACTGCCCTATTTATATTACAGAGCCATTATGAAACCACAAACCTGATGGATAATGCCACTGCCTGGTTTCCAAAACCCAACACCATATTTGGCACTGGCCGTAGCTAAGAAATCATAAACTTCTTTGTTGATATCCTGTTGAAAAAGCACATTTTAAAAAATTCATGTATTAAAACAAATTATCTACTATCATATTTAATACATTTAATTTATTCAAATATTTGTTTGCAACCATATACATGGGATGACAACTTGAGTCTCCCACACCTGTTGGTGGCATATTTTTTTTTATAGGTTGACAACTCAGTTAAAGAGTGCAAAGAACAAGTTCTACGCTGGTGTTGAATAAGTCACTGTAACATAACAGAGTATTCTTTGCTCAACCAAAACAGATTTGACATACAAATAAGTATAATTGGTCATCTTTTATGCTACATCAAAAACCAAATACACATGATTAATTCTTTTTAATAATTAGTAACCTAGCAAAAAAGAAATTTTCTTTATGTCTATAAAAAAAGTCAAACCCTGCCCAATTAAAAAAATGTATTATTACCTTGGCTCTTTTGAGATCCTTGTCTCCACCTAACTGAGCTTCAATAAGATGGTCACAGTGAACCGTAGAGGGTACAGCAACCTTTGGGAGACCACTGGATATAAACTGAAGCATGGCCATCTGAAACATGAAATATTTAAATTAGATACATTTTTACTAAATTAAACAGAATATTGATTAATAACTACAAAGCTTGCTCACAGGTGAGAAAAAAAATGAATACCTGAGCTGTGGCATCTTGCATGGCAACACGGTCAGGACGTAATTTAAGGTAGCTTTCACCTCTCTTAATATCCTAAAGTAGTAGAATTGTGATATGATGTTTAGGAATTTAGAAATCCAACGACTATTTGCAATGAGAACTTAAAGAAACATTTTAGTAAATAAATAATGTATACAGACATCAAAATATATATGTGAATGCCAGCTTTACCTGAGATTTAGGATCATCAAGATGTCCATACAAAATTTTCTCTGATAAAGTCAACGGTCTTCCCAACCTGTCAGGGAACAAAACTTAATTTTAGCATTCAATGGTGTCATTTATCTTAGCTTGTGACATAAGTGCAAATTTTAATAAATATAGTAAATTCACAACACATGGTGAACTTTTTCAAGTACCAGATAAGTCAAATGGCAATTCTAAAAGATAAATTTAAGTTAACATACAGTAATGAATAATTCAAAATTATAAAGGATATTTTTGACTACCTGTTTTTAACAGTTTTGACATTGAAATCCAACTTGTCATAGTCAATAAACTTATCTTGCTCAAAACGGCTCATGGGGGTCTGAAAACAAAATGTTTAAGATAAAAAATACTCTTCAGTCTTAGCTAAATGACCTATAAAAGATAGTGAAATATTAGAAAATATAACAATGAAAGTTATAGGAATAGATATTTTAATTATAATGTACCTTGCTTGCTGCAGCAAAAGCTGTTTTATGAAAGTGACGAAAAGATCCATTTCCAAGGACATCGAGACCCTTAAAGAATAATGAGAATTGAACAATAAGAATTCCTTATTACATAAATGTATGAAAATTTATTAAAATCAAGATGTAAAATAGGTGGCATCAAGTTAATACAGAAATGAACTACAACTACAATACATTCTATAAGCTTTCTTTTTATTTTTAATAGGCATACATGCAGCATACACTGAAAATGTTGATTGAAATTTCGGACAAGAAAAAAATGGGTGATTATAATAATAATTTGTTGTATCACACTGTACTTTATTAGTGTTCAAATTTAAATAAGCACTGAATACTTCATAATGCTACAATACTAACTACAATACTCTAACTCCAAGCCAATTGCTTTGTTTTGTTTTTAAAAAAGAAATGAAGTTGTTTTTTTAAAGTACCTCATTACACTTAAACCTGTGGCTGAACTTTAAAGTGGTGGGGGGGGGGGGGGGGGGGGGGTGTCACAGTTACAAATAATCCATAGAAGAATAGGTAACTTAGTGTATGGTATGAACAAAAAAATTTAACTTTTTAATAGTAAAATTTGGCTGAACAAAAGAAAAAACGTGGTTTTTGCTAATTATAATTTAAATAATAAAATATGCATATTTCAAAGTGAAGGGGATGGAGTGGTCTAGCGGTAGAGAGCTGGATTGCTAACCCATAAGTCTCAAGTTCGAATCCAGGTTCAAGTCAGTAGACCGTCCCTGAGTCCACCCAACTCTGATGGGTACCTAACTCACGTTAGGGAAAGTAAAGGCGGCTGGGTAGGCCTATAGTGCTGACCACATTATCTCTTCATATGCCGAGGTCACATAAACAAGTGAACTCTACTTCACTTGCCCTATCAGGTTTGAAAAGGGAACTTTATTTTTTTATGTCAAAGTAATTTTATATTAGGCATACCTGAAAACAAAGCCATGACAAAAAATGCTCAGTTAACCTAGATCTGTCTATTTTATTGGCTGGCTATCTACGTGCTATTTTTTAATTAGGCTATTTAATAATACAATAGGTGTGAGCTGTAGTAATCTCAGGTTTAATTGTTTAGTGTTAAGGACAGAAATTAGGGTTATGGCTATGGTTACTATGGTAGGACTGTCTTAGCATTGACATTAACAACTTAAACAAGTCATATTTACTTTTACAGTTTACTAATGTACTTTGTACTTAACTATCAATAATTTAACACCATTTTATTTTCATGAACATTCCATTAGCCTATGGCCAATTTTTATTGTGACATTATGATTAGGCCTAATGATTCTGATTATCTGACAATTTTACGACAAATAGGCCAGGCCTAACCTCTAAAATTAAATTTACTGACCTAAAAAAACATTTTTTTAGTAGGTTTTAATTTAGATTAGACAAGACATCTAGTTCTATATCTAAATATAAAGTACAGGACTAATCTACTAGACTAGATCTAGAAATCTAGATTCTACTCAACAAATGTTGTCTGTGTTGAACAAAGAAGTGCAAACAATGAACTTTTTTTTTTGTCTTTTACTTTTTTATTCATAATCCATTCACTATTCACTCATTGAACTGGTAGGCCTAACATATTTTTTTTTCTAGGCTCATAGATAGAATTAATGTCATATAGAAAATCTAGATCTAGATCTAGTAACTAGTTTGATGCTACCAATTATAACAAAAACTAAGACAAGACTACAAAAATTATGGTTTTACAACCATGACCTAATCACGAAAAGTTGACCTTTTGAAGTTTTCATCAACCTTCACTCAGTGCAGATTAAAACTAAAAATGTAACCAAAACTGTTCCTTTGATTCTCTAGAACTAGAATCTATGTAATAATAAACTCATTCGTTTTCTTAAATTTAATATAATATTATCGAGACATTGGTAAAATACCAGATTTTGCCAATAATCATAACAGTTCACCTTTAGGGCCGAAGATCTCAGTACGTACGCCATTGCAATCTAAAACCAAATCTTTCGTACAAATAGGTCAATCTAAACAATGCGAACTGCTGCAAATAACAGTAAAGCAAAAGTTACCGACACGACGAAACTAGTCTGCAAAGCGTTATGTAGATCTTGATCAACGATTTCCTCTAATTAAAAAAAGTTGGGGCAGAAATGATAATTAACCTTTAGATCTGATACTTAAAATTGTAGTTTTTAAAAAAAATGTTTAGGCTATGCCATCTCCTATTCCTATGTGACCCATTGACTTCGCAAGTGGAGTGAAAAAGGCTTAGGGCCTAATCTGCAGAGCAAGCAAATGCAAATAATTTTGACCTAAAAAAAAAACAGAGGTATAAAAAAGATAGGACAGAAAAATATACATAAAAAGATAAACTAACAATAAACTAGATTCTAAACGATACTAGAACGCTTGACATCTAGATAAATACAGACGAGGGAAATTCCCGTTTGCAATGCCACGTGTTTCAAAAAAATTTCCACGAGCAAGATAATAAAAAATGTTTACATTTATAAAACATCTCTTGTCTGCAGAAGTCAATCGGGATTTGAAAACGTCCCATTTGTTTTAGATTTTTTTTAAAGTGACGGAAACGCACATTTTTAAAGATAAGAGACTATTTGAATGCATTTGGTGAGACTATATACTATATGCCATAGATCTCACTAATTATAGCTTTTAAACCAAATCAGAGTTTCTTCCAGGCATCTCTTTGGGGGGGGGGGGGGTGGGGCTCGCCCCCCCCCCCCCCCCGAAATTTTTTTACCGCCCCCCGAACGAAATGAAATTTATATAATTTATATAGAAAATATATACTTTTAACAGTGTCCACCCCCCCCCCCCCCGAAGAAAGTCTACCGCCCCCCGAAAATTTCAAGTGCACCCCCCACCCCGGAGAAAAAAGTCTGGAAGAAACACCGAAACCAATCTTTTCTAAAAACTCAGCAGAACATTGTTTATGAACTTTTTAGATAGGCTTTTAAAATTTGCCACTCGCAGCTCAATCCTACAATTAAGGGAACAGTAGGATGATAATTTCACGCATTTAGAAATAACATCTAAGTGATACCTGCGTAAGGGGTCATCCATAAGTGACGTCACGCGTTTTTGACGATTTTTACCTCCCCCCTCCCCTCCGCCACCCGTCGTCACAAAAAGCCAGACCCCCCCCCCCCCTAAAATGACGTCAGACCTCAGCCTACCCCCCCCCCCTCAAAATTGCAGTTGAATTTTTTTTTAAACATCGATATCTTTCTAAAATCTTGTCTGAACTCTGTCAAAATAGAGTATTTTAATCAAGTCCTATTAGAAGTTATTAAAACATTTTTCTAAAACTCGAAATAACGTATAAAATTCGTTTTCTAACATTGCTTTTTTCCCACGTTTTCTTTAACTTGCTTTCTCTGTGTGTTTCTGTGTTTGTCTTTCCAATCAAATCTTGCGATCGAAATTTCTGGCACTTCCCAGTTAGCTAGCGCGCTGAAATTTTCAGGGAAGCTTTCTTTTGGATGACCATTGAATATTCAATTGTTATTATTACTAAATTGATCAATGGAAACATTTTATTGAGCATTTTAGACCGCTATATAATCTATATATATAATTCTCCTCTGCTAGCCATTAGAAAAAAAACGAGCGACGCGTACCTCGCGCGCAGTGAAGCGAACGATCCCACTTCACCACAGGCTTAGGGACAGATAATTTAGTTTGAACCGAGTTTAAACTTACACGAGGTAGGCCAGTTTGGGGGAGACGATATGGTCGAGTGGTTGGGCACACGATTGCTATCCCACTCGACACGGGTTCAAATCTATGTGTTCTAGTCAGTAACGTATTCACACAACGTGTTTTTTACGAGTTGTCTTTTTACGAGTTGTCTTTTTACGAGTTGTCTTTTTACGAGTTGTCTTTTTACGAGTTGTCTTTTTACGAGTTGTCTTCGTTTACCCAAAAAAAAGTGAAAAGATAAAATCGATAGCAAGATTTTAATGCAAACAAACAAAGACTAAAAAGTAGAAAATAATAATCATTAAAAAAGTTTTAAAAAACCCACGTTTTCTGATTGAACTAAAAAGTAGAAAATAAACGCTATACATCACAATAATGCAAGCGATCACTCTACTATAAGCGATCAAAAACGTGGGGCGCCGTGATTTTCTTACAGTTTCTAATACTGTTGACTCTCTACAAGCTCCCTAATAAAGGTCAATAGTATTATCTAATCAATAGTAATATAACTTTTACTTCGGCGCCCCACGTTTTTCATCGCTTATAGTAGAGTGATCGCTTGCATTATTGTGATGTATAGCGTTTATTTTCTACTTTTTAGTTCAATCAGAAAACGTGGGTTTTTTAAAACTTTTTTAATGATTATTATTTATAAATCAAAAGTGTGACGGCGCACCATCTGAACCCCCCCTCCCCGTCACAAAATTACGAACCCCCCCTCCCCCTACAAGTGTGACGTCATTTATGTATGAACCCTAAGGAGTTGTCTTGAGAGAGCATTTGGCGTGTAGGTATAGATTTACCTTTACCAACGTCTATATTTTTGTTTACAAGGGCACTTAAAAAGAACAAAAAATTAAACAGTCCACATGCAATCTCAGACATCTTTAGATATTTTGGGTTCTGAAGCACTTATGAAGTCTGTATCTTCATCTCTGACAGCAAAATTGTAAAGTAAAGAGATGCTCTGGTTAAGATTATGTGTATAATTAAAGCCTGCATTATCTTTTATAATTAATAATGGGTATGTAGGTCTATTATGTGAGCCTAGAGATAAACATGTTGGTCTTCTGAAGCAAACACTGAGCAAAGTTTTTTTTTTTTGGAGGAATTTTATTGGCAAACTGTAAAACAATCACTAAAAGATGTTCAAACACGGTTTCAGATATAAAAAAAAGTAAGCATTTGGTAAGGCAGCAACTCTGCAACTGTACAAAGACAAATGTAGTCATTTACAAGAGTTGCAAATACTAATATTGTCATTGTTATAGTTGCAAGTACAAATAATTGTAGTCATTTTATCTAGAGAAGTGCTATATTTAAAAATATAATCTTCATTCAAAAAGTCAAGATTATTATAAAAAATTATATCAATCTTTCATTACCTTTTTTTTTACAAAGAGTATTTTGGGACTTAAAGACAAAAAAAAACTATGTCCATTATGTGTCTATTACTATATTTTTTTTTCAAGGTTATAAATAAAATGTACACAAATCATACATTGTAATATTGCATAAAAATATCTGCAATTACAAATTTTATTCATGAATGAGAACATTTACAAAACATCACCAACAAACTTTATTCTCAGGAGTTAAACTTTTTTTTTCAAGAAATCCATCATACTTAACATTTCTAAAAATAGGTTTTAATAGTAGGAATTATTTTTCACATTAGGTTAACAAATAATGCTATCAGCTTTGCTCTACAAGCTTTGTATCAAACTCCAATGAAGCAGTGTACAAGCTCAGCATGGGTGCCATATTGTGTACTATATAAAATAATCAAGCTGTGTAAAAACAAAAATCTGGCAAGTATGTGAAAAATAACTTAAAGAAGGAATGTCTAACAACAAATGTACATTTTTAACATACATTGCATTTGCGTTTCCAAAGCTCACTGAATGCCTGTATATTCATACTCTTATAACAATTATTTATACCAAAAATATGTATTTATAAATATATCAGTAGTATATTGTTTGCCTCATGGTCACATAAAATAGCTACAAAAAATAATCACAGAAAAATAGTTCCATGTATGGAGAAGAAAATGGTACATATATTTTAAAACACATATTCTTATTTTTAATAAGCATCATGTGTCTTTAAAGATAGAAAGACTAGTAATGTTAGCAGAAATAAAAACATTACCCAAAATTGCTCAGTGAATAACTCAATACAAGTAAAGTAACTCCTGTTTTAAAAGCTTAAAGGTAGGAAAATATATTAGGAACTCTTTACCAAGGGAAATCAAACAACCCACTCATAACGTCATTCACAACTGTTTGCTAAATTATTTGTACACATTTATTGTAATTTATCAACAAAACATAACAAGGTAATACGTTTCCTTTCAGTTCTTGTTATTTGTCAAAACTTTATAAAGTGATTGCCTGGAAGTATTGGGACATAATCTTATTGCCTGCAAGATAAAACATTCATTTTTAAACAGTGCATATAAAACTATCTATGATAGCATTAAATAATTTTAACTTTAAAAATAGATCAAACATAGTAATAAGAACTAATCCTGGTTGAGAAAAGAGAATAGTTGGAAACAGTGTTAGAAACTGTTACAGGACATTTCTAATAGACAGAAATGCAGACAGCTCAGGTCTAAACCAATATCTTCTAATGGATAATTTAAGAATTTAAGCCTGCAGGCAGATGTAGCAGGACAGTGGACAAGAAAAGAAGAGTTGGAGCAACCATCTCAGAATGGAGAGAACTGTCAGTCTAATTAAAACCATAAAATGCCAACAAGACTATACCTTGCAAGCTTTTGTAGGATCATCCAACTGAGCAACAAGTTGCATCAAAATTGGTGTGTAGTTCCTCACTATTGCTTCACACTAATTAGAGAAAATAAATGATATTTGATTTCAGTAAAAATAAAATTAATGAGTTAAGAGAAATGTGGTTTCAGCATAAATAAATGAACATTTAAAGCGAGTTAAAACTAAGGAAATAATATTTCAGCACAGCTAAATTCATAGAATTCTAAATAGTTTTCAAAAGGAAAACCAATGACCATTCAAGCTACTACAAACCTGAGCTCTCTGAGGTGCTGGGATCAAGGCATCGCATGCAGCATTCAAAACTTTTTCTACTGCTGAGACTGTCATGTTTTGTTGTAGGAAACTGTCAAGTAGCTGTACCAGCACCTTGCACACGTCACATTCTGGATTTCCAGCAGATAGATCTGCTGCAATAGATATAATGTTTAAACAATGTTATACACAAACAAATAAAAATACATATAACACTAATGATACATGGTGGGTTGACTGTTAACAGCTGGGGGAAATAATTTACTAAAAAAACTTTTATATGATCAGATTACAACTTTTTGCTGCCTGATCCATATCAGAATATTTGACAGATAAAAAACATCATTATGTAAGATAAGTATAACCAAAACACACCCTAATCTTGTCAGAAACTTACCAGTACCAGTAAGGGGAGGCTCACAGAAATCAATCTTCTGACAAAACTGGATGGGGAAACTGAAGCCTGTGATCTCACTGATCACATAGTTGATGTTCATGTCAACCAGAAGCTTGCAAGCATCAGCACCAGATTGTACGTACGTGCACAGTGTGTACAAGATAGTCTTGGTCTCGTTCTGTAAAATAACATGTTACATTTTTAACATGCAGGATAGTCTTGGTCTCATTCTGTAAAATAACGTGTTACATTTTTAACATGCAGAGTCATTTTTTATGAAAGTTATAAAAGGGAACATATTATTCTGTCTAGTTAAACGTATAAAATAAATGTTATTCAAAAGGTAACTAGCCTGCCAAAATGGAGTCTCAATAGCATTCTGCACATCATACAGAGCAAATTTACATAAAGAACATGTCTGCAGGTATCCTGGTGTTGTAGGTGCTACTGTTGTTGTTGCATCTTTTTCAGACAAGAATGTCAGGGAAGTTGGTTTAGTCTGGGACAACGGCACTGAGAAATGAAAACAAATACTTTAAGAAATCATAAAATTAAATAACAATTAAATAAATTTATTAATATGTTTGTATATTAACCAAAATAAAATTGCATGTTACAAAGTAAGGTTTGCACATTTTATACTTGCATATCACTTCCCCAGAACCAAACTAAAAATGTTCACAAGGCTTAAATGTTTGGTTTATCCTAATATTTCTATATATAAATTATAAATTAAGTACTTGGTGAAATGAAATTGTTGTGTAATAATGGTAAAAAATATGACCACAAAATGTTTTGCCATGATGCCTAGATAGATTTAGAACAAAATCATATATATAAATTGAGAAAGAAAAAAAAAATTTCTCCCCAGGGAGAGAACAAAAATGCTGCATATTGCTGTTCATGTAATAGTATTAAACCGGGAGTGATCTCCCCTAAACTTTCTCGAATATTCTTATATAAAATAACAGGCGATGGGAACTCGGGCTATTCTTATATTATATTATATATGATTTTGATAAAATACTTACATATGAAATTTCATCAACCTAGCTGTAACGGTACTCAAGTTATCGTGTTTACACACGGACAGACAGACAGACAGACAGACAGACACACAGACAAGATTGCAAAATTATATTTTTCCGTATCAGTGAGGTGTAAAACGTCGAGATTTGTAAAAATCTCGATTTTTTTTTTTTGCACGATTACAAGACTTTCTCTATACTTTGTATATACGAGAAAGTAAAAATAAAATGCTACACCAGTACTCACTGTCCTTTCTCCTCTCACAGACTCGGATAAACTGACAGAACTCAATGGGACTCAGTCCTTTAGAAATAAAGTCCACAATGTTGGGTGCAAATACATACACCAGGTCCCTGCAGGGTACTACAATGTTGCTGGGCAGACTGGAACACACTTTTGTTAGGATATCTTGTACTTCAGCCTGTCACAAAATTCAATATTAGTCCCAACAGTCACAACATAATTATGTCATGAGATATTTATTATGTCATAAGATGTTTATTATGTCATGAGATATTTATTATGTCATGAGATATTTATTATGTCATGAGATATTTATTATGACATGAGATATTTATTATGTCATGAGATATTTATTATGACATGAGATATTTATTATGTCATGAGATATTTATTATGACATGAGATATTTATTATGTCATGAGATATTTATTATGTCATGAGATATTTATTATGACATGAGATATTTATTATGTCATGAGATATTTCCTTTAAATTACTACAAAAGGCAGACGAGTTGTAAGAAATATTTCTTTCAAACTTAGAAGACAGATCAGAATGAGAGTTATTGTGTTAAACTGTTTGCATCTATTTTAATGTGTATTTCACTAGCAGAGTATAAACAGCGAATAGGAAAGACTACTATGACATAAAAATAACATTGTGTACCTCAACAAAAGGTTCCTTCAACAGTCCCTGAACTTCCTCCATTATAAACTTGCACAAGGTGCAGTCTTCAAGGTTGTCCTCTTTCCAAGTGTCTGGTAAATGTAACTCTGTGGATATCAACATTAAAAGTTTCACCTGAACTGTACACTTGAAGTACATCAATATCATACCTAACTAGTTTTTTTAACTTCTACTTCGGTCTTAATTGTAATGGAAGGGATTTCTTCCAACACAATTAAGAATTACGTGTCAACTTCTTATGCCTGCTTTACTTTCTGGATTAGCTTCCTTAGCCTTTAACTAACCAAAAACAAACTACAAGGCAGCAGTTGTTTGATTTTGGAATCTCTCCTTGATGGATTGCTGCCCCCCAGTTATTGAGCCTCATCTGCCAGGGGTTCAAACTCCGGACCTTTCGGTTTAGCAGAAATGAGTTTACCGACTTGACCACACAAACACTTATTTTTTTAAGAATATGTAGCATTTAAGAACACAAGGTCATTAGAATAAAAAATGATATCATTGGTTTACTTTTCTGAGGAGGAAGCTGAGCAGTACACAGGCTGATCTTGGCACAAATGTCACTGGGATTTGTTTCTGCCAAAATAAACTGTATGATCATAGGCCCAAAGGTCTCCACAAACACGGCACATTTGTCCTGCATGCTGGCAGGCAAGAGGTGGCAAACTTTCTTCATGGCGGACTGTATCTCTGCTTGGGTGGACTTGTCGCTGATCAAACTTTTTAGTTTCTCCATGACAAGTTTACAGAGAGTGCACTGAATGTCTCTAACTGTGGGCTGAGTTACTGAAAAAAAAGAACATTTCCATTGAGGTGAAAGGTCATCTATAAATGATGTCACACACAAAGGAGAGGGGGTGAGGAATCAGAGTTTTGTGATTATGGCTATGTTCAGTTGCTTCAAGGTATATGTGTGTGTAAAGTTGGTGATTTCATTTAAGGGTGGCGTGGTTTGACTTAAGGGGAAATTGGGGGGGGGGGGGGGGGGGGGGGGGCAAAGTTTGGAAAAAAATGTCCCCCTAATTAATATTAAATTTAATTTTAAAATAAGAACTTGAAGAATCTATAGTGTGTGCATAGAAAGAAAAGACCAAAAGTTAGAACTGTTTCATACATCTTTAACCACATTCATTAAAAGATTTATGAAAAATGTTGCACTAAAAAAGGGGAAGGGGGAGGAGGAGGTGTAATTGCTGCAATTATTATTCATGCAACTATTATTATTTATGCAATTATTATTATTGATGCAAATATTATTATTTATGCAATCATTTTATAAATTCAAAATTTGCTAAATATTACTAAAATTATTTTGATTCTGTTCAGTATTGAAGTGAAAAATACCCAGGATGTTGAACTATCTTCTATAGTAAATTTTACAACAGCCATATATATATATATATATATATATATATATATATATATGTTTTTGTTTACCTGTGGTAGATGGCCTACAAAACTTAAGGTAGGTACAGATTTGGTCAGGGGAGATCTGCAGCAAAAGCTGGACCAGTACTGGAGTGTACATGTCAACATACTGCTCACAATCTTTCTTCACAGTAGCTGGTAGGAGCTCACACACAACGTCCAGTACTAGCTCTACCTCTTTCTAAAAATTACAGGGAAATTTGAAACAGTGCACATTATTTATAAGTTATACAAAACACATTATTAATGCAGAATTTTCGAAGCACTAATATTCAGGCTTTTGTTGTACAACCATTTCTAAACATAGATAAAAGTTTAGAACAAAGCTCAACAAGTCTCAGCAAGGCTAAATACCTGTGTTGAATTCTTGCCGATAAACTTTTCAACCTGCTGCATAACTAGTTCACAAATGGGGCAACTTGGGCCATTTCCTAAAGGTTTCTTCACTGTAGAAAAAAAAATGTAACTGTTTAAGATACCTTACCCATTTTTCAGTAAGTTAGTGGGCTTTTTAATCTAGTTATTTACAAAAATAATCAACCTTATATTTATGTAACTTAAAATAGTATAACACTACTCTACTATAAGGTTATGTAGTTTTTTTTAATCTCATGCATGTAAATCATACAAGATCTAACTTTTATTGAATTAAATGATGTAAGTCTGGGGGAAAAATAGTAGAAAACGCTGTTAAAATTTGTATTGATGTCATGACATACCCATGGGTGGGGCGGAACAGGCTTTGATCAGAATGCAGACTTGCTCAGGTGGAAAGTTGGCCAACAGATAGATCAGCTGTGGTGTGTAGGTGGCCACAAAACTTTGGCACTCAGCTTTTACTGAGCTGGGCAGGACATTACACACAGCATCCAGGTAGCTTTCAATTTGTTTCTTGAATAAAAAGAGATAGTTTCTTGGAATAAATTGTTTCATCAAAAATTAAGAACAGTATTTTTTATGATATGTAAGAATGGTTTACCATCATGAGACATATGAAACAAATTAAAAACAAATGATAATCTCCTGCACATTCAAAGGTTATTTGTCTAATTTAATAATGTGGGTGTAAGTAATTTAAACTACTGTTACCCAAATGTATGTTACAGGGTTTAAAATCAGTTGTGTGAAAAGTTTCATCTGTCGCACTGGGGTGAAAAGATAAACATGATTTGGCACTAAAAAGCAGAATGAAGGGACTAATAATAAATTAGTTTACCACGCTAGTATTTTTTGCCACAAGGGTTTCTAAGACTTTCAGGACCAACTCGCATACAGCACATGTTGCATCAGACTTGACTGTCACAGTGATTGCCTTATGCTTTGTAACACCTATGTAAATATATGAGTCAAACTTTAATCATCACTTTAAATATAGGTACTGAATTTAATAAGGAAACTAACTCGAAAAACAGAATTTAAAATTATTTTATCATGATTTTTAGTGGTAAACATTTATGAAATTAAAAAAAAAAAAATTAAATAATTTTTTTTTTTAATTATAACAATTTGAATAAACACAAATAGTTAATTAAGATGTAACTACAACTGGTTTCCTTGTTCCTGACACCATGTTAACAAAGGTAAACATTTATAAATTCAATGCAGAAATTTAAAGAAAATAAATTCAATCATAACAATTTGAATAAACATAAAAAGTTAATTAAGATGTAACTACAACTGGTTTCCTTGTTCCTGACACCATGTTAACAAAGGAAATATTTCTGTACCTGTCAGAGTTGTGTTGACACAAAGACCAAGCAGGCTGCAGATCTCCTGGGGGGACAACTCTTTAGTTATCAGGTCAACCACGTATGGTGCATAGAGGGCAACGAACTTTTCACACTGGTCTTTAATTGGTGGGATGTAGTCACACACTTTGTCCAACACAGCTTCGATCTGAGGCTAGAATAAACACATTGAACAAATCTTACAGGAAATACAAGAAGCTCATGATCATGACCTACGACCCCACATCAACATGTTCTTGCCCCAAAATGAACTCCAAAACTTGTGTTTCAATATAATGAGGATTTTAAAATGCAGCAAGTTAGTCCTTAAAATACCAGTATTTAAAATAGCTTCAAGAGATAAAAAGCAGTAGTTTACAAAAAAGTATAAAATGAAAGATTATTGATGAGCTCTCAATCAATGTGCAACACTAATTTCTCAACCAAAATATTTTGTCAGTATCTGAATATTTCAGATCAAGTTTATTCATAGGTTTTATTTTCTGCCAGGCGGTTGAATATGTTCCATGTTATAAATCTGAGATGGATTAATGTAAGATGGCGCACGACTTACAAGTGTTGCATTCTCCTCTAACAGCTGATCAACGGCTTCAAGAACGTAGATGCAGATAGCACAGATCTCATTCTTGGACACTCCAGACTTTATGGCTACTGCAGACACAGATGCTGTAGATACACATACATTGTCATATGCTATGGTGTAGTTTGTATTGACTGATGTTACATATGCTGTACTAACAACACAAAGGACAGCTAGACTTATCTTAGAGTACAAGTTATGTAAGAGGTGATTACCTGTACAAGTGCAAGTTATGTAAGAGATTGTTACCTGTGCACAGTCCAAACTTCTTACAGATCTGGTCAGGTGTGAGACCCTGGACAATAAGGTCAACAATGTAGGGCAGATAGAGACCCACAAAACTGTCGCACTGGTCCTTGATGGTTGTTGGTAAAAGGTTGCAGACTTTGTCCAGAGCAGCAATAATCTCTTGCTATATTTACAAGATAAAAAGTTACAATTTGAAACAGTTACACATTATACTTAATAAGTTATACATCTGCTGACAGTAAGTAAATTGACCAAGTGAGATAATTAATTAAAGACATGAATGTGCTTTTTAGGCAAAGGAGAATAAAATTTTAAAAAGTTAATCATTCTGGCCAGTGGTTATTATATTTTTAAAAAGTAGTAAATAAAACCTGGCAATTACAAGAAACTGTATACGCAAATAGAATTTTTGTATACCTTGGATGAATTTTGTTCCAACATGGTATATAGAGTCTGGATCACATAGGTACATAATGCACAGAGTTCCCCTTTCTTTGGTGAAGCTTGCACCATTTGGTTCTTGGAAACTAAAATAAATGCAACAATAATAAGACAATGTTTACAAGTGTCTGGAGCATGCAGGAAAACTTATAAAAATGTATCAAGTATTTAATGGTTGTCTGTGAAAATTATTGTACAAAAAATGCAACTTGTCAGCTCATCAGTCTGAAAATTATGGTCCAAAAAAATCAAACTTATTAGCTTAATGTCATCAGTATGAAAATTATGGTCCAAAAAAAAAAAACAACATGTAAACTCATCAGTCTATGAAAATTATGGTCCAAAAAAAAAAATCAAATGTGTTAGCTTATTGTCATCAGTCTGAAAATTATGGTAAAAAAAAAACCAATGAATGTGTCAACTCATCAGTCTATGAAAATTATGGTAAAAAAAAAATCCAACCTGTCAGCTCGTCATCCACACAGATTTTGATGTAGGTACAGATCATGTTGGGAGGGATCTCATCCTCTATCAGCTCAACCACATAGCCAACATACATGGGGAGGAACTGGTGACACAGCTGTTTGTCACTAGCTGGGAGCAGGTCACACACCTTGTACAAGGCTGAGATGATTTCAGTCTAAACATAAAGCATTAATTATATAGTAAATAATAGCTCAATAGCATCATGAAATAATTAAATTAGAAAACTGTTGTGTAGAGCTGTTACACCATTGCCCAAGAATTTTCTTTAGTGGTACATTTGATGCATTCACATTCACCCGAACTATGTCTAGTATATTTGAAGATACAGACGGAAGCAGGAAATAATGGTTTTTTTTTCTTGATTAAGAAGGAAGGGAACAAAAAAAAATCAATACACCTTTTAAATTTTGCAGCATAGTACTTAATAAGTACATTTTTACTAAGTACTTTGAGACTGGTAACTAAATGTAAGACTTAAACCTGGTGAGAAAATCAAAGGTATAAAAAAAAAAAATTTCACCTGTGTTGCGTTTTCTTTCAAAATGTTTTCCAGCATCAACATAACAGCTTCACAGAGGGCACAGATTTCTGTCTTCTGTTTCTTCAAATTCTGGACTGGATTAGATCCCACTGTTGGGGCTGTTTGTGTGGTCTTATCTAGAGAGGCAGGTACATTTATACTGAGTTAAAGGTGAACGCATTCACTATAAATAACAAAACTATACATGTCTGCCAAGTTTGCTTTGTTTTCTAGAAAATAAAAATAAATAAAATACTGATAGAAGCACCCACATTTTAGGACATAAAGAATTATGGCTAAATATTGATGGCATAACAGTAATTATCGAATACTTTAACAACTAAATATTAATGGCTTATCTGTTATGGATTAAAAAAAAGTCAATAAAACCTGATAGGGCAGATGAAGTAGAGTTCCATTTAGGATATGAAAAGAGTGGGTGGCTTTATGCCCAACAATGACCAATAAATTAACCAAGAGAAAGTATAACAGATTTTACTAGAGTTGCTTAATCAGTCTCTGTCTCTGATTACACAGTTGATCACTTACTAGCACATAGGCGAATGCTTGTGCAGATCTGCTGTGGGTCCATCTTTTGTATCAACAGATGTATAATGATGGGTGCGTACTGCTCTACAACAGTCTGACATTGTGATTTCAGGGTTTCAGGTAGCATATCACAAACTTTGTCTAGAGCTGCTTGGATCTCATTCTGGGAAAAAAAATTATTCTCAGATTAAAACAGAAAAATGTTTTCAAGAATTTTGATACTGAACTCACCTCTGTGTTGTCAAGTATTGTGATAATGAACTCACCTCTGTGCTGTTGGCACTGAGCGTGTTGTCAAGTATTGTGATAATGAACTCACCTCTGTGTTGTCAAGTATTGTGATAATGAACTCACCTCTGTGCTGTTGGCACTCAGCGTGTTGTCAAGTATTGTGATAATGAACTCACCTCTGTGCTGTTGGCACTCAGCGTGTTGTCAAGTATTGTGATAATGAACTCACCTCTGTGCTGTTGGCACTGAGCGTGTTGTCAAGTATTGTGATAATGAACTCACCTCTGTGCTGTTGGCACTGAGCGTGTTGTCAAGTATTGTGATAATGAACTCACCTCTGTGCTGTTGGCACTCAGCGTGTTGTCAAGTATTGTGATAATGAACTCACCTCTGTGCTGTTGGCACTGAGCGTATTGTCAAGTATTGTGATTATGAACTCGCACAATGCGCACGTGGGACCAGCTTTCACTGTCTCCTTACACTGTCTCGCTGAAAACCAAATGGAAACAAACAATCAACATTTGTAAACTATTGTTTGCAGAATCTACACAAAATGCACAATAAAACTCAATTTATCAATGGGTACTTTCAATATCAACTTACCTTTACAAAGTGTAAGAATGGTACAAATCTGTTGAGGTTGTAGTTCCTGCACCAACAGTTGCAGAACCAGTGGGCCATAGGTTTCGACAAAGGCTGTACACTCCTTTTGCAGTGTTTTTGGCAAGAAGTTGCACACCTTATTTAGGGCGGCTTCAATCTGGGCCTAGGAGATTCAAGTATATAAAACAATCATGATCCATGTATTTCGCACAGTAAAAGTTCGGTTATAAAACATAATTTTTTTAATTCAGTGTTTTTGGCATGAAGGGGCATATCTTCCTTAAAGCATCTTCTATTTGGGCCTAAGACATTTTAAAGACATTACTTTTACACCAATTTAAATCAAACTAAATTCTTAGTAAAAAGAATTTTGTAACACACTAAAGGTAAAGATAGATCATCTAAAGAAACTGAACAGATTGCCTAGAGATGTTAGTTCATTAGTGTTTATCTGCACGTAACACATTTTCTTTTATTTTGCTTTGCCTTGATAATTTCCACATACTAAAGAGAAGAAACTAACCTCAGTAGTATTTTGTGCCAGTATGTTGTCCAGCTCTGTCATGACGTACTCACACAGCACACATGCTGCATCACCAACCTTAGCATCAAGTCTGGTTTGTGCTTCATTTACACACAAAAAAAATGTGCTCATTACAATTTAACACAATAAATATAAAGATATCTATCACTAAAATTGAAGAGATTTTATTTTTAATAAATTTGTTTAAAAATCAGAAAAAATGGCTTACGTTTACAAAATTTAAGGATTGTACAGATCTGTTCAGGTTGTAACTCCTGCACCAACAGTTGAAGGATTAGTGGGCCATAGGTTTTGATGAAGGTTTCACATTCTGTATGCAGTGTTTTTGGCAAGAAGTTGCACACCTTATTTAGGGCGGCTTCAATCTGGGCCTATGAGATTCAGGTATATAAAACAATCATGATCCATGTATTTCCCACAGTAAAAGTTTGGTTATAAAACATAATTTTTTTATAACCAATACCACTAGATAAAATGTTAAAATTAGCCTCATGCTAACTGATGTAAGCAAACATGAGTATATACATACTTGAGTGCCATTTTTAGCCAATATGTTGTCTAGCTGTGTCATTACATATTCACACAATGCACAAGAAGCATCCCCAACCTTGTCAACTTTGTAGACAGTTTTGGTTTGTGCTTTAAAGAAAAAGCAAATGTAATGAAAGCTCAATTTTATTTTTGTTTTAATCTCACATTGCAGATTTTGTCACCAAAGTCTATACATTCAATCATCTAACTTACATTTATAAATACATGCAATCATCCAACTTACATTTACAAAGACATTTAATCATCCAACTTACATTTACAAATACATTCAATCATCCAACTTACATTTACAAAGACATTCAATCATCCAACTTACATTTACAAAGACATTCAATCATCCAACTTACATTTACAAAGACATTCAATCATCCAACTTACATTTACAAATACATTCAATCATCTAACTTACATTTACAAAGACATTCAATCATCTAACTTACATTTATAAATACATTGAATCATCCAACTTACATTCACAAATACATTGAATCATCCAATTTACATTTACAAAGACATCCAATCATCCAACTTACACTTACAAAGACAATGAATCATCCAACTTACTTTTACAAAGACATTCAATCATCCAACTTACTTTTACAAAGACATTCAATCATCCAACTTACATTTACAAAGACATTCAATCATCCAACTTACTTTTACAAAGTTTAAGGAGTTGACAGATCTGGTCAGGCTGGAGCTCCTGTATCAACAGCTGTACAACAAGAGGGCCATAGGTATTTACAAAGCTGTCACATTCTTTGCTGACACTGGAGGGCAAGTATGTGCAGACTTTTTGTAGAACAGCTTCAATCTCACCCTGAAATATCACACAACTTTTGATAAAAAACATTTATTTCTTGGTATAAACCATCTACCTCATAATACAAATTGTAATTGACTGCAAAATGTTTGGCAAATATAATATTATAAAGCTTTTAGAATCAAAATATATTGAACAATATTAACAGTAGGGCTCTCTCAGAGCGATAGATTTTTTCAATTAGCTTGAAGGAAGCAATATTAAAAGAATAGATTTTTAAATTACTATTACAGTGCATTATGATGAAGACATAAATAAAAAACACCACTTTCGTCTGGAGCTTTTTTGTATTTGTGTCAACACTTTCTAGTTTCCCATAGGTTTTGATTGTCATAACTTCAAAAAATATTTCATGATTAAACTGGTGTTACTACTCATTCAGATGAAGACATACAATCAAAAGATCACTTTTGTGTTGTGCTTTTCAATTATTTAATAATACTTCTTGTGTCCCATATTTACTTATAGTCTAAGCTTCTATTGTTAGGTAATCAAAGATTGTTGAAGCAGATTGTAAGGAGCTTACTTGGGTGCTGTTTTTTGCTACAAAGTTGTCCAACACTTGTATGACATATTCACACAGAACACACGCAGCATCATTCACTTTCTGCTGTTTATCACTTTTTAAAACTGCTTCTGAAAATTTTATATATTTTGGACTAACATTTCAATGTGGAAAACATAACCCCATGTATTTTAGCATTATGCCGTTTTATTTTTTTAAAAACTTCTCTTTTTTAGCTTTAAAACTATTCTACGGAACAAAACATTTTTTATTCTGAAAAAATGTATGCAGAAATGCTACTATAGAGCCAACTTGAGTTTTAAATCACAAAAAATAATTTCAAATGACAAATATTCTTAAATTAGAAATAATTTTAAGTGTAATAATATATGTATTGCACTCTGTTCAACATACCAGTTTTGTATGGCTGGCAAAGGTTTAAAGCTATGCAAGTTTCTCTGGGCATCAGATCAGAGATGATAAACTGCAGAGCCTCAGGTGTCCACTTAGCTACTTCATCCTCACACTGTGCCTGTGCCTTGTCTGGTAGAATACCACAAGCTTCATCTAGAGTTGCTTGTATCTGATCCTGAAAGGTTCCAGAAAAATTGTGTATGCCAACGTATCAGCGTCAAGCTGTTGAGCAGTGCCAGGACAGTTTGTGGCCTATACACCATAACTAATGTAATAAAATACTACTTATAAACATTATTATAAAGAAAATAACATTCTTTATTTGAGTATTACTTTAAGAGCATATGTATTGTAATCTCTTGGGCAAGGAACAGTAACTCTACCAAACAATATATTATGCTTCCTATCTCTATGAATGTAAATACCCAACTTACAGCTGTTGAGTTCTTCTCCACAAAAGTGCGCAGGTAAGTTATCAGGTATTGGCAAATGTCACAGTTATCACTATCTGATAGGCCAGACTTCACTTTGTCATTCTTGTTGAAAGATGAATCTAAACAACAACGATGAAACAGTTTTTATTCTCTAGTCAAGTTCATTTTACACTATCAATAATATAAAGTAAAATAACTGATTAAATTTCTATTGGGTTTATGAGGCAAGGTTAAGGAACCACATAGGTTTAACTCCATCTAGTACATGGGACCATCAGTCTTGTAAGAGTACCTTACTTATTTTTATCAACAAAAGTAACAATTAGTTAAAAAAAAAACGACACTTATTTCCATCTTATATTTTAACACAGCAACTTGATGAAATGGATTACTAACCTTGACTGGTTACACACAGCCCAATCTCTGAACACAACTGAGATGGGTCTAGCTTTTTCAGCAGCAACTGTATGATCTCTGGGGCATACTGTGTGACCAGGGAATCACACTTTTGCCAGAGTACAGACGGCACAATGTCACAAACTTTCTCCAGAATGGCTTCAATTTCTGCCTGTTAGGACACATTTATCAGTTTTTAGAATTTCTGGCCAGTACTAGTTCAACTGTCATACAACTGTAGAAATCTGACTGTCTGACCAAATTATTGATAAAAAGAACACTTTTAGTAATGAAGAAGAAAAAAGGCATCTGTTAGTATGTATTCTAGACAAAAAAAGAAACTAGGCCTTAATAACAATTTTAATATTTCAAACAGTTAGATAGCAAAATAATGATATGGCAAAAAGATTAATAACTACAAATGTGTCCTGAAATTAGGTTGCTATTTTCCCTGATTAAAATAAACATAACTAAAAGAAGTCAATTGAGTCTCATTTCTTTAGTAAGTAATAAAGATAACTGCTTGGCCAGTTAGAGAGCAAAGATATTTTGTTGATTTTAGCACATACACAGAGATAAAGAAAACCATGTCAAACCTCAGAAGAGTTTTCTTTCAAGTTATTATAAATGTATGTGACAATATATTTGCACAGTTCACATAATTCACCATTAGGCTGGCCTGATGACTTGACTGAAGGCTCTAAAACTATACCTATTAAAAAAGTAGGATTTCTTAGAAACAAATAGGTAATTTAGATAATTTTTTTTTAATATAAATAATTTAACATTCACTATCAATTTCGGTTATCAAAAAGTAAAAAGAGGAATTCATAAGTAAATTTTTGTAAATGTTGGTTAATTTTTACAACCTGAACAAAAAACTAGAAGACTGATGAGAAATTTAATTGAACAAATCTTACTGGGGCTATTAGTGCAAAACTTGAGAGCAGCACACACTTGTGATGGGCTGAGTTTTTGCAACAAATACTGAATGATGAGAGGCGCATAGTTTGAAACCATGGAATCACATTCTGACTTGATGGACTCGGGCAGCAAATCACATACATGTTCCAACATTTTTTCTATCTCAGCCTGTTGGAGAAATATGTAAAAAATTATTTACTTATAGAGCAATGTTTCATCTGCTAATTACCATAGCTCAGCAATTGAAAATCCAGAATATTTTTTTTACCTAATGTCTGAGTCTAAACAAACAAATTAAAACTATTTATGCAGATTTTCTAACTATGCACTGAACTTTTTATTTTAAAAAAAAAATGACAGCAGGTAATTGCTGTTTTTTTTTAGATCTGTAATTATTTGACAATAAAAAAAGACAAGCATACCTTTGTGAAATTTCATTTAAATTAACTGTACTGTTTTATCAAGTCAAAGCCTATAGCTATAAAACATTAAAGCTTGCATACTAAGATTTCATCTATTTCTTAACATTAAATATTCCATCAACTTACCTCAGAAGCATTCTGCTGCAAGTAGGTATTTATATATGTAACAACATATTTACACAAGTCGCACATTTCACCATTTGGCTGGTTTAAGTTGACGTGAACTGCTGGCTTAAGGGTTAACATAACTGTAAATAAAATGTACGTATTAGTAAAAAAAATTTGAAGCAAATTTTTTTGTCTTGATTAAATAAATTGAATATTTTTAAAAACTACCTTCAATAAAATACTTAAAAAAAACTTTTTAAAAAACCACGTTTTTCTTGTGGACTAAAAAGTAGAAAATAAAATTTTCTTTTGTGCTTCCTCGAGCTGTGCAGGTTCTTGTGATGACTGACAAAAAACGTGGGTACGTTCACCATCAAATTTCCCGACCCATCTGCCCGACCCACGTTTTTTGTCAGTCATCACAAGAACCTGCACAGCTCGAGGAAGCACAAAAGAAAATTTTATTTTCTACTTTTTAGTCCACAAGAAAAACGTGGTTTTTTAAAAAGTTTTTTTTAAGTATTTTATTTTCTCCTTTTTAGTCCGTTGCTACACATGAAAAACGTGGTTTTTAAAAAAGTGTTTATAAATACACAGACTAAAAATCTTGAGCGACCAGGATTCGAACCTGGGTTGTCGCGGCCACAACGCGAAGTACTAACCACTATACGATCACGGCCAGCGCGCTCACATCGATTGGGGCCGAAGTAACTGGGTCAATAGGCCTCCAGTCTTGTCGGTATCTTTAGAAATCATGTCCTCAATTTTATGGTCCTTGGGGCGTAATTAAATTAAGCTAATTACGGTCACTAATTGCTAGTTTTTATGATTGCATCTGAAATTGTTAGGCGAAAGTAGCATGCATGCCAAATTTCAGGTCTCTAGAGCAATCAGAAGTGGGCTAATTTTCGATGTCAATTTTAACAACAAACATCCAAACAACCAAACAAACAAACGCGAAGCTGAGTTAAGAAAAACGTGTTAAAAACACTAACACTATCGCAAAGCTAGCCAGTAAAAGTAAAAATCGTACCTCTGTTGGTATCACATAATTTTAGAGCTGCACAGACTTCCGATGGGGTTAGTTTTTGTAGCAAGAGTTCAATAATTTTTGGAGCATATGTTGCGACTAGTGAATCACACTGCTGTTGGATAGAGGCTGGCAGGAAGGAACAGACTTTTTCCAACAATGCTTCTATTTCTGCCTGTAACATAACAGAGTCAAATTAGGTATTTAATAACAAAAAATGTGTTGCCTAGCAATAGAATAACAGTAAATATTTAAATACCTCTGAAGCATTTTGTTGCAAGTAGGTATCAATATATGTGACAACATATTTACACAAGTCACACAATTCACCATTTGGCTGGTTTAAACTGAGTTCAGCTGATTGTTTTAGGGCAGCTGTTGAAGGAGAAAATGTCAAACATTGAGATTTTTTTTAAAGTTGGGTGGGAGGGGGAGGGGTTTTAAATTATTTACATTTTATATTTAACACTGAATGAAATTTATGACAATTATTGTATACAAAAATACAGAATGTAAATAGATGTGTTTTGACAGGCAGATAAATATCTATTAGACTTAAGGGGCATGCAATGAATACACTTAAACTTGATTTTACAGAAGAAGAATCTTTTTAATATAAATAAATCTACATATTTTTTACATACAGAAATACGAAATAACTTTTTAAGAAATTTTTTTTAAAAAGAAACAATTTACCTGTGCTATTAGTACAAAATTTGAGTTTGGCACAGACTTGTGATGGGTCAAGTTTTGATAACAAAAGCTGAATAATAGTTGGGGTATATTGTGTCACCAGCGCATTACATTCTTGTTGGATGGCAGATGGTAAGAAAGAGCAAAGTTTATCCAGCATTTCTTCAATCTTGGCCTGTTAAAAAAATAAGCATATCATAAAATGGTTTCTGAAGTAACTTCAAAATAAAATGGATGTATTAAGTTGACACATACCTCAGAAACATTTTGTTTCAAATAAGTGTCTATGTATGTGACAACTAATTTACACATATCACAAAGTTGACTCTTCGGTTGTTCTGATGAGGGATTCTCTACTGCTACTCTGGTCACTGTAGTGATAAAGTTTGAAAAAACATAATTTACTTTTAAGATAAAATAATGTTAACTTAAGTAGAACATTCTTGAACCAAAAATGCTGTTTCCTAACAATATGACTTGACAAAGGATATAATACATTAAATACTACACATTGTAAATTATTAATTATGATTTTAAAAATTGTTACTGATAAAAAAATTTAGGCTTTTACCAGTGCTGCTAGTACAAAATTTGAGTTTGGCACAGACTTGTGATGGGTCAAGTTTTGACAACAAAAGCTGAATAATAGTTGGGGTATATTGTGTCACCAGCGCATTACATTCTTGTTGGATGGTAGATGGTAAGAAAGAGCAAAGTTTATCCAGCATTTCTTCTATCTTGGCCTGTAAATAATTTTTTTTTAAATTTAATTTGTTAAAAATAAAAACTAATATCTAAAAACTTCACAATAAAATTGATCTATTAAAACGGGACATACCTCAGAAACATTCTGTTTCAAATAAGTGTCGATGTATGTCACAACCAATTTACACAAGTCACAAAGTTGACTCTTTGGTTGTTCTAATGTGGGTTTCTCAGCTAGTACACTAGTTACTGTAGAGATGAAACAAAGCATACATTATAAAAAAAATGTAAAATTTTAATACATGGTAATTGAATTTTCCGAAAATGATTACCTGCGGGATATTAATATGTATATTTTTAAAATGCATGCCTATTAATTACATTCTAAATGCGCTTTGTTACTATTTAAGGTAGAATGCTTGACAGCCAGCAATAAAAAAAAGGTATAAGAATGAATCTGTTTAGATTTTGTGTAGTTCACAAAATTCGTTCTTTTCATAAAACCTTCATTTAATTTAGTGTTAATAGTGTCTAGCAAACAAACAGTCCACTCTTATATGTCAGCTCTCAAACTTGAAGCTTCTAACACAACAGAGAGGTCATGTGATAAATAATGTGTCTACTGGTTCAGTAGTCTGGGTTTTGACTTATTTTCTATTCAGAAATAGTTCATACCCAATTTAAGTTGAGGGAAAGTAAATGCCAAACAATCCACTTATATGTAACACCATATTGAAACAAGTAGGCTCTAGATGCACTCTACTCACAGGAAAATTGTTTCATGAAATAATTTAACTCGTATAAAATAAGTTTTTAAATCCATTAGATGATCATATAATAGTAAAAAATTAGCAATGCACTGGATTGTTTAAAAGTTTTATTCAGTTATAAGTTGATGTTTTAGTAAGTTTCAACCTATTGTTTAAGTCATAGAAATCAGAATTAAAATTGAGTAATGATGTATTTTTTTTAAAGAGCCATACTCTTTCTTTTTGAGTTGGTAACATAGGTAATTGTAGGTCAGGGAAGATCAATTTAAGTTTATTTAGCAAAAAAGTAAAGGTTAGTAAAGCCAAAGTATTCAGGTTATAGCAATGATTAGGTTGAAGCTGATGTATTATTCTGAGAAAAATGCTCAGTAAAAAATTAAAACGTTTTTATTTTAAGATGATTAGTAACTGCCAGACAAAAAATGAGCAAGTTTCGATCTATCCCTTTTTTTCTCAGTTCTCTCACAATGATCATGACAACTACTTAATGTATCATGACTACTACTTACAGTATCATGACAACTACTTAATGTATCATGACTACTACTTACAGTATCATGACTACTATATACAGTATCATGACTATTTTTCCAAAAAATTCAATGAACATACCCATGAGACTACTCACAAAAGAAGAAAAATTTTCTTTTAAAAAAAATGAACTTAAAACTGACAAAATATTTATTTGATGTCCATTGTTATTTCCCTGTAGCTCAATTGCTTTACCATTGTAAAAAGTTGTAGGCTTTAAAAATGTGCAACCTTTTTTTAAAAATCTTACCAGTGCTGCTAGTACAAAAGTTGAGTTTGGCACAGACTTGTGATGGGTCAAGTTTTGATAACAAAAGCTGAATAATAGTTGGGGTATATTGTGTCACCAGGGCATTACATTCTTGTTGGATGGCAGATGGTAAGAAAGAGCAAAGTTTATCCAGCATTTCTTCTATCTTGGCCTGTTAAAGAATAAATTAAGCATATTGTACAACTATAAATGTAATAATTTAAGTATAAAACTTGTGTATAAAATTAAAACATACCTCAGAAACATTTTGTTTCAAATAAGTGTCAATGTATGTGACAACCAATTTACACATGTCACAAAGTTGACTCTTTGGTTGTTCTGATGTGGGTTTCTCTACTGCTACTCTGGTTACTTTAGGTATAAAGAAAAATTTGAAACAATATAAAAATTAACATTTTTGTTGAAACTATGTTTACTAAACCGGTTTTCTAGATTTACCAAAAATGTATGAATACAAATATGACCTACTGAAAACAGGTATTACAAATTAAATACAGCATAATGTATAGAACTACTTATAATTATGAAAAAAGTGTTTTTAAATAAGAAATTTTTTTTTTTCAATAGTAAATTCAAAAGAAACAGTTTTTCATAATGTTTTAATTTTAGAAAACAACAATCTTATTTTAAAACCATATATAAAAAAAATTATATCTTTTCAAACATGTATGATTTAATTAATGTAAATCTTACCAGTGCTATTAGTACAAAAGTTGAGTTTGGCACAGACTTGTGATGGGTCAAGTTTTGATAACAAAAGCTGAATAATAGTTGGGGTATATTGTGTCACCAGCGCATTACATTCTTGTTGGATAGCAGATGGTAAGAAAGAGCAAAGTTTATCCAGCATTTCTTCTATCTTGGCCTGTAAAAGAATAAATAAAGCATATTATGTAAGCATATTTTAATCTACTTATCTAATAACTTAACAATGATATTGATGTATTATAATGTTTTGTTTAAACATACCTCAGAAACATTCTGTTTCAAATAAGTGTCAATATATGTGACAACTAATTTACACATATCACAAAGTTGACTCTTTGGTTGTTCTGATGTGGGTTTCTCAACTGCTACCTGGGCTACTGTAAAGATAAAATATTGGAAATATATTACAGAAATATTTATTGTATAATCGAGAAATCAATTTACTTTTGAGTGTAAAAGTTAATAAGCTATGTCCAATAATACCAAATGATTAATATTAAAACTCAATGAGAATTTAAAAAATAATAAATGTTATAATTTAAAATAAAAAATAGCAATATGGCATTGACATGTTTAAGATCAATAGAATTTTTTTTTATCAACAATTTCAAAATTTTCAGTTTTTGCCATAAGTGTATGTTAGTGTTATGTTGACTGATGTCTAACTATAGTAAATGTTGTTCAACTGTTTAGTGTACTTTTATTTCTGTACTTGCTAGTCAAGTATATATACATTGGCAAATGCTTATATTTTTCTTTTTCAGCGCATTATATTTATTTGTCTGTATTTTTATATTTAAATTTTAGTGCAAAATATTTGTTTTCATTTATTTAGTTTTCTCAGTCTCCTGTTTTCCTAATGCCTGTGTGCATAATGTAAAATATTAATTGTAAAATTTAATCGCATTTTTATTTCACATGCATTATTGTCATTTTTCTCAATCTAATAACACAAATTCCTGCAAAGTTAGAAAATTATTTGGAGTTTTATAACAGTTCTTTGCTGAACAGTTCACAATTTACTCTTTTTTTATTTTATCTGTGTGGTCTATTGGTTAGTTTGTTGTATCTACAAGCCAATAGCATTCACCAAAATTAATGCCAAAACATTATTAAATAAACAGCATCATATCTGAGCTATCTGGCAATGGATAAGCAATGGTAAGATTTGCCTATTCGTTGCTGTGTGAAATATTATTTACAAAAAGCTTCATAATCAAACATTTCAAAATAACTTGATTTCCAAACAATTTACCAAATTTTTTTTAACACATTACGTGAGCTTTTCATATAAAAGAAATCTCACCAGTGCTGCTAGTACAAAATTTGAGTTTGGCACAGACTTGTGATGGGTCAAGTTTTGATAACAAAAGCTGAATAATAGTTGGGGTATATTGTGTCACCAGCGCATTACATTCTTGTTGGATGGCAGATGGTAAGAAAGAGCAAAGTTTATCGAGCATTTCTTCTATTTTGGCCTGTTAAAGAATAAATAAAGCATATTGTACAACTATAAATGTAATAAGTTAACAATAAAACTTATATATAAAATTAAAACATACCTCAGAAACATTTTGTTTCAAATAAGTGTCAATGTATGTGACAACTAATTTACACATGTCACAAAGTTGACTCTTTGGTTGTTCTGATGTGGGTTTCTCTACTGCTACTCTGGCTACTGTAGGAATGAAAAAAATTTGGAATAATTATTTACTTTTTAGATTAAATAATATTAACGTTAGAACATTCTTGAAATTTCCAAAAATGCTGTTTCCTAACAATATGACTTGACAAAGGATATAATACATTAAATACTGCATAATGTAAATTATTAATTATGATTTTAAAAATTTTTACTGATAAAAACCTGGGCATTTACCAGTGCTGCTAGTACAAAATTTGAGTTTGGCACAGACTTGTGATGGGTCAAGTTTTGATAACAAAAGCTGAATAATAGTTGGGGTATATTGTGTCACCAGGGCATTACATTCTTGTTGGATGGCAGATGGCAAGAAAGAGCAAAGTTTATCCAGCATTTCTTCTATCTTGGCCTGATAAAAAAAATAAAGCATATTGTAGAACAACTATTAATGTAAAAATTTAACAATAAAACTTATGTATCAAATTAAAACATACCTCAGAAACATTCTGTTTCAAATAAGTGTCGATGTATGTGACAACTAATTTACACATGTCACAAAGTTGACTCTTTGGTTGTTCTGATATGGGTTTCTCTACTGCTACTCTGGTTACTGTAGAAAATGTAATGTACAAAAGATACTACAAAAAGAATAACCATATAAAAATAATCAGATCTGATCTTGCTTAGAGGCAACAAAAATACAATTTAAAAAAATAATTTTTTTTGCAGTATTCCTAAACCTCAGTCAAATTGGTCGCTGGACTGATATCTTGGTTTATCTAAATTTTATAATTTTATTTAGTAATCTTGCTGAAAAGGAAATGAAAAACTACACCTTGATAATCCTCTCCAACTCTCAAAATGGTAAATTTATAAATAGAGTGAGAGAGCAAAATAATAATGAGCACAAGTAATAAATCATTAAAAATTTACATTCAATTAAACAGCAATTTTTACCAGTGCTATTAGTACAAAAGTTGAGTTTGGCACAGACTTGTGATGGGTCAAGTTTTGATAACAAAAGCTGAATAATAGTTGGGGTATATTGTGTCACCAGGGCATTACATTCTTGTTGGATAGCAGATGGTAAGAAAGAGCAAAGTTTATCCAGCATTTCTTCTATCTTGGCCTGTTAAAGAATAAATTAAGCATGTTGTACAACTATGTATGTAATAATTTAAGTATAAAACTTGTGTATAAAATTAAAACATACCTCAGAAACATTTTGTTTCAAATAAGTGTCAATGTATGTGACAACCAATTTACACATGTCGCATAGTTGACTCTTTGGTTGTTCTGATGTGGGTTTCTCTACCAATACTAGGAATAAAAAAAATTCAAACAATTGTAACACTTATTCCTTACATGCAACCATGTTTTATTGAAGTTATACTTTCTAGATCTTTACAAAAATACAATGTCAATAGCAACATGACTAAATAAATAATATAAATAAAATACATAACAATAAGAATTATTAATTGTGGTAAAAAAAAGGTATTTATCTAAAACAGGTTTGCTTTTTAAAAATTTTAAAGTTTTCTCAGTAACAATGATTTTTTTTAAAGGACAATTTTCACAAAACAACCATTATTAAAACCAGTAAAGTTTAGCAAAGCTCCCTTTGAACCAGGCAGTCCATGGGCAAGTGAATTAGAGTTCAACTGTTTTGGTGACCTCTGCATATAAATGGCTGGTGTGGTCAGAACTATACCCAGCTGACTTTACATTCCCTAATGTGAATCTGGTTTCCATAAGTTGGGTGGAGTCAGGAATATTCTACAGACTTGAAAAGTCAACTCGATATTTTCTGGTTAGCAGTCACATGCTCGACCAATTGACAACGCCATCTCCAAATTTAAAATTAAATTCAATTTTTTTTTCTAAATATGTGTTTTAAGTAAACAAATTTTACCTGTGCTGTTAGTACAAAAGTTGAGTTTGGCACAGACTTGTGATGGGTCAAGTTTTGATAACAAAAGCTGAATAATAGTTGGGGTATATTGTGTCACCAGGGCATTACATTCTTGTTGGATAGCAGATGGTAAGAAAGAACAAAGTTTATCCAGCATTTCTTCTATCTTGGCCTATTAAAAAAATAAGCATATCATAAAATGGTTTCTCAAATAACTTCAAAATAAAATGGATGTATCAAGTTGAAACATACCTCAGAAACATTTTGTTTCAAATAAGTGTCGATGTATGTGACAACCAATTTACACATGTCACAAAGTTGACTCTTTGGTTGTTCTGATGTGGGTTTCTCTACTGCTACTCTGGCTACTGTAGGAATGAAACAAATTTGGAATAATTATTTACTTTTTAGATTAAATAATATTAACGTTAGAACATTCTTGAACTTTCCAAAAATGCTGTTTCCTAACAATATGACTTGACAAAGGATATAATACATTAAATACTGCATAATGTAAATTCTTAATTATGATTTTTAAAATTTTTACTGATAAAAAATCTGGGTATTTACCAGTGCTGCTAGTACAAAATTTGAGTTTGGCACAGACTTGTGATGGGTCAAGTTTTGATAACAAAAGCTGAATAATAGTTGGGGTATATTGTGTCACCAGCGCATTACATTCTTGTTGGATGGCAGATGGTAGGAAAGAGCAAAGTTTATTCAGCATTTCTTCTATCTTGGCCTGTTAAGTAAGTTGTAAAAATATAATAAGCAAATTGTAAAACTATTTATCTAACTTTGCAACAAAATAGTTGTATTCAATTGAAACATACCTCAGAAACATTTTGTTTCAAATACGTGTCAATGTATGTGACAACCAATTTACACATGTCACAAAGTTGACTCTGAGGTTGGCTTACAGTCTGTGTTGCTACTGTGTATGTACCTGAAAAGATGTTTTACAAAAACATTGGGTTTTTTTTTAATCTGCAGGCTGACAAGAAAAAATGTAACACAAAAAAAACGGCTCAAGATATAAACAAGCTTAAAAAAACAACAAAAAAAACCAGCAATACCAACAGTAATTAGATACATTTGATTATTAAAAATAATTTTTATATATATATATATATATATATATATATATATATATATATATATATATATATATATATATATATATATATAACTATCAGCTAGCATAAGTGAGTAATCAACAGTTTATAATAAAGTAAATAAACAAAATAGCAAAAGAAACTGAACATTTTTTCCCCAAGTGTATGTTTTACAAACTAAAAGTCTCTTGAACAACTGATATTTTCAAAGAACGTGTTAAAATTTTCCAGACAAGTTTTAACTATTTATAGAACAAATTAACTAAAAGTTCAACGTGCTTAAATTTGAAGAACAAGTTTTACACTCGTTCATACAATTTACTTGTATCCTTTATCTTACCATTAGTGCAAAGCTTCAGCGCGGCACACACTTGTTGTGGGCTGAGCTTTTGTAGCAAGAACTGGATAATAAGAGGCCCATAAGCTGTCACCATTTCGTCACACTGTGACTTGATAGAGGACGGTAGAACGTCACAAACGTCTTCTAACAGTTTTTCTATCTCTGCCTGTTTAACACAAATTAATTCAAATTTTTTTTAGGAATATTTATTTTTGTATGATTTATTTATTAAGTATAAGTTAGAATTATGGGACAGTGTGGTCAAATGGTAGAACATTCTACTGCTAACCCAAAAGTCTGAAGATACTGGACTTGAGTCCAGTCTGTCCAAGGTCCATCCATCTAATGGGTACCTGAATCAAGTTAGGGAAATCTAAGGAAATCTAAGAAAGCTGGTCATAATGACCACACCATCCCCAGGAATGTAGAGGTAATTGAAAAAGGTGAACTGTACCTCACCTTGTAAACTCTACTTCAACTGCCACATGGACTGTGAGGTTCAAAGGCTACTTTACTTGTTTTTTAAGGCTAGACTTACCTCAGAATCATTTTTTTTCAGGAAGGTATTGATGTAGGTGACAACAAATATACACAAGTCACACACTCCATCATTTGGCTGTGTTTTAATCGACTCAAGTGTTACTGAAAGTAAAATGTATTTTTTAACATACTTGTTTTAATTTTATAGATTTTTTTTTACTTGTATATATATATATATATATATATATATATATATATATATATATATATATATATATATATATATATATATATATATATATATATATATATATATATATATATATATATATATATATATATCCTAATTTATAAAAGCCCAATGTGCGCACATCTCTCTCTCTCTCTCTCTCTTTCTCTGTCCGCAAAAAATTTTCGCCGGACATCACGTCAGAATCGGCAGCGATATATCGAGAATTTTTTACGGACTTTTGTTGAAAATAATATGTTAGATGTTTTAAATGTATAACCACAATTTTATTTAAAGAAGAAAAATAAAAATTTAAGGCGTATTCGAATGTAGAGAAACAGTATTATTTATGCAACCGGAAAAGCATTAATATATGTGAAAAAGAACGCATAAAACTGTGACGTCACTATTGCTTATACATTAACTATTGACGTCATCTGCCTAAATAGCGAAGATGTTAGTGTACATTAAACCACGCAGGTGGTGCGGGTTCGAGACACACCAAGTCAACTTGGTTAATGTATTTATTTTTATTATGCTCGGGCTAAACTTAAAAAAAAATTCTTTTAGGAATCTAGATCTAGATCTAGATTGTCGGGTGTCCGATAGGGCACTTCCCGGCGCCGCAGGCGCTTCAAATTTGGCAGGATCTTGCCTTGGGGCGACAGAACACGGGGGCCGGTTGGCCGAAAAGTCTACGATGAGGGGGTCAAAACTGACCTCGACTGACCGGTACCTTATATGAGCTATAAATCGAAAAAAAATGTCCACGGATTAAACCTCTTCATAACTCTTGAGGTCGTAGACCGACCCTCGGGCGAATTAATTAAGCATGCAAATTCTCAATGTTTTCGAAAGCCTAAGCGAAGCTGGGCAGCATGCCTAGTATATATATATTGTACATTACTAAAAGCAAAGGTATAACTTTTTTTGCACAACAGTTTAAACTTTAAAAACTTTACACATCTTAATAGCATATTTCTAAACTAAGCTTATTATCAATAGAATTATAGAGCTGACAAAGTATCCAACCATTACCTCCATTTGGTTTAACTTAAGACCCACTAGATTAAAATATTACAAACAATTTACAAGTTTGCATCCCAATGATGATCTAACTGAGCATTTCTGTATTTACAGACTAATCAAAAGATCTTACCAATGCTGTTGGAACAAAACTTGAGAGCAGCACACACTTGCGACGGGTCAGATTTCTGTCGCAGCAATTGAATGATAAGAGGCCCATAGGCTGTAACCATTGCATCACACTGAGACTTGACTGAGGCTGGCAGAATGTCACACACTTTTTCCAACAGTTTTTCTATCTCTGCCTGTTTAACACAAGTTATTCCAATTTTAATTTTTTCAGGAATACCTTTCCTGATTTCATTCTTAACTAATAATTAGTCTGCCTTACCTCAGAATCATTTTGTTTCGAGTATAAATTGATGTAAGTGACAACCAGTTTACATACGACACACAATTCATCATTTGGCTGGCTGACTTTATTTTGAACATCAAGCACTGCGCTAACTGTGGCAGTAAGAAATAAAACTTACTTTAAACTCTGTCAAATCATGTAAAAGCTTAAATATTTAAAATAATTTTTTTTTAAAGGAAATAAAAACTACAATTAAGTTGTTTGCAAGTGTATCTTTTGCTCTAAGATGCATTGCATACCTGAGTTGTTCTTACACAGTCCAAGAATTGAACAAATAAGATCTGGCTGAAGTTTGGCCTCCAGAAACTGTAGAGCGATAGCCAAGTATTTTTCACCAAAACTGTTGCACTCATCACTAATACCTGGTGGTAGTCTGTTGCAGAAATCCTGAAGATATTTCTCAGCACTTTGCTAAGAAAAGATTTTTACAAATGTATTTCTTTTTAATAACTATAATTTAACCCCTTTACCGTGGAAAAAAAAAATTTTTTTTTGGAAACTGTGTATTTTTTTTTTTCATTATTTGATTTGTTATGTTGTCCTGACAAAATAAAAAATCATTTTGAGTGAAAATGAGTTGACATTTAGAATTTATGAGGTAAATATAAAGAGGGTAATTCAAAAGCACAGTACCAACATCACGTGATGACCTATTTTTATCATACGCTGTTGAATTGGCTGTTAGATTATCCTCCCTCTAAATTGTTATTGATTTCCAATGCTATTTTCGTATCAAAACGAGTTAACTCGCGAATCACGGCACACAGACGACTTTTTTATCTGAAGACGAGTTAACTCGTGATGTACGGTTAAGCCCAAGATTTTATATCACGAGTTAACTCGTGACACACGGTAAAGGGGTTAAAATAGTTTAATATGAGGTCTACTTTTTTTTTAATAATTAAAAAAAAAAGGCTGTTAATGAAAATTTTATGGCGTAAAAGCAGCTGTAACAACACAATAAACAATGTCTGTTTTATATTTTACGTATAATGTTTAGAATTCAAAATGCTTAATATCTATTACGAGTGATATTATTCTATTTTTCTACCTCAGTAGAATTATTTTGAAGGTAATCTTCCAGCACTTTGAGGACCACTTGACAAATTATGCAAGGCACACCGACAATTTGTTTAGGTTCTTCTAATATGGGTCTGTCTTCTATAATAATAAAAAAACAGTCATGTAAATAATTTCTATATTTTATGCTTATATAAATTATTTTAAAAATGTAACAAATGTACTTTATTTTAAAATACAATTTACCAATGGTATTGACAATTCTACTGCTGACTGGTATATTACAGATGTCCAGATTTTCACAAACAACCCTTGGTTCCTGTTTTATTAAAAATAAAATACAAATTTTAAAAATAAAATACAAGTTACATTAGGTTAATATATGAGATTAGTTTAACCTGGTAAAATGATTACAAACAAATGTTTCTAAACAAAGTCAATACCATTTCAGTGGCCACAAATTCAAAAAAGTATTGCAAGCCTTCCTCCACAACTGTATCACACTGAAATCAACAATGGTAACTTATATAATATCAGGGGATAATGACATAGCATTTAAAATAAAAACATGGAGTTATTTTGTTATTTGAATAAACTTGTAAGTTTTTAAAATGAACTTACCATCTGTTCCATTTGTCCAAGATCAACACACACAGACTTTAACAAGTTCTCAATGGCAGCCTAAATGCAGGAAATCATTTATAAAACAAGTGATATTATAAATTTCACAAATTAAAATTAAAAGATTATTTAAAATAGGGAAAAGGATGATTACTAACCAAGGTCTTTACTTAAAACACAGGTCTTATTTTTTAAAGTATTAAGTTTTTAGGAGATCTCAAAAACGAAATGTTAAAAATGTTTTTAGGAAATCTCTTAAATCAAATGTTTAAAATGTAAGAAAACAGCATGTTTTATACCTGAACTTCTTGGTTTCTGTCAAGGGCTCTAATTTCTGCAACAACATCTTTACAGGCAGAGCAAAAATCAGCTGACTGAAAATACATAAACGAAAAAAACACTTGATAATTTGAAAGACAACTATTTTGCTGACCTTCACCAAACATATCTTTTGAAATTCTGTAACAATAAAAATGTATGAACATCCTCAGGTTTCTGATATCTTTTTAATGTGGTGTAGCAAAAGTTTTCCCACCATAAGAAAATGCTTTTGACCCTGCCAGTCAGACAATGACATGATCTATTTGAAATAAACCCCCGTCTAAATACTTGAGGAACATTATAAAGAGATGCACTATAGCAAGTGGTGTGGCTCTAATAAGCTATCTTAAAAGTGTGTCCACAGTAACCATTGCCCCAGTTACCAGTATCTTACAAATATTTTCAAAGAACAAAAAGAAACAGTTGTAAAACAAAACAATTACCTGCATGCTGTGTTGAGTTTCAGTAATTTTCAGACAATCATTTTGTCCCTTACAAACTGTGGCTGGAGACTAAATGAAAAATACTTAGTTATATCTGAACAATATACTTTAACAGTATGTTCATGATATTAAGAAGACCACCTTTAAATAAAGCATGCAAAAAAACATCTTATATTTGAACTCAGTTTTTGTAATATAAAAAATTAATTTAAGATATTAAACAGCATTTTGTTTTTCTAAATAACTAGTGTTTTTAGACCAATTCAGCACAATCTATGATATAAAATTAAAACAAAAGTCAACTTACAGCGTTGATAAGTCCATTGTAAAATTTATCATACTTGGATGCTGCTAAAGCTTCACACTGAAATAAACATAGACCAATTGAGGCTTTTGACATCACGTTTTATTCAACAATAAATCACAATTAACTTTTTTAACAAAAAAAACTGTGTAAATGTATCAGCTTACCAATTCTTCTCCCTGGTCTAATTTTGCACAAGGTTTTTTGAAAATTCTTGTGTAAAATTCCTGGAAAATAAAAGTCAAATAATGTTTTCCTTATCAATTTTAAATTATCTTTATAATATTACTATAGTTATTTAGTAAAGTAATTTTTTTATATATTCCTAAAATCTATGAAAATTTTAATAAAATAGTATTAAAATCTTAGACTCACAAGTGTGAAAAATTTCCTGATGTAAGTCTGCGCAGTTGACACAACATCTTCACACCTTGTACAATGTTGGTTCTGCAACATGTTTAATAAATATTACTTGCTGTTCTGAGAGGCTGAAGTTTCAGTACAAATGTAAATTACAAACAAAACTAGTTAACTACTTTACCTCTACATAAGGTATCTTTTTCCTGCAGGCCCCTGAAGCAAATGCCACTGACTCTATAGACTGTGCAGGATAAATTCGACCAATTAGTCAAACAATAGCTATGCTATCACTATTTTGTTAGATGGGGTAAAATAAAGTAGATTATGAGGTGATTATATTTCACCTGTTAAAAGTCAGAATGTGTCAATGTTTTAAAATTTGAAAAATATGTTTGTTTACTCACAAGTTTTGAGTCAGCAAACTCAATAAGCTTCAATAGAACATCTTGATCTGATGCAATTTTCTTGCACTAAAACAATAACAGGTCATAATTAGTGAATTTCATCTTACACCAACATTGTATGTAAAGAGGTTGTATGGTCAGCTGGACTCACTCAGGTTCCCATCAGAGTTGCAATGTTCTAAAGACTCACACCCAGAAACCAAATGCAAGACTTTTGGGTAAGCAGATGTTAACTCTACCAATTGATCTTTAGTTGTAGGACATTAGTGGACCCATTATTTCCCAGTTTAAAAAAAAAAGATCTTTAACTGTAGGACATTGGTGAACCCAATATTTCCAGGTAAAAAAAATATTTTTAACTGTAGGACATTCGTGAACCCAGTATTTCCCAGTTTAAATAAAAAGATCTTTAACTGTAGGACATTAGTGGACCCAATATTTCCCAGTTTAAAAAAAAAGATCTTTAACTGTAGGACATTAGTGGACCCAATATTTCCCAGTTTAAAAAAAAAAAGATCTTTAACTGTAGGACATTAGTGAACCCAATATTTCCCAGTAAAAAAAAAAGATCTTTAACTGTAGGACATTAGTGGACCCAATATTTCCGAGTTTAAAAAAAAAGATCTGTAACTGAGGTTCATTAGTGAACCCAATATTTCCCAGTTTAAAAAAAAAGATCTTTAACTGTAGGACATTAGTGGACCCAATGTTTCCCAGTTTAAAAAAAAAAGATCTGTAACTGTGTGAACCCAATAAACCAAATTTATCACAGTCAAAAAATTATCTTTAGCTGTAGGAAATAACTGAATCCACTCTGGCTATACAAACATGAAGTCACAAAAGGATTTTAATTTTTTTTAAATTATGTTTGAAGATAAAATATTAGGAAACTTTTTTTTTTAATGTGTATATTTTCAAGAAGTAATTTTTATTTTAATCAATTATTTTGACTGTAGAAACACTTCAACTGTTTGTTGCTTCTACAAATTTGAATTAGCTCAAGTAGCATATAGGGGTCAAAGGTTGGAATTAGCCTAATTGTCTCTGAAAATGAAATGATTCATACTTTCATTACTGACTAAAATAAGAGCATGATTCAAGCTTTCTTTCCACATTTAATTCAAAATTAAACTTCGTAGATACTTCTAACCAAAAATATTTATAGAGATATTTATCTGATAATAAACGGTAATAATTGTTATATATGTTAAAGCAATGTAAAATATGTTGGTGAGAAGTCATGACACAATTTACTTTGATAAAGTTGATAAATTTTATACAAAGGTTACAGACTGTAATTATTTTTAAAAATGATAAGATATTTCTTCTTAATTAACTTCAATGATAACTATTGTTAAAGAAAACAAGGTCATACAGAAGAAAAGAAAAAAAAACTGTTAATGATTGTCCTTTTTGATTTGATAGAAAGATTAGAATGTTTTACAGATAACTAGATAGTGTATCTACACAGTACTAAAGCCTACTGATAACGCCTGTGTGGATGATGTGATTTACTGTAGCCAAACCTACTCGAGTGTGTAATCACAAACATTTTAAGCAGTGATTACAGATGCGTATTACTTCACCCCAACTAATAGAATACAATTTTTTAGTCACTGCTAAAGCAAAGTGATGTAAGCCCCTAATATTCTGATTACCTAAGCAAAATTTCCCTAATGCAAAACTAGCTAATTAACTGACTAAAAGAAGAGATAATTAAAAAAATGGTTTACCTGAAGTCTGTCATCCAAATTCTTTAGCAGAGAACATCCTTTAGCAACCATATGAGCTATGTCATATTCAGTCACCTGAGAGGTTATGTTTAGAATGGTAACTATTTCCATCTAGTTTTAAATTGTAACAGTTATAATAAATGCTATTGTTCTTTATTGTAATATCTTTTAATTTAATTATTTATTAATGAACTATGCTGCTTATAGTATTTTTTTTTTCATACTTTCTGTAAATTAGGGTTTGTATAACAATAGTTAGCATAATGCATGGGTAAGAAACAAAAATGAGGAATGAAGTATATTTACTTTGTCTGAATCTGATTCACTGATCAAGTATCTGGTGCTTTTCAGCAACTTTTTGGTCACCTTACATGTTGCATCCTGTAAATACAACAAAACTTGAGACATATATACTAACGCATAAAGAAAAATGTCCATATTAATAAGTAACTTTATAATATTATGTAAAATTTTCTAAGATGAAAATTCCACCAATGAAAGCCCACCTCAAATGTATCGTAAGGCCAAAAGTTGAGACATATACCAACGCATAAAGAAAAATGTCCATATTAATAAGTAACTTTATAATATTATGTAAAATTTTCTAAGATGAAAATTCCACCAATGAAAGCCCACCTCAAATGTATCGTAAGGCCAAAAGTTGGTTGTACACCACTGTGTCTTTTGACAAAGTTCTGCTGCTTTAGGAGAGCTGCACCAGTACTGGGCACCCCATGAACAGTAGGAGCGTTGGAGACCTGATTTGTTTATTGATGCTCCCTGGACTGAAAGTACAGTACAAAGACTACATGCTGAACTATGTTACAGTACAGACTACATGCTGAACTATGTTACAGTACATAGGCTAAAAGCTGAACTATGTTACAGTACAGACTACAAGCTCAACTATGTTACAGTACAGTAAATACTGAACTATGTTACAGTACAAACTAAATGCTGAACTATGTTACAGTACAGACTACATGCTCAACTATGTTACAGTACAGTAAATGCTGAACTATGTTACAGTACAAACTAAATGCTGAACTGTTACAGTACATACACTAAACACTGAACTATGTTACAGTACAGACTAAATGTTGAACTATGTTACAGTACACAGACTAAAAACTGAATTATGTTACAGTACACAGGCTTAAAGCTGAACAATGTTACACAGACTAAAAACTGATCTATGTTACAGTACACAGACTAAAAGCTGAACTATGTTGCAGTACTCAGACTAAATGCTGAACCATGTTACACAGACTAAATTCTATACTACTTTACATAGACAAAATACATAGATCCTTTAACTAAATAGATAAGTATGTTAAATGCAAAAATTATATAGATACTTCTACTAAATATATATTTTTGAAATAGTGAAACTGATTGGGCGCATTAAAAATAATTTTTTTTTGTTACAGTTTTCTAGTGTTTGTAATGCAAACAACCATGTCATGAACAAAATATTACAAATAAATCAATTGAAATTTGTTTAAGGTCAATCAAATACTACTTAAGATAAAAAAATACTTTTTTGTTTCCCTCTTTAAACTTAAGTTTAATTTAAAGTGAACTTGTGTTTTTGTAAAGAAAAAAAAAGGTAAGGGGGAACACCTGAATTCAACTTAAATCAACAGTAATCAAGAGTGTTCTATTTTTAAAATTCAAAGGATTCTTTGAAACAATCTAAATTGTATTGCAGTACTAAACAATACCTGATTTATTTTTATTGTTTTAAATGGTTTATGAAAGCTGACATTTTTTAAATTGTAAAAATCAGTCAATGACTTTACAATAGTTATGTAACAGTTATGTAATACTAGGTTATCTTTTCTCAGTCTTTACAACAGTTTAACTTTTGTCTCAACTTAAACAAAGAGATGAACCTACACCCCAAAGAGGTCTGTTTGCCACTTTAATTACATGAGACTGGTGAGAGATGAGTGATTAATGTATTCTATCTTTGGACTGGACTATCTCTAACAGACAGACAGCCACTTTAATAATAAAAACAGGAAACTAGTTGCAGATGCTATTGATTTGCTTTTTCTTAAAATTTTAAAGCAGGAAGCAAATTTGGAAAGTAAAAAGTGTTTACAAGGAAGATAAATGTGTACTAATATAAATGTAACTAAATATGAAGACAGACTTACCAGAAGCTAAGAGTAAACAAACCACGGCCCCCACTTGAAGTGGATGCATTTTGTTGGGTACTTCTATCAGACTGCTAGCTTTAGGATGGCTTTGTTGCTAGAAGGCTGTGAAAATTTAAAACAGAGATAAAAATTCATTAAAATAAAGATTTTACAACACAATTCAAAAACTCAAGTTGTAACAGATTAGAAAAGTACTTTACTTGACCAATGCAATCATTTTAAAATCAGTCTCAGTACTTTAGAAACAACTCTAGATAGACAAATATTTATTCTGAATATATTATAAATATTAGTATCCTATTGTTGTCTCAAAGAAACTCATTAATACACCCACCCCATCCCCAGATTCAAATTAAAATATTAAAATACACATTTAAAAATAATAGCGTATAATTTAACATGAACATTACATTGCATATATCTGAAAATAATATAGAGTATGCAGTTTTTTCAAATCTATTTAAAAATACTGATAATATTCAAATGAAATAGTTACAATTATTATATACAATTATGACAAAAAATTTTTTCTCGTCTTACTTAAAAGAGTCTTAAAAACTATAACTATGTTCACTTCTTCATTCAAAAATAGTAGGCCTTTGATACATTCAGTGTCAACACGATTTCTGAAGTATACAACCTAACACAATGGCTATGCATGACTGATTTCAAATGGTTGCCAGCAATAGCAAAAATAAAAGTGTGACTAAACACTGCCATGTGCTTACCATAAAATGATAAGAAAACTAATAATGTGTATGGATATTAAATCAAGATATCAAAGAGTCAGTCCAACAAGAATTTGTATTGAATTTTAGTTTTAAAGTGTTTAAGTTTTCTGAGAATTTACAGAGTAAAATTTTCTTACATCAGACAATCTTAACCTTTAACAATTAATACTGGCAAGTGCAAAAAAAAAAAGTTAATTAAAATAATAAATCAATACCCTAATTTTGTTCTCTAGGGTAATTGGCAAAGAGAAAAACAACTTACTCAGTATACACTTAACACAATGGTAAGAGATAGCAAGAGTGAAATCTACTTATCAAAATAGAAGTTAGCAATGAAACTGTCATGTGATTGGTTGGACAGCACAGGGACAATCATGTGATTTAACTATGTCACTGATCATATAATACCAAAGTTCAACAGTTAATAAGAATTCTGATGGGTTTTTTTGTTGTTTTTTTAAATGAGTTATATATATACATATATAGCCTACATTCTACTTTTACAATTACTTTTATGCTCATATGGTTAAAAAAAAATAACTTATTTACCAACACCACTTGCTTGCATTACAGAAAAGTTCAGAAAAAAATGCAACCTTGTTATTTTGACCTGATTTTTTAATCTCACTGTAAAATATATATTTTAACATTCTACAAAAATGTATTCGAAAACCATGTGATTTAAAAAATGCCACTTTTTAAAATCTAATGATGTCAGTGATTATTCACTCTGACATTCAAGAGCTCAAATCAGCTTTAATTACATTAGTAACTAACAATAAATATTAATTTTGTTTTATTTATTTCACTCATGAAAGCAATATAAATACAGTGCCTAAATAAGTTAGTTTTTGTTATCTATTCACAATTATCTATTCATAAGCTTTAAAGATTAGTATCAACCTAACCTTCCTAAAGCTAAAATGTGGTTGCTAAAAAATGTGAAGCACATTTCAAAATTAGATTCAAACCTAATCTAAAGACTCAGAATGATCTACGCTCTTAATTAAATTCTTTATACAAATGACATGTCTAGCTTCTACTTCATTCTTAATTGTAATGTTGGAAAGGATTTCCACAAACACAATTAAATATGATGTGTCAAATTGCTATGCACTCTATAGGCAGTTAACTCAGATTACAGCCTGCTTTTCTTTCTGGATTTACTTCCATAGTCTTTGTGCAACCAAGAACAAACTACAAGACAGCAGTTGTTAGATTTTGGAGTTGTCTCTCCTAGATGGGTTGCTGTCCCCAACTATTGAGCCTTATCTGCCCAGGGGTTCAAACTCTGAGACCATGAGCTTTACAGACACCAACCCCACATGTCTACTTGAAATAGTGTTCTTTTTAAAATATACCACTTCATAATATAATTAGTGAGCCTGCCAGCAATAATTTTAGGAGTATTACTTCTCAAATAATATTTCCCATCTGATCAATACATTTTACTAAACCTATTACGGAGAGAAACAAACTCAATAACCCATTTAAAATACGTATGCATTATTATAGATAAGATTAGGTAATGATGAAGTATGAAATGCCTACATTTATTAGAACATTTTAAAAACTTTTAGCATACTTTATTTGTCAAACAATTAAGACATAATTATAGCTTTTAATTATGTAATTAATCCAATGTTTGTTCTCCTAGTCAAAATATAGAAAGTTTTCCTAAAAAAGACTATCTTCAAGGAAAGTATTATAATTTCTTATAATAATACCATTACAAACTAAAAAATCAATATGAACACTGACCTTAACCCTTAATCAACTGAAAGGGTCTTATATTATTAGTTCTATGAGCTTTATAACTCATAAATGTAGATGTGTAAGTATTTTTTTTAAATAGTGGTATGCAGGAGTATAATACTTTATCCTTTCTGGATCTCTAGACAAAAAATAACCTCCAGTTTGAGGTTTATGTAAGTAAAACAAAAATTTGTCAAAACTAAAAGTCAGTAATCGTAGTATAACCAATTTCATTTTTGTATTGGATAATCATAAGGAGTGGTTTAACTTGTATTTGTTTAACACAAGATGTAATCAAAGAGCAAACCTGACGAGACCTTAAATATAAGACAACAGAACATGCGCAAGCCCTGAGTTAGGAGCAATGAAGATAAAAAAAACACCTTTAAAAAAATAATAGATTTTGAGTTTTACTACTATATCAACATGGGACGGAGCGGTCTAGCGGTAGAGAGCTGGACTGCTAACCCATAAGTCTTGAGTTCCAATCCGGGTTCAAACCAGTAGACCGTCTCTGAGTACACCCAACTCCGATGGGTTCCTAACTCACGGTAGGGAAAGTGAAGGCGGCTGGGCATAGTGCTGACCACACTAACTCTACTTCACTTGCCCCATAGGTCGTCAGGTTTGAAAGGGAACTTTACTAAACTATACTATATCAGCAGACAACATCATTAACTGAGAAAAAAGATCTCATTTAATATGTGGAATATGCACATGTGTATAGAGGGTGACAAGCCAAAAAATAACCTTTCAGTTGTAGACTGGCATGGAATGTTGCCATTCCATATATCTTAAACTTAATGACTAGGCTACATAAACATGGAACAATCTCTATAGAAGTGTTATTACATAAATAATAACTTTAGCACACTATTTACCAAAATACAGACAAAAATGACTGCATATACATATAAGTATATTAAGAGAAGCAAGCATAAGGCACGCAATCTTTTTATTAAATATTAAATATACATATATTTTTTAATAAAATCCAAAATCATTCATTAAAATTCAATGCAAATGATTAATTAAATCCATTCAAATCAATGAATATTAGTTCTAATTACCTAGGCCTATTAATATTCATAAGCAGACCTAATTAGTAACTAGTACAAGTAGTAGTGTTGTCAGCACATCAAAAGCTTACCATAAACCAATACCAAAACAAACTTATATTTTGTTCTTATGTAAATTTACTAAATGGATAGTAAAATAGAAATTGGTTTCATGTTTGTACTTCAGTTGATCATTTAACAATCAAGAAGATTGACAACGGGCGGCATTTAAAAGACAAGAAGTGCCACTAGATTATCATAGAAAAGAATTACTAGATCTAGAATCTAGAGTTTTAATTAAATTAAAATTAAATTTATTAAATAAATGATTAATATTAGAATAATGGGTTGTATCCTAACGGTAATCTATCGTTTTAGGTACGTAAATTCTTAGCGACTTGTAATGTGAAAAACAGGTGACTCCTTACATTTTAATAATTATTTCACATTATGTTTTGAAAAATACAAAAAAAAAAAAATACAAAAATGTTTCCTTGTTTCATTTATGTACCTGGTTTTAAACAATTGAATTAAAACTTTTCAGTAATAAATGAACACCAGACCATGTAGGGGTGGTGGCGGTAGGGAGCGCGTTTACAGCTTGTTTTCTAGCGTCTCCCAGAAGAGAATTATATATATATAGATAGACTTATAGCGCGAGATTCAGGGGGAAGTCACTCTATTTTACAAATTGCTGTTTATATAGCAAATCTTGCTTGCAGACACTGCTGTTTAAAGTTAATTTCTGGCCTATACTATATTGATATATTTAGCCATTGATTTAGGTTTATTATTCAACTATCTATTCTATAATATTTGACACAAACATATCACAATATATACTTCTATTACAGCCTTGACAATGAGGTAACGTTTTCGTACATTAATAGCCGCGGGCGATTTTACGTATCCAAAACGATAGATTACCCTAAAGGCCTAAATACTATTAAATAGTAAATAAATATTAAATAGTAACTTAATAGTTAACCTAATAAATTTAAATTTATTAAATAGTGTCTACTACTACTAGATCTAGATCTAGATAGCTCGCTAGCTACAGCTATCTAGTAGCTAGGCCTAGCTAGTAGCTACTGACTTACTTTATTTCACTTTCATAACTCAGTTTAGTTAAGTTTAGAAGTTTAGATTTTAGAATATCCAACATTAAAAATAAAATGTGTTTTCCTAAAACTTTACCTTTTGTAGTAAATATATTAGATCTATAAGGATGATAGATCTATTCTATATATTGTGATTAATTGCTATCGACGTAGATAATGAATCTGCCAATAACACCAAATACTGCGAATAGGCCTAGATTCTAGATCTAGTTGTGTTTTTAGAACAACAAGGGTAATAATTCGTGCCTGTTCATTGTCACATGACTCTAAATTGTAGCTATATATAGTTAAAAGGGACACAACTGAAATAACTATTTCTAGACCAAGGTCAATCCATTTTTTTTTTAAAATTTATGTACGGTTAAAGGTGAAGCTTCGATTTTTTTTTTATGTTAGGGGAGGTAATTTAAAAGATAATGACTTTTGTTAATTATTATTTACCTTCAATTTTTTTTCACGGGGAGTGGGGAGAAAGGTCGTGTGGGGTTGGATCTACATCACTTGTTGTATTTTGATTGTGTGTGGTTATGTCCGTGTGATATGAGTGATTGGGCGTGGATCGCGCCCCCCACCCCCGAACGAAATTGAATTTATTTTTTAAAAAACCCAGCTGTTTTGTATTTATTGCCATTCTTTTCTGTTCTCCAAAAAGCGCAGTTTCTATTGTGTCAAAGCACGGATATGTGAACGGGTATATATGCGCATATATATATATATATATATATATATATATATATATATATATATATATATATATATATATATATATATATATATATATATATATAGTTTCTGACAAGGCAAGGAACAGTGCTAAGCAAAAGAAAAAAAAAGAGGCGCACAAAAAGAATAAATTGACGGTTTAGGCACTTAATTTTTATGTAAGTATTTTTATGTAAAATTCAATATGTGCTCTTGACTCGAACCCCCTCCCCTCCAGTCCATACGCGTCCACACAAGTCAATTTTTTCGGACCTCCCCCCTCCCCCGTGTGAACTTCATAAAAAGATGACCCTTAAGACACAATATGCAAATCCACTGGCGGTGCGAGGTCGGGTGTCACCTGGTGCGGTCAGAGTTTCTTCCAGGCATCTCTTACCCCCCCCCCCCCCCGAAATGTTTTTACCGCCCCCCCCCCCTGAACGAAATGAAATTTATATAATTTATATAGAAAATATATACTTTTAATAGTGTCCGCCCCACCCCCCCCCCCCCCCGAAGAAAGTCTACCGCCCCCCCCCCCCGAAAATTTCAAGTGCCCGCCGGAGAAAAAATTCTGGAAGAAACACTGGGTGCGGTAAGTTCGGGTGTCATTCTTTCCCTCCCCCCCCCCCTCCCGCTAAACTATGGGGTCATCCATAAATGATGTCACACTCGTAAGGGGGAGGGGAAGGGTCCGTAATTTTGTGACGGTGTGTGATGAGGGGAAGGGGGTGGTTCAGATGGTGCGACGTCACACTTTTGCATTATAAAAAGGCAATGTTAGAAAACGGATTTTAGACGTTATTTCGCGTTTAAGAAAACTGTTTTAATAAATTGTAATAGGAATTGATTAAAATACTCTATTTTGACAGAGTTAAGACAAGATTTTAGAAAAATATCGATGTTTTAAAAAAAAAATTCACCTGCAAATTGGAGGGGGTTGTAGGGTGAGATGTGACGTCATTTAAGGGGGGGGGGGTCGTCTGGCTTTTTGTGACGACGTGTGACGGAGGGAAGGGGGGAGGTAAAAATCGTCAAAAAAATCGTCATTTATGAATGACCCATATATATATATATATATATATATATATATATATATATATATATATATATATATATATATATATATATATATATATATATATATATATATATGTATATATATATATATATATATATATATATATATTCATGTACCTATAGGTATATATAGATTCCACAAAGAAAATATTAATGATAATGTAAGAAAAGCCATACATAAAAGAAGGGAATACAGTTCACATAAAATGTTAAGACTAAACATTTATTAAAACATAAGACATTTACACATTACATTTTAGAATTAAAATGTATCCTTTTTTACTTTCTCGTATATACGAAGTATAGAGAAAGTATTGTAATCGTGCAAAAAAATCTCTTGAAATTTTAACAATTTTCACCGTATTACACCTCAGTCCTTCATCACATACGAAGTATAGAGGACTTATTTTAATCGGGCAAAAATTATCAATCCAGATTTATCAAAATTAAGAGGTTTTATGCGTAATCCATTCTGAAAAACTGGGCTTTGCAATCCTGTCCGTATGTCTGTGTGTCTGTGTGTGTGTCTGTGTGTGTGTGTGTAAACACGATAACTTGAGTACCGTTACAGCTAGGTTGATGAAATTTCATATATAAGTATTTTATCAAAATCGTAGATCCGTATCAACTTTTGAGCGATTTCCGATAACCGGAAGTGGTACTTTTCCTACTTTGAATTTTTCAAAAGCCTATAACTTGAGTACTATTTCAGATAGATAAATGAAATTTCAAAGGTAAGTAAAAGATCTAATTCTCTACCTTCTGTTAAATTTTGATTAATTTCCGTTGATCGGAAGTAGTAAATTACGCTACTTCCGATTTCTCAAAAAACTAATGTAAATTTTAAAAGTACTAATAATATTGCGCACTATTATGCGCCTTTTTATTTGGCGTTCACTTGGTGTGCAATTAATTTGTCTACGAGATTTTATTCTATTTTTAAAACTTTAAGTATTTAAAAATGGATTAAAAATCATGTCTATAGCCCGAGTTCCCATCCCCTGTTATTTTATATAAGAATATTCGAGAAAGTTTAGGGGAGATCACTCCCGGTTTATTATTTTTAAAAGTGCAAAGTTATCAATAACTTGGTCAAAATCAATATCTTTTAACAATACCTTAATTGACAAGATAGTCTACGGATCGGAGGTAGGCTTTTTTTTTTAAATAAACTGCTATTACCAAATGTTCAAACAAAAAAAGGAACGATAACTTGTAAAGTGTGTACTTTCTTGGAATTAGAAACCACGTGAGAAGAGGCGTTGCAAACTCAGATGTATAGTAAGCCTCGACATTCAGCAGCTCACTCCGTATCAATTGTGTACACACAGAGTTTCATCCAGGCATCTCTTCGGGGGGGGGGGGGGGGGGGGGGCGGAAAAAAGTCTACCGCCCCCCCCCCCCCGAACGAAATGGAAGTTATATAGAAAATACATACATTTAACAGTGTCCGCCCCCCCCCCCCCGAAGAAAGTCTACCGCCCCCCACCCCGCAAAAGTTTCAAGTGCCCCCCCCCCCCCCCCGGAGAAAAAAGTCTGGAAGAAACACTGTGTACACACAAAATAAAAACGCACAAAGGAATAAAGGAATGGATTGTCAAACCATTTCTTTACAGCGTTTTATTACGGAATAGGACTAGTAGAGAGTAAAGCAATGTCATATGTCACTGAAATGTATTTTCTGTTCCCATTTGGTTGAATGCTGGTTATAACACTGAATGCTTTTCAATATGGCATTTAAATAATTAGAGTAATTTCCACACTTATCCAACTCGTATACAATCACATTTCCATAACTGTATTGCTGTGGAATGTCTAGTCTATTATGGGCCTAATAACTTAAATAAGCACCGTAAAAAAGAATGTGATTGTGTCACCGCACTCACCTCCCGCCCTCTATTTCAAATGTTGCCAACATACACTTCAGAGCGTATTTGACTTTTATAAGGCAATTAAGCTCACTCAAATAAGCTTTGTTATATCTGTGTAATGAACCGTTTTTCTCTTGTTTTCACCCCCACCCCCCTTTTAAATTTTTGTTACATTTTGATACATTTTCTATATCAATTTTTTCTTTGAAAATTCAGGTTTTTTTTGTCTTGGTGTAACCCCTCTAAATGGTGTCACCCCCCCCCCCTAAATGGTGTCACCAGGTCATATGGTGCGATCCGCACCTACTGCCCCCAGAGTTTCTTCCAGGCATCTCTTCGGGGGGAGAGGGGGGGGGGGGCGGAGCCCCCCGAAGAAAGTCTACCCCCCCCCCGAACGAGATGGAATTTATATAGTAAACATACCCTTTTACTAGTGTCCGCCCCCCCCTCCCCGAAAAATGTTGACCGCCCCCCCCCGAAAATATCAAGTGCCCCGGAGAAAAAAGTCTGGAAGAACCACTGCTGCCCCCCCTCCCTTCACCTCTTGTGACGCCTCTATGCAAATTTGTGGTTGGCAACAAATATTAAGGGAGAAGGCAGTCATTACTCACACATCAGATTAAATAATTTATGATTATCAGGTTTAAATATAGCTTTTGGTGAGGGCCGGACTCCAGTCCAAACTAATAGCGTGCTTGTCACCCCCCCTTCCCCCCGCCCCACACACACACACGTTTGTGAAGAGAAAGCGTATGCGATCTCTAATGACCATGTCAAGTTCGCAAGAGCACGATAGATCTGATTGTTTGTTGGTAACGTGGTTTTTGTAGAAACTGTAGGTCAATTTATTAAAATATTGCTAGTCTTGTTCACCCCTCCCCCCCCACTGCTAACTAACATTTAGAATCTAATCCAATCTCTTGATCTAGTGATCTAGATCTAGAGGGGTCTAGATCTAGATATAAATAAGAATAAGAGTGCTAGACGATTACTTTTTTCATATTAGTAATTTAAGGAAGTGACGTACTTCAGCGAAAATAACATTACTAACAAATCAACAATCAAAATGGCTGCCCTCTTTGGTAATCCTCTATCTACCCAAGTAGGGCAATTAATCGGTGAGTTTTGACATATTGTGCCCTAAATAGGTTATAATAGTCTTATGCATTTTTCGATTTTGAAAGTTATATGCGGCTACACTATTTTATATGACTGGTTATTTTAAAATTAACCACAAAACTACATAATGGTAAATCTAAAATTTAGATTCTAAAAAATGTTAAAAAATTAAAAAATGATGTCTGAATTGTCTGTACTGTAGTGAACTGTAGTGTAAATAAATTTTTAATAAATGTGTATTGTGTAGAGTAGGTAATCTATTTAAATCTATCGTTTTAGGTACGTAAAATCGCCCGCGGCTTGTAATGTACGAAACACTTACCTCATTGTCAAGGTTTTAATAGAAGTATATTCAAAATATTAATATTGTGATATATTAAAATATATTTGTGTCAAATATTAGGCCTAGAGATAAATGAATAATAAACCTATATCAACGGCTAAATATATCATTGAATATAGGCAAGAAATTAACTTTAAACAGCCGTGTTTGCAAGCAGGATTTTCTATATAAAAAGCGGCCATCTGTAAGTTAGAGTGGCTTCCCCTGAATCTTGCGCTATAAGTTTACAATTAAAAAAAATAAACAAGATGGCTGCTATAGTAGATGAGCATGGTTGCATCTGTTGGAAACATCACTAGTCTTCATTTATTACTGAATACTGAAAAGTTTTAATTCAATGGACACCAGTGAGTTGACGAAAATCCTTCCGTAATGTTGTTGACATGGAATACAAATGTGCTTTTTAGATTTAGGACCGTAAAAATGGCACCCCGTCAAAAGAGCGCCGACATAAGAGCGCACTAATTTCCCGACAAAAGAGCGCCGACATAAGAGCGCAAATGTGCTTTTTTAGATTTAGGACCCTAAAAATGGCACCCCGTCAAAAGAGCGCACGACAAAAGAGCGCCGACATAAGAGCACAGACAAATTTACTTCACAAATTTTATAAAGAAATCAAAAAACAAAAATTACGATTTAAAGAGGGATGTTAGGTATGCTAAAGTGTGACATTATTTACTTACGACCATTTTTATAAATTTAATCATAATATAAATTATACTTTGTATTAGCAAAAGAATTGTTTTAAATAACTTGATGTTGCACAAATGTTTTAAGTGTAACTTTTTAAACTAGAACAAGCCACAGATGGGACACATGCTACAGAAAATTGGGCCCTTTATATGGAAGTTTGTGATGTCATAAATGAAACTGATGAAGGGTAATTTATCTTGCAATCTTTTAAACAGTTTGTTTTTCAAATATAAATTATGTTCAGCACATTTCCAGTTGATTAGAAAGTGCGAATATTATAACATAAAGTAAATGTTTAAAAGTATAACACATTTGTAAACACTTTGTTGTTCTTGTAATGTTAATAAATAACTATTTCAAATCAAATAATCAAATATTGTAGTCTTTATACATTTAATAAGCAAATATTTTAAGATTTTATTTTTTGTTGCTTTTCATTTAAGAAAGTTTATATTTTATTTTTCAGTCCGAAGGATGCCATTAAAGCATTTAGAAAAAGAATATCTCAAAATGTTGGGAAGAATTATACAGCAGTTATGTATTGCCTTACTGTAAGTTATTATTTATAATGTTAGCGTTACATATTTTATTAGAGATATCTTCATAGTTTAATTAACACTAATTAAATGGCAGATTTGTACTTGTTATCTAGTTTAATTTTTAATCTATTTCTAGTGCATTGAATCTTGTGTGAAAAATTGCGGTCGCCGTTTTCATATTCAAGTTGCTAACAAAGATTTCCTTCATGATTTGATTAAAATTATTGGGCCAAAAAATGATCCACCACAAATAGTTCAAGAAAAAGTTTTGAGCATGATACAGGTTTGAATTTATTCATGTTTTGAGTCACAGATAAAAAAAAATCACCATCAGATTTATCCAGAAATTTTTGTTGACAAATTAACATTTTAATTTTAACTAATGTATATTAATTATGAAAAATAAGCTAGTCAAGTGAAAATTTATATACATTCACCTGTAAACATTTTCATGTGAACCTAAACTATAATATATAGGTTAATTAAAATGCTATAATTTATTAAAATTTTATTTTGTACCATAAGTATATTCTTATAGTCACATTTTAAAATACTTAGACATGGGCTGATGCATTCCGAGGTAATGCTGAGCTGAAGGAGGTAGAAAAAGTCTACCAGGAGCTCAAGCAGAAAGGAATAGAATTTCCAATGACAGATCTTGATAATCTTGCTCCTATACATACTCCAGCCAGGGTAAGGACAACAGTTGTTCTTAAAAAAGGGTTTTACATTCTTTTGTGTTTTTGTAAAAAAAAATTATAGTGCAAAGATTTGTATAGGTTATTTTTCTGTTAAAATATACTTAACAATTAATTCAATTCAACACATCCAGGATTGTGAAATGTGTGTCCATTACTCATTGTTACCCTATATCATGTTAAAATTACTTCCCCTGTTTGATCCAGAGTGTACCTGAGAGAGAACAGCCACCTTTACATGAACGGGGAGGAAGCAGCAGAGGGGTAAGTGCTCACATTATTTACTGCTCATATTCAAAGTATTGTCCTTTTTAGCAAAGGTAACTTCCATTATTTACACCAAAGGTTTTTCCCTCTTAACATCATTCATGGTCTATTTAAATAATTTATGAACCGGATTAAACTTCATTAATAATACAAAGCCAGTTTTACAAGCAATAATAGCTCCCCATCATAAACTGTGTGGTGAGGAAAATGTTTTACTGCTCCTCAACTTCTATATTTCTTTCACATAATGAATTTTTGCTGTTCACATTTAATCTATACTGTTCCACAAATGTATACATCTTTCACATAATGAATTATAACAAGATTTTACGTGCTCACATTTTAAATCTATATTTACTAGTGCCTCATGCAATTTTTTTCACTAAATTTGTGAAAGCTCATACAGGTTTCTATTTGTGTCGTTTCTAAATAATAACCCAGTGTATTAACATACAATGCATAAGTCTTTAGGGTCAAAAAGTGACCATTGTGTTTCTCTGTCCAGAAAAAGTATGCCGAGCTGGTTAATGAGTCTGATGATGAGGTTTGTGCCCAAATCTCTCTGGTTGTTGTTACATTTCTATTAGATGGGGTGACAGCTTCATTGTCAATAAGAACTTAGATCATTTTGGTGTAAATACAACAAAATATAGATTGTTTTTTTGCACACACTTCTATTTTCAGAGCTTCTTTTACCTGTTTGTTTTCTTCTGAATTAAACTCTGATGCTTAAAATCTCTGCTTTTAATTTTTATGAATCTGTTTTTTTATATTGTTCTTGCATTGCTACATGCATTATTGTATTGCGCTATGTCAAGTCTTTTTGATAAAAATCTGAAATAGATTCCAGTGCAAAAAATGATTTGTAGTTTAAACTTTTTAGAAGTGTGGATACATTTCTTAGTGTTTAATGTGTTTTTTGTGATAGCAAATGATAGAGAAGAAGGTTATGGTTGGGCTAATATTTAAATTTGACTTTTGTGCATGCAAATTGCTTTTGTTTTGTAGAAATAATTGCATGAGGTGATTGATAATGGATTTACCAAGGATTAAGTGGATTTAATTTCCATCACTCCCAGCAGCATTTTCTACTTCATGCTAATCTTTGTAGCTTAAGAGCGCCACTTACTTTATTTTGTATTGTTTCTTATGATGTTCTTTTGTCAACAAGAGTGCTGCCTGCAAATGTTGTCACAAATTGTGATCTAATAGTGTCTTAGCTCACCCTTAGAAATCTAAGTGTTATACAAACCATACAACCTTTTAGCTGCCCTATGGAAAGAGGAATATAATTAATTAATTCCTAATGAGGTAAAAGAAGGCTTATGTCTTTAAATTTACAAATAAATTTGTTTTGCCAAATTGGCAGTGATACAGTTTTTGTCTTTTGTACAAAATGAGATTCAATTTATTTTTTGTATTGTTTGATTGATCTTGATTTGTTGTTTTAAAATACTGATAGTATTGAGTGAACAAAAGTGAATGTCTGCACTTTTGAAATAGACTGATCAGGGATTATTTAAACAATTTTTTTTCAGCCTCCAACTCAATCTTCTCCTGTTTATAACCCAGCTGTAGGGTATCCTGCAGCTGGAGGGTACCCACCAGTTGCAGGCTATCCACCTGTTACAAGTTATCCTGCTGGATATCCTCATGGTTATCCGCCAGCCGCAGCTTATCCTCCTGCCGCAGCTTATCCACCAGGATCATTTCCACCAGCCCCTGGAGACAGCAGCAACACCCCTCTTAGCTCAGAGCAGACGACAAAATTACGGCGTGAGCTGGATGTAGTGCACGGCAACATTCGAGTGATGAGTGAAATGCTCACAGAACTTAGTCCTACTAATGTTGACCCATCTGATTTAGAACTTCTGCAAGAGTTGAACAGGACTTGCCGGCAGATGCAGTCTCGGATTGTGGAGCTTTTAAATGAAATAGCCACTGAGGAAGTTACAAGTATGTTTTCATGCATTTAATTTTTTGTAAATATGAAGAAGTTTATATCGATAAAATATATAGTTTTCTTTAATGTTATTCAGATGACCTCCTGCGTGTTAATGATGACCTGAATAATGTGTTTCTGCGATACGAACGTTTTGAGCGCTACCGTACTGGGCAGTCGGGTCAAGCCTCCACACCTGTTGCAGAGAGTACACCACATGATACCCTACCCCCAGCATATGATCAAGTAACCCTTGGTTTTTCCCTCTGCTGCATCATATACTTAATTTAAAATATGTGCATAGTTTTTTAATATTTAATTAATTCCTTCATTTATATCATTACAAATTTGTTTTTTAGCTTCCTGCTGCTTCAAATCCCAAAGTAGGAAACTTAATAGACTTAAGTGATGATCCTTTACCTGCAACTTCTACTGTCAATGCACAAATGGCAGCACTCAGTGAGTACACTGACTTTATGCATTCCATTTGGTACTTCAAATTATTTATTATCACCCAGATAAGATAAATATCTCAAAATCCATTATTTAAATAATTATTAAAAGCACATTTAAAGTATGTTACAATATACAAGAAAAGTTCATCTGCATAAATATTAATACACTTTTGATAGTCTAGAATAAAAAATCTCAAAATAAAAAGTATAGAATTACATGCACAGTAAGATTAAGTCTTATTTTTGAGACATGTTGCCAAGGAGTTACCCATTTTATCATAAAAATAAGATTAAAACTTTTGTGTACTTCTATATTACAGCATTAGGAGGGACTGTAGTAGGTAATAATACTGCTCCACCTCCGCAACAACCCCCACCCCCAACAGACGACTTCGACATGTTTGCTCAGTCCAGACAATCCTTTGACCAAAGTAAACAAAACATTTCGTAAGTTGATACCCATTCTATTTCCACACAACACAATCACCATTATTTTTTGTACACTTTGTCTCAATTTTATTTTTTTCAATACTGACAGTGAAGCTTAAAAAGCTGAATTTATATTTTGCAAAATTAGATTATTGGTGTGAACAAAAATGAAATGTTTGTGCTTGACCTGTGTATTTCAGCACAACACGATATGATGTCCAGCAGACAGACACATACAGCGGTGGCCTCGGTCAAGCTGTAGCTCAAAGAACAGCTGTAAGTTTTGTGCAAGTCCAGTTCTCACATTCCAGTTCATTGTTCAATTCATGTTTATTTTGTATGCTAATTTTTCATTGGAAAAAAAACTAATTAATTTAAGACTAAGCTTAATATTATTAACACAATTGTGTTTTATCATTGTTTTACTTTTATCTAGCAAGAAACATTAAAAGTAAGTGTCTTTTCATTTAGTGTGTCCCATCATTTACATTTTATTGTATCATATCTCTATGCTGATTCTAGAAATCAAAGGGCTCTGCAAATGAAAATTATCCACACTGGATCATATGACTTTATTAACTCACACACAGTAGAAATCAATGTGCTTCTTCACAAACTATAAAAAAAAATTAATCAACATGGGTTAAGCTTCACAAAATAATAGTATCACTGACTTAAAGCAGAGGTTGTATATTTCATTTAGTTTAATTTCTTTAATCCCTCTATGCAGATGTCAGATGAAGAAACCCTTAAGGTATTTTCATGTATAACTATCCAAAGCACTGTTTGATTTTCAGTATTTTATTTATTTACTGTCACTTTGACTGCATGTTAATAACCAAGGATTAATTTATAAATAACAACCCTGCTGCTAGTTTATCTACTCAAATAGAGGTTTATCTATCAATTTAATTTTCCTTTATTTATAGACTGCACTTTTCTTTTTACTATTTTTGTTTTTAACCTGGTTATGGTAATTAAAAACTGTTAATTAGAGGGGTTTTTCTTCATTTATTAACATTATCTGTTGTGGAAATCTATGTTTATTTTATTTTCATGTGAGTTCAATAGCTTGATGCAATGTATGTTATATTGTCTTTAATCCCTTGCCTGTTTTTACACTGTAAAAATAGTGATTTATTATAGCTAGATTGTTATTATAGCAGCATTACTTTCCCTATTCTATTCTATTTGTTTGCTTGTATGTTAACACACTTTTTAAAATATTTTTTTCTTCACTATAGACTTCAATTAATCAATGCATGATTCATGACAATTTATATTTTTTACATTATTATAATTTTACTTTCAGTAGTATTTTAATAGTTGAAATTAGTTACTTTAAATACCTTTTTTTTTATTTAAAAAATCTTTATTAATAGGTAACACATAAGTAGTCATTATCATTTGTTCCTAACAGTAAAATCATAATAAAGAGTAATTTTAGCTTAATGGTTACATATTTTGTAACTTTATTCTATTTTGTATAAAACAGCTATTATTTTATACTCTAATATACCATTTCAGTTGCATTATTTTCCATACTCTGAAACTTTGAAACTTATTCTGATATCAGAAAAATAGCTCAGTTTTGTTAGTAATGTTATTCTTAATTGAAGGTAATTAATATATTATATTGTAGCTTCAAGATAAAGAGACGGACTATGATGAAATGGAACAATGGTTAGCCACGCATGGAGCAGGGGTGAGTCCTGACATTATAATTGAAAAGAAGCTACAACTTTTTGTGGGATTAATGTTTTTTTTTAACAGAACCACTTAGCTTACATGATGAATTTTCAATATTCTGTTAAACCTATTCTTAATTAAATAATAATAAGCTAAAATGTGTATTTGCTGGGAATGGTTACAAATATTCAATGTTCTGTTTCAGGAAACTCAAGGCAGACCGCAAGAACCTATAACTAGCTCAGGTATTATTAGATCTAGTTTGATTATTTCTAATAGATTTTAGATACTAGAGTTAAAAATGTGAATGCTGGAAATAGCTTGCACAAGTCCTGTGCATATTTTATGCTTAAAATTCTCTCACTCACCTTTTTTAAGTCAAAGTGTCAGTTATTAATCCTTTTGGTCTTATCAAAAGGGACATAACTCTGCAAAATTAAAGGATAAATAATTTGATAGAAAATTAGTTTTATTGCCGTATGTCACTTTTGCTTATTCAAAACATCCACCTTCTTTTGATTTGTATTCTAAGTCTTTGTAAACACTACCATAGTTTATAAGAGACAGTAATTTTAAATTTATATTTAAAGATGGGTCTGTCATGTGAGTATCTTTGATATTTTCAAACACAGCTCAGAAAGAATTCATTTTTCTAAAAAGATTTTCTCTTGAAATTATCCCACATTAGACAGAAAAATACTCCTAGTACTTTTTGCCTTGGGGTGGTCCTTGGTGGAATTTTAATGTTTTTTTTTTGTCCTGATTTGTAGTTTAGACAAACTGAGTGTTTACTCTGCACATTTGACATTATACTTTGAATCTTTTATAATACGAATCATTAAGGTGCTGGTTTATAAGATAATTTAGGCATATAAAAATATATTTCTTTAAATTTTCTGTATTGTTAATATACTGTTGAAAATTGGGCTAATTCACTAGCAACAAATGTTTTATTTTGTTGAATGTATTTTAATATTGACACAAACAAAAGATTACATGAATAAATAATGCTCATCAGTATTTTGTAATAGAAAAGGAATATTTTAATCAATAGGCCTATTTAATTTAAAATTAAATTAATAAATTTAAAATTTTTAAATGTATTCTCAATGTATTCTATTGTTACTGTAATGGGGTGACTTGGTATGCATGTTTTTAAACTTAAATGACAATGATCTTGATTGCAGAGTTTTTACTGTTATATTGTGAAATTAAAAAAAAGAATCTATGATTACTCCACAAAATAATAGAAATAAATGATTATTGACATAATAACTTGTAAAGCAATGTCAAAATTTTTTTAGCAGGCATTAAAAGAAAAATACTGTGTGATGTAAGAAAACATTTAAAAAACAGAAAAACTTAATGAAGTTAATGTCATTTTTTAAATTAGAACTAGTGGCTCTATTAGCGAATGATACTAATTTTCAAGAGAATTTTAATTAAAAATGAACTTATAAAATAAAAGCACCATGTACACATGTTAATGTGTAAATAATTTTTTGACAGAGTTTGACAGATTCTTGTCAGAAAGAGCTACTGTTACTGAAAATGTACCAAGTATTTCAGCACAGACTGGGCAACAACCTTCAAGGACCACCCGAACTCTTCAGAAGAAAGATGAAGATGAAAATCCATTATTTGCATTGTGAAGTTTGGTGCTAGCTCTAAGAATTTATTTTCATTTGTTATAAATTATTTGTAAACTTTTATATTATGTTGTTTGAAACAACCTATGTGTTTCACTGAGAAGAAATTTTTTTTTTTTTAACCATGAATGATTGTTGACAATTTTAAGTGAAGACAATATGTATTTTATGATAATAAAATGACATCTACAAATATGTAAAATTCTATATTTATTTAACTTGAATACTAAAGTCTTTTAATGGTGGAATATTAGATTTGATTAGTGGCCACATGTATCCTGCTTTGCAGTTTCTTAAGGATATGCAATCAATTAAATAATATACATAACACACATACATACACATTAGAAATGTATAACTTCTTTCTGCCTTAGAAAATGTTTTTTCAAGTTCCCTTTTTTTGGATAATATATCCTAATGACAATTGACAATAATTCATCGTTTGATTCTTCATCATTTACCCCAGTTAAATTATATTTATCCTCTTCATCTGGCTGGGAAGTAAATTGAAGCTATCTGAAATAATCAGAATACTTAAAACTAATATTGTAATGCAATACTTTTGCTACATTTTAGTAATAATTTTGCTACATTTTAGTATTATCTATTTGGTTGTAATAATGCTTAAACAATGACTATTATAATTTACAAAGAGTCCCTGTTGTTTATAGTCTAACCAAGATAGTTATGTTAAAAAAAAAGTACAAATTGAAATATATTTAAATATTTATACTGAGTAAAAGTTGTGTGTGCAGTTATTAATTACAGCATTGCTTTGTCAGCAGTGTTTTATCTTCACATCTCTGATGGTTTGTGATTTGATACAGCTTTTTTTGTTGCCTGATTGTCGTTAAAACCATAATTTTGATATAGCTTATCTTTCCTGTTAATTACCTGGTTGTAGGCCTTTAGTATTGTTTAAAGCAGTGGTTCTTAACCTTTTTGGAGGTTCAGAACCCCACCAGTTATATATGCACATTAAGCGAACCCTTCTTAATAGACAAAATTTGATAGCGGATCAAATGAGTTGGGTGTGTGTCTTGACCTCTGCCGAACCCCTGAGATTGATTCAATTAAACCACAGGGGTTTGATCTAACCAAGGTTAAGAACCACTGGTTTAAAGCCATGTACCTTAAATTTTTTAAATGCAAAAGAATATACTTTCTGCTTTTGTCAAATCAGTTCATGAACAGCTTTTTTTCCCCCTGTCCTAAGAATGTAAAACTCTGCATCTAGATGCACTAAATACATTAGTAAAGCTTTAAAGTACCGGTAGATTGAATGATTAAATAACTCATATACAAATAATTGATTGATATAGAAAACAGTTTCATAACTGCTTTTTATATTGCATGAGAATGAATAACATTGTGATATGCCTTGATATTATGTGTTTAGTTTCTCATTGTGAATGTCCTCGTAATAATGAACTGATCAATGTTTTGCCTCTTTATCTTATGCCAGGTTGTAATTTTGTTTGAAGGCATTTTATTGTAAGCATGATCTATTTTAACATTATAAGTAATTTATTCTTTAAATTGTTCCCCGATTATAGTTTTTATTTTTAGGAAAGGAATATAAAAAGAAATCTGTATCAAATGTTTTTTTTTTCAATTATTTTCCCCTGATTTTGTAGCTTGATAGTAGATCTACATATTTAATGGCTAGTGGTATATTTTCTATACTTCTGCTTGTTATTCATTTTGTTAAAGTAAACGAATTCTTTTTTATTTTAAAAAAATGGATTCCTTGGATAACCACTAACAGTATTTTTGCTGATGGCACCAAAAGCCAAAGGTGTTTGATAGCTGTCTACTGAAGTGGTGCAAAATGTGTCCTCACCTCTGTTACAAACTTATTCATAAGTGCTTATTTCAGTTTAATTGGAGCTCGGCGCTTTCTTATAGGTCCCATCCAAACTAAAACATCCCAGTGTTGATTTTTTTAAAAAATTGCCCAGTAATTTTAGTAAACCGAATTTTATGTATTGATTTTATTTTCAAATAAAATGGACACAAACTTAAATACAACTTTTAACTTGCATTTTAGAATATGTTACATCATATGATGTTTAGCAGCTTCTTCTGGTGAACTGGTCTTTGATGTTTTTTTGCACGCTTCATTGAATTAAGATCACTAGTGAAACATTCTTTTTAAGAGAGCATTAAGTAAAGGGTTTGTTTTGCTAAACTAGTGCATTTAAGGAAAACTTTGTTCAATTCAACATAACAATTAATTAAGTATTGGACTGTTTAATATTTAAAGAGTGTTAAAAGTCATTCCTGTTATTCTATTAAAGAGTGTAGTACAAAAAGAGTATACTTCAGTTTTTGAAGATGTAATGAGTTTTTATTACAAAATTTTTGTTGTTTGTAAAATTGTGGAATTTTCAAATTTCTGCCATTGTTGCAGACTACAATAAAGTATAAATGCATTGTACTGTTCAACGTCATTTATTGTCTCATGATTCTTTACAAGGACTACATATTTCAATGAAAAAGTCTTTCATACTATGCTTAGAGTAGTGAATTTTACAACTTAATACAAACTTGTATCAAAGAACCAAGTGATTTATAAACACAACCATAGATCATTATATATACAAAAGCATATCAAGGCATTTAAAAACAATTAAGCACACCAGTTTAATTTAATTGGATTTTTAACAGTTTTTTTTTAACAGTAATCACAACATATTTTAAACCATTTACACACAACAGACTACAAACAAAAATCATGAATTTACAAAATGACTTTTGGTAACATATTACCAAAAGTTTATAGACAATTTTAAATCGATAAATTCAGCTTACTAATGAGTTTGTTAGCAATTTTGAAAATGGAACAAGTAAATTTCAAATCCTGGAAGAAAGCTGAAATTAATTAAAATCTGTAATGTCCAACTGGTGAGTTTTCTAAAGCAAGAATTGATAGTGGTCAAGCAGTCTAGGCTGTAAAGCAGAATATAATTGTCTAATTTACAGTTGTGTAAGTAACTGACAGAAAGCAAGGACTTTACAGGTTGACCAAAGATTAGAATGCTAATATGTAAACTCATCTATAGTATTAGGGTGCCTTGAGTGATGAAGAAAACAGCTTGTGTAAATAACTAACAGAAAGCAAGGACTTTACAGGTTGACCAAAGATTAGAATGCTAATAAATTATGTAAACTCATGTATAGTATTAAGTTGCCTTGAGTGATGAAGAAAGCTGATGAACAAAATGGGAACATATGGTCATAGAATGGAAAAAAAACAACCTGTTACAATGTGTGGCATAAGAAGGAGAGGTTGGTTCTAACCCCTATCCCCATGGACCCCCAGAAAGAAAGTTCTCAGACTGCGCCACTCTTGACCTTGGTTGTGCAGTCCATGGGAATGAATGACAATTTTTTTCTCATGGTAACTTTTACTTGAGGAAAACAAAATGGAAGCATCTTATTAAAAAGTTACTTTAAACAACAAGCAAATCAAATTTTTACATCTTTGGTAAAAGCATTAAAAAAATAGTAATTCTCAAAAGAGATAGTAAGAGTACAACAGAATGACAGTACTAATAATAACTTAAGATTTGTTTCATGGTTAAATTATTATAGTTGAGTTATTGTTCATAAAAAATAATCCTTTAAAACAAAATTAAATAACATTGATGGGATGTATCATATAATTTTATCAAAAAAAATAAATATATATATAATGTGTTGTCAATTATGAAGGAGAAATACACATTGTAGAATTCACTTAATGGAACAATCAATAATTTTGGACTGGATAATAATTTATTGTTGATAAAAATTCAAATACGAAGGTTAATAAATATGATTTTAATTATGTGTATTAGATATTTACAGCTTTGAAGTAATGATGTATAAATGACTAGTTTTTTAATTTATGAGAGTACTTTTTTTTTTTACATGATGAAAAAATATTTAACGTATGGTTAAAAATATATTAAGTTTGTTTTTTAAAAGTCAATGAAAGCAGGTAAGTAAAACTAAGCTTATGAAAAAAAAAGCATAAGTCAATTTTCACAGTCAGACAATTCTTTTGTAAACTTAGCTTGTCTGTTTACTGTAGTCAAATATAACTTTAAGCCAAATTTTATAATTATAAATTTGACACTCTTCACCTTAGCACAGCTCTTAATACTCGTTTAATAATTTTTTCAAAAATATTTACACAGCCCTTACAATTATTCAACAATTTACTTCAGGCAACTTCTACCTTCTAAATTCAAGAATTATATAATTAAACTTCATACAAAATACATAAAAGTTAATGTTTTTATTAACCTAATTACATTTAATACAAATATGTTGCCTATAACATTACATACCTTTGTATGAAATACCATTTTAATAGAATGTTAAAATTTATAGTAGGCTAATGCACAAAACCAATCCTATTCCATAATGCTTATTTAATTGTTTTACAGTAAAGAACATGGCCATCTATATAATTTTTATAACAGTTAAAATGAATGCCAGTTACTTATTACTTTCAAAATTATGTTAACAAGATTGGCACAACAATTTTGTGCTCTATATGTGGTAAAAACAAAGGCAAATCATATGTTTAGCTACTTCCTTCTATCTTCAACAACCACTGTGTCACTGTCAGATATTTCAACGTGATTACATATCTGAAAAGAAAACAGATGATATTTAAAAACAGAATACTTTAAACAATTAAATGGACTATGTTCAAATGCCTACCTCAAACAAAGGTGGATCTTTACTGTGAGGGTGAAAACCAGTTAGTTTACAGGAGCCTATAACATCTAGACCATGGTCTGTCAACTTGAAAATTCCACTTCTATAGTAAAGAAAAATAACACATTTAATAATGTTCACAAACCACTGCCCCACCCCTCCCCTCCAAGAAAACCAACAACCCCAGTTCCAATTTATTTCATAATTGATAAACCACAAACTTTATGAAAACAAGACTTGGACAGAAATGAGTATAAACCTACTCTTGAAATTTAGGAGAACAAACAATGGCAATAGCTTCCGGCATCATCTTCTGCCAAGGAAAATGTGAGTGAAGATCTACACTTGAAAGAAAGGCTGTCTGGGTCGGGTGTGTCTGTTTTATATAAAAAAAGTAATACTGAAATATTTTATCATGGTTAGTAAAATAGCAGATAAAATAAAACACTCAAAAATTATTTGATTTAATAATTTTTGACTTGATTAAATTAAATATTTGAATGAACAAACATAAAAAAAATTAATGAAAACCATACCGTATTTAGAATTTCATTTTCCATTAAAGAATAATGTTTTGTTTTTCTAGATTAAGTTTAATTATAGTTATAGACTTACTGGAGAGAAAAAACATAATCCTTAAATTTTTAATGATTTCTCAAATTTCAGCTTACGTGTATCCATCCTAGTGTAATTAAATTGTGCTTTTCTTGATAATAAATAAGCTCCTCTTCATTTTCTATATCACAACTATCATGACCACCTTTTTGTTGAGGAATAAACAAATGTGTGATCTTGAAGCAGCCGCGAGACTGAAATAGAATAATAAAAACTTTGTAGGCATCACAATTGTAGATGACTAATTATCTAAATATTTAATTCTCTTCTGGGAGACGCTAGAAAACAAGCTGTATACGCGCTCCCTACCATCCCCACCCCTACATGGTCTTAGTGAGCTGTGGTTCACGCTATGTTTACCTTAGTCGAGTCAGGTTTAGTGACGGCTATTAGGGGCAGATAATTTAGTTTGAAACTATTTTAAACGTTTGGGGGGGGGGGGGGGGTTATGGTCCTTAAAGAGCTACTTATAGTGTTTTAAAGAAATATTTTCAGTGTCAGCGTTGGTACTGTCGAATTCACAAATTATGAATTACTGAAAAGTAGAAAAAACAACAACTAAATAGCGGTGTATGTTATGCCACGGGCCGGCTCGTAATATATATTAAGAAAAAACTGAAAAGCTAGAAATACATGAAAGAAGGTTAATAAAACAAAATGAGTATATGTAAAATCAAAATAGATTTACGCTATACCATTGTGCCACATAAAATTCCCATGGTCTCTGACTCCATTGCAGTGTTAGATTCAGCAGCTTTGAGAAAGTCGGACATAAGCAGGGATGGTAAAATCACTTTTCTAAACGTAGAGCCTCCAAACTCTCCCAAACTCATATGATGGTCAACAGCTGGCTTTTTACTGCGATCAACAGATGGCTTATCTATTAAAAGGCTGGATTTAATTTAGAAAAAAAATGTCAGTTAAAGAAATTTCTTGCACATCATACAATAAATAATTTGCATCTACTTAAAGTATTTTTATATATGGTACAAGTGAACTCTGTACATATTAAATATCAGTTAAAATAAAGGATCTACTCCACATTGAAAATGAATGCAAGATATATTTTGAAAAACATATTTATAGACATTAACATGGTTCAAACTATTTACATTTGAAAGTATAAGAAAACTTTAACTAATATAATGTTTACAAAATAGTATTTTAAGATAGTTTTTATAATGTAGTAGTTACATGAGTAACTTCAGTTATAAGAGTTTAACTGTTTTTATTAAGTATAGCTATTTGTAATATAGACAGATTATTAGTAGATTTATACAATAATTAAAATAACTTGACATAATATTTAAAAGGTGCATTAATTTGTTTTTAACTTCCATATAATCCTTACTTTGAATTGCTTATAGTCAATTTTTTTTTCAGCTCTCTATCCGGAATCTGGGGTGGGTTTGCACTAATATCAGTTAAATACTGGGAGTATGATGGGGGAGACGGCAGGTCGGCAATGAATTCGCCTTCCCCATTATTTAATACAGCAGGCAGGTGACTTTCATCAGGTGTTTCTTCAGCATACCCGGGAGCGCTTGCCTCAGAAATGGATGGTTGCTGCTCTTGCACACCTGAAACTCCTGCATTGAAAAGATTTTTAAAAAAGATGATGATGATGATGAATAAATTATTATATAGCCTTTTTTATAGTGTAGTGACAGTCATTTGATAATGTTTAAATATACTGAAAACTTATTTTCTTGGTACAGGAAAAAAACAATGAAATAGTATAATTTGTATCTTTAAGAGCTAAAATTTTGAAATAAATTTTTAACTTTAAAACACATATCTATATAAAGACAACACTATGGTCTTGCAATGCAACTATTTCTAAATCAATTTTTTTTCACCACTTACCCAACCCATGTTTCTTTCTTTCATTTTCTTTAATTTTTTCTTCTTCTTGTCTTCTGAGTTTCCAATATCTCTCTTCCTGCTCACTTCTGACTCCTGCTTCCTCCTCTTCTTGGAGCCTTTTTGCCATTTCAGCATCCTGCCTCTCCTGTTCTTCAATAGCTTTCCTCCTCCTTTCTTCCTCTGCTTTTCTTTGCTCCAACAGTTTGGCCTACATAACAATGACATGTCAATAAATTACTTTTATTTTTTTAAAATGTGTTTTACTTTTAGGAAAATACTAAATTAATTTATGTGTTACTTACCTGTTCCTCCAAATATATTTTTTCATCCTCAATGTACCTTTTTTTCAGTTTTAATTTAATTTCTTCAGCTAAGGGAAACACTTTCTTCACTTTCTTAAAATGAAAAACAAAAACAAAAGATCACATTGCAGTTAAGAGAAATAGTTATGTCACTCATTAAAAGACAAGATGTATTTAAAACTGTTTTGTAAAGAGTAAATATATATTGTAGACTTTTTCAAATATATTTTATGATAAGTATGTAATTAAATTAAAACAGTGAACTTACTCTTTTGAAATCTGCAAGTTCTTCTGGGGGTGACTGTTTATAATCTTGATGTTTGGGTAGTTTTTCTACAAACAGTCTATTATACAAAGATACCATATGAGGGCATTGAAATGTTTATACAGGATGTGTGTACATTAATGTATACCCACAAAAGAGATTTATATAGACAACATAATATTTTAAAAACAAAACTGCATACAAATATTTAACCTTAAAAAATGACATCAGATTAATTGTACATTTTAAAAATCTTTTTGAAAAGTTGTAATTTAATAATTTAGTCTTCATGTAAGAATAAGATCTTTTTGAATAAAGAAGGCAATATTACACACTCACATTTAAAAATTAACAACAAAAATGATTTTTCAAACTTACGTTATAAACTTTGTATATAAAATAAAAGCACTTTCCAACTGTCCGTCATCACAATACATATTTGCCATCCTCAACATTTCTCTACCAGATCTGAAGTATAGTTTTAATGCCAAACTTTTGTCCACTTCAACCTGTGACCCATAGTCTACAAGAAACTTTATCCTTTGGCCGGGATCACTCATTTGAGAACTTAGAGATGGTTGTCTTACTAATGACATATTGACATTAAAATCCTATGAAAAAAAAATGAAGCCTGTTTATTATTCGGAATGGAATGACACTGTGTTCTGTTAGTACTATAATAAAATAAAAGTTTAGGTTAGTGCTAACAGTGGTTAGGATTTTAGTTAGTAGCTTAATAACTATGGCATCACTATAACAATACTACATGCATTTATATTAGATGCTTGATAGAAAAATAATAAAGATACTTTCATTGCTAGCAATTCATATACAAAATAAAAATGTTGCACAAGTAATTTGCTGTATTTAAATGATGTAAATAATAATGCAGATTTATTTAATTTCACTAATGTATGTTTTCTTGTTGCAACCAATAGTAACATATCTATTCTTGATAGCTGTAACTGGTAAAGATTCAGAATAAGATATTTTATTGGAAAATGAATGACAGTGTAGCAAGCATACAAAAGCTTAAGCGCTTACGGATGAGTTGTTTAAATATTTTTGCAGAAAATTCTTTTCTCTAACAGCAACTATGCAAGTAGAGATTGCCGACTAGGCGACTTACGTAAAAAATTTACCCCCCAAATCATATCAGAATGGTTAAAAATGTAGTTGTCCACATAATTTTGATGATTTTTATCCCCCATCCTTAACCTACCATCAAAATAAGCTAGAAACCCATGCAACAAATTTCCACCCCAGTTGCCAAAAAAAAACTTCAATTCTAAAAAAAATTAAAGTTTTCATGATTTTTGTTTTCAAGACATACAAAATGTGTGCAATGTCCAGGGTCCTATTCCTTGGCGTTATGCAGTTTGCTCCATATGTAATCATTTTGTAAACTTTATGGCAGACACTCATTCAAGTCTTTAATTAGTTATTACATTTTTAAATACAATCAATGAATTTACTAATTTAGTAATAGAATCTAGTACAGTACTAACAGTACAGTAGAGACTGAGGCTGTGACTCATCTTTCAATGACCAAAAAATAAATTCAACTAGATTTAGATCTATCAATTCTACTAGTATAGATCTTGAACTATTACTAAGCTTAGTTTAAACTATTACAAATTATTAATTAACAAACCAGATGTATATTATACTAGCGAGACAATAGAATAGATCTACAACATAAACAACATCATACATTACATTTTTACAAAATACATTCAATTTTATACATTATACTGGCTTGAGAGCTGAGCCTGAGAGCTGATTAAAGAGGTTGTTGTACATTTAATCATTTACACAACATTAGTTACATTTTTTTTTTTTTTAAACTTTATTTTTTAATCAATATATTATTAATAATGGCGTAATGTACACCTATTATAAATTACCTAGTAGTCTAGCTTTATTTAAGATCTTGACTGGAATCTACAAGTCATCTAATGTAATTTAATAAAAATTATTGTTTCTGACTCGAAAGCTGAGTTACTAAAAATAGACTAGATTCTATTTATTTTTGTTTGCATCGTATATTTTGTTTCGTGCTTAGATTAATGTTTTAGAACTCATGGATCTATAAACGGAACAATATTTACTATTAACCCTCAATTTAGGCCCTCAAGGTTTTATTTATGTTTTAACTTCCTTCCTCTGTCTCTTATCTTTTGTTCATCGCGCTTTGTCCGTCATCGATCGAAACTGGCGAGCGAAATTTCGACCACTTCTAACCTACTGATTCGTTCCAAACTAGGCACGTGGGTCAAGACTCGATGCCAATGCAATCTGACATAAAATTTGACCAAATTGGATGCCTAATTAATTTTTAAAGAATTAGTAAAAGTTTCTTCAATAAAGTACTGTACTATATACCGCGTTATCATTATTAAACGCATTTTTTTTCTGTTCATTCAATGCGCAAAATTATTGCATAAAATGTTTTTACAAAGCGTGGGTCGCTTCTTAAATTCTGGTAAAGGGGTCGTCCATAAATGACGTCACACACAGTCGTAGGGGGGAGGGGGGTCCGTAATTTTGTGACGGTGTGTGATGAGGGGGGGGGGTTCTGATGGTGCAACGTCACACTTTTGCCTTATAAAAAAGCAATGTTAGAAAACGGAATTTTAAACGTTATTTCGAGTTTTAGAAAACTGTTTTGATAAAGTGCAATAGGAATTGATTAAAATACTCTATTTCGACAGAGTTCAGACAATATTTTTGAAAAAATGATGTTTTAAGAAAAATTCAACTGCAATTTTGAGGGGGGGGGGGGGTTGTAGGCTGAGGTGTGACGTCATTTTAGGGGGGGGGGGGTGTCTGGCTTTTTGTGACGATGTGTGACGGAGGGGAGGTAAAAATCGTCAAAAAAGGGTGACGTCATTTGTGGATGGCCACAAAGGTATTCAATTCATAATATATGCGACACACGTTTTTCTTTTTAGCTATTTAAATAATATATAATTAATATATAATTAATATATATTTAAAGAAATTCATTTATTTTCTTGCGACGTCACATTTTTGCATTATAAAAAAGCAATGTTAGAAAACGAATTTTAGACGTTATTTTAGATAACTGTTTTAATAAATTGTAATAGTTTAGACAAGATTTTGGAAAAATATCGATGTTTTAAAAAAATTCAACTGCAATTTTGAAGGGGGGGGGGGGGGTTGTAGGTTGAGGTGTGAGGTCATTTTAGGGGGGGTGTCTGACTTTTTGTGACGACGTGTGACGGAGGGGAGGGGGGAGGTAAAAATCGTCAAAAAAGCGTGACGTCATTTATGGATGACCCCATATATATATATATATATATATATATATATATATATATATATATATATATATATATATATATATATATGCATTGTTTGTGTTAGTTTGGTGCGCAGTTGTTTGTATTCATGCAATTATATTGTATTAAGACATTTAACATATTGGGAACAAAATCATGAAAAACCGTTTAATAACAAGCTTTTATATAATATTGCACTAAAAAGGAGAAAATGGATGATTCTATTTAAAGGTATAATAATGCAACACATTTTTTTTTAAAGCGTGATCACTTATATAGTATCTTTTGAATACCTCTATCTAAAATTTAAGAATCTACCCACGCTTTTCTATATGGGCCTAGAGTCTAGATCTTGTTATTTTGTTTCCGTATACCCAAACGCTCGACGAAGTGTAACTCGTGTAAAAATAACAAACCCTTTTTTAATTCCAAACCGTATCCGAATCCATGTTTATTGATAATTTTCCGGTTTCATTTCATTGGTTGAATTCCAGAGAAATCCCGTCCTCTGCAGAAATAAGCAAAAAAAAAATTACCTGGATCTTGATTTTGTTTATGATTTTCTATTCATCAAGAAATCTAAATTGAGACTAGATTTCTAGATCTATTTGTTATTGTCTATTTTTTCCCCACACAATGCTCATTATGGTTATCAAGCTATTTTGAGGTAAGTATTAATATTAGATCTAGCGCCTAGGCCTAGACTAGAATCTAGATCAAGATTCTAGATTTCTATTTTTATTAGGCCCCTATTTATTTACTATTTATTTATTATTTTATTGTCACTTCTGGCTTCTGTAAATCTGTTAGTGTTACTGTTAGTGTTAGACTTTACTTAAGTTTAGATTTTAGAATGTTAGGCCTAGAAATCTAGTGTCTGTAGTTATTGTTCTTGATCTAGATCTAGAAGATTTCTAGACTGTTAATAAAAAAAAAATACTGTTATCAACAGCAGTGGTTGTTAGTAAGTTGTTACAGTTGTTTGTTAGAATACATTATTTTATTGTTACCTCAGAAGTAGATTAGTTAGGCCTAGTAGTACTAGTAGTTAGTTATTTTAGTTAAGTTAGTAGTAAGATCTAGATCTAGATTTAGCTAGAGTAGTTTATTGGTGGGGGTTTGTCACTTTGTTGGAGTGGGTGCTCTACTGAACTCTTAGTCTTAGTGATATTGCCCTGTTTTATCCTGAGGCCTAACCCTAGCAGCTAGCTAGATCTAGATCTAGAATCTAGTAATTTCTAACTAGTCTGGGTCAAGATCGGAACTTGAGACCTCTGGGCTTGCAATCAAGTGCATTATTCATTATCACTCAATCATGCCATCCCTTAATTATTTAGTTAACTACAAGCAATAAATTATGGGACAGTGGCATAACAGTACATACTACATTTAAACCTTATTTTTTACCTTAACAATTTAATTTAACACTAAAGCAAAGATTAAAATTGTAACAGAATATAGTATAGATTCTAGACCTAGATTAACAACTTTTGGAAGTCTATTGGAGGACACCATTACTAGATCTACTTCCAAACAACATTTCTCAGCACGAATCAGTTCTTATGGTGTTTTAAAATTCACTGTTCCTCACTGTCAGTGTCAACATTTTCTTGCACTTGCAGGTTATTTCACTAATTTGAAAAGCAAAATTTCTTGATTTAAATTAACCTATGCCATAATCACTCATAATCATAATAAGTAGACCCAGATAACATGTCATTAAGGATCATCATTAAGTTACAAGATCTACTAGCTTGATAAGTTTATATAATTATAATGCCTAACGTCTGTAAAGTCTAATTATTAATTAGGCTTAGGTTATGCTTACCAAGTTTAGTTTTTCTCACTAAACTTAAACTTTAAACAATTGTTTCCTTATTTAACTTTAACATCAACCATTGCTGAGTATGTATAATAACTGCAATTTAACAAAACATTAAATTTAAGACCCAAACTGATTTAGGGATTCAAATAATTCTGTTAAAAAATTAAATCCTTTTGTGAGCATTTAAATTTATAAAGAACATACTTTATCGGTCAGACCTGCTCTTCAATTGGTTTTCTTCTAGCATAGATTAAAATTTACATTTAATTTAAGAGATTTCTTACGATTTTTTCAGCTGTAGTTTTTCTTTTAACTTATTAAGTAGAAAATTCTAATAATAAATTATATTAAACATCTTAATTTTATCCACAGACCAATGTCGACATCTCAGATTTTTCCAGTATTGAATACACCTTGGGAGATGTTATTAATTAAAATAATCATTTTCAAGTTTTTGAAACAACCATAAACTGAATGATTTCTACTGCTGAATACTCAATCTTTTATGGTAAGTACAATTTTACCATTTCATTTTAAATGTTGTTCATCAGCTGTTTCCAAACTTTTTGTTGTAATATAGCATCTCCCTTAAAAAATCTACCTAGGTACTGTTGGGACTTTGAGATTAAATAACTTATTACTAATCCAACATACAGTTTCACCTAACAATGGCAATTTAAGGCATCCTATTTACATCATATCAAATCACTTACTAATTTACATCATAAGAGGTACCCAAAGCTTATCAAGTTTGATTACTTGGCTGTCTTTAATATTTGAATTTTAAATTGATCTGTTCATGACTGTTTTTTTTTTAGTGATGTCACCCAATATCTGTATCTACTGTAGCTACAAAAAATCCATTTAAACTTAGTGTTACTATTCACTGAAAGTGTTGACTAGCTCTTGAGGGCATTCCATGTTTTCTTGTCCAGGCATAACTGACCCTCACAAAACTGTTTGGCTATACTAAATTAATTTAAGTTGGGCATATGTTTTTCTGAGGTTGGGTGGGGGGGGGGATTCTTACACGATTATCATATTTAGTTGTAAGTTCTTCAATCTAAATGTTAGTTTACATATTTTTAAAATGTATATTCAGAAATCACATTTGTCTCAGCTTGGCAACAAATTGAAAACAGTTTTACATTTCTAGTTCTATTAAATGTCTTGACACATTTTTTTAAGTAAAGGCTCACACTTTTAATAATTTACCAAAGTTTCTTTTAGCATGTTAATATACTACTTATGTTATTTGATTTATATAAAATACATGTAGAACAAAAGATGGCAACAAACATAAGAACTGCCATGGCATTTTTCTTGCCAATAAAGTACTATGAATTTCTAGTTTTTGTCAATAAAACTGAATGGCAAGATAGATTGATCTTCATTATAGTTCTGTCAGTAGTATTTATGGATAAAATCCATCAATTGTTTTTATTATAAGAAAGTCATGTGTGCTGAGTGTGCACCTAATGGTCAATATATTATGTTTTCAGCTGATCATACTGTAGTGTAACAGTAAAACTTACTCTATCAGTAAATGTGTGTCTCTTTACACTCTTTCTTTTTCAAGTTGTCTAATTTTTAGGTGTGTTTAAATGGGTTTTAAGTTGTGCTAAAATATACTGCTTTAAAAGCATACACATTTGTTTTTAGAACGTATAGAACTTCATTTCTAAAGATATTTATGCAAACATATTCCATTTTTATTCACTAAGTGAAATTAGCAGAAGCTATTTAAAAATCCATTTAAAAAGAACCTTTGCCGGTCTAATATTTGTCAGATCACCTTATCTGTGATATATCAAAGACATTCTATTTATAGTTATGCCTTATTGATTTTTTTTTTAAGTTCCTGCATTTTAGAAGATTGTTGTATTAAATCCTAGCAAGTGTCAGTCTGAGATTGGTTTCATGTGTGTTTAGTGATAATGTGTACAGCATTTAGTGTATGTTTTACCCAAATTTATTTTTTATTACATTATGAACATTTAATTTATTATTAAGCCTGTTGATCAGATGTGATTATATCATTGGCACTAAAAATGTAGTATTTCACAGCCTATAATCTGTGGAAACGTGAATTTACTTGAAAGCAGTGTCCTGCCTTTCCACTGTCAGTAGGTCTGCATTTATGTCTTGATTAAAGATGATACAATTAGGGATCATTTTGAGAATAGGTGTATGTATCATGTTCCAACTTGCTTTTTTTTTAAGGCATTCGTTTTTTTGTACTAGTAATTCAGACATAAATCCATTGCCTGTACATTTATTTATTTATTAGATCTGTAAACCCTTATTGTGCACCCAGCATTTACTCTAGTCCAAACCCCCCAAGTACTATAGTATCGATATCGGCAATACCAGCCTCACAAAATAAAGTGAGTCACGCTATTGGATAAAACTTTATCTTTCTATTGACATTTGTATTGGTCGTGTCACGCTGCTCGCACTGTGTGTCACGCCACTCGACCCCAGCACGCGCTGCCCTTCCAATACTGTTCACGTTGTCCTGACCTTTGACATTCAAACCTGGACACGCGCCTCGCGGTCTTGTGGAAACGTCGTTTTACTTTAATTCGTCAGAAATAGGCACAATCACGTGATTTCAGCGCAAACCAGTGAAAGTTGAAAACGAGGTGAAAACTATCACAAAACAAGTAAACTATCCATGATAAATTATCGCCCTTACGTGTCATTTAATTGAATGTCAGCGCAGGTCGTTTGACACGGCCATTAGGGGATACAAGATCATTTACGATGACAGTGCGCCATTTCTTAAATTAATGACTGTCCATCAACATTAGTGTATCACGTTTCGGCCCAGATTTCCCCACTTAGTGTGTTGGTGTGATCAGAAACACAAACATTTGTCTTACCACCAGTGAACAGTTGTTTTTATAAGCAGTTTTCACCTGGGGAGGGGGGAGCACTTGAAACTTCGAGGAGGACGGGGGGGGGGTTGTACTTAAATTCTTGGGATTTGGGCGGATACTAGTTGAAGTATATAATTGGTATATTAATCCTCTCTTTAGGGGAGAGGGGGGAGAAGGGTGTTGCAGGGCAGTGCCTCGCACCCCCCCTACTTTCCCCCCCTCCCCGAAGAGATGCCTGAAAGAAACTCCATTTATTAGATATAATAGATATCTAGCATCAATATTATATTTTTCAATGTATTTTTTCGTGTTCCCATAAGACACAATTTCAAATAGACACTGGGTTTGGGGGGGGGGGGGAGAATAAGAACGTCTCATAAGCTACATTACAGCCGAGTGACGTCCCATACTCCTGTTGGCCTAGTCGAGGACTAGATTTTTAACACGTTTTTCTTAACTCAGCTTCGCGTTTGTTTGTTTGTTTGTTTGGATGTTTGTTGTTAAAATTGACATCGAAAATTAGCCCACTTCTGATTGCTCTATAGATCTGAAATTTGGCATGCAGGTTACTTTCGCCTAACAATTTCAGATGCAATCATAAAAACTAGCAATTAGAGACCGTAATTAGCTTAATTTAATTACGCCCAAAGGACCATAAAATTGAGGACATGATTTCTAAAGATACCGACAAGACTGGAGGCTTGTTGACACAGTTACTTCGGCCCCAATCGATGTGAGCGCGCTGGCCGTGATCGTATAGTGGTTAGTACTTCGCGTTGTGGCCGCGACAACCCAGGTTCGAATCCTGGTCGCTCAAGATTTTTTTAGTCCGTGTATTTATAAACACTTAGTCAATTCATACTTAATCAAGTCATTAGATAAAGTAGAAAATAAACTATATAAAAAACTTTTTTAAAAACCACGTTTTTCATGTGTAGCAACGGACTAAAAAGGAGAAAATAAAATACTTAAAAAAAACTTTTTAAAAAACCACGTTTTTCTTGTGGACTAAAAAGTAGAAAATAACTATTTACATACATTTGATGACAAAAAACGTGGGTCGGGCAGATGGGTCGGGAAATTTGATGGTGAACGTACCCACGTTTTTTGTCATCAAATGTATGTAAATAGTTATTTTCTACTTTTTAGTCCACAAGAAAAACGTGTTTTTTTAAAAAGTTTTTTTAAAGTATTTTATCTACCAATAACAACAACAACAGCAGCTACACGGTAACTTTTCATACTTGACGAAGCACAGTATCACATGAAGGTGAATGCGTGTCCTCTTCTGTCAAGTTTGTTGTGATAAAGTACATTTTGTTTTCAGTTCCATGGGTCGGGGAGAAAGGGGTTGATAGTTTGTGTCTGTCATGTTCTGGCCGGGGGTAAAATGGGCCAAAATTGCGTGCCATTATCTATTGACGGCCTTTAATCAGTGACACGCCGAGGTACTTGGTATGCTTGTCAGCTTCTTTTTGCTCTTTAACTTTAAAGTTTTCTGGATCTATCTGTCCGATGTATTACTAAGAATGTATGTATTACATATTTTTGGGTACTTTACTTGGAACCCGTAATACTTAAAAAGTATATTGATTGATGTTTGGTTTCACAGCTATAGCCTGTATTCAGTTTAAGAGATCTCGTCGCCGCTAAGTTATTCTTTGCGTAATTATTAGCAGGATGTTGCAATCCGCAGTTAGTAAACAGAAAAATGTTATTTAAAACCTCAGCAGAATATCTTTTGTGACGTACATTGTTCATGAAAACACCTTTCATTATTCTTTGCTGTTGACAAACACCGTTGTTTTCTCAATGAAAGCTTACTCTCTTTCTATCCATCGCAGTTAATTAATACTGCGTTGTGTGTACGATCGAAGGGGGGGGGGTGGATAATTTTCTAATTTTTGTAGTTTTGATCGTGGTTTATAGTTTTAAATACTTCTCACATAATGAAGTGACCTGCGCTAGGACTGCTTGTTTTTGTCTAGTTGATATTATAGCACTCCTTTAACTTTTTAAAAGTAAAAATTCTTGGCCTACTAAGATAATTTGATGCGGTAACTGAGCACCGCTGAACGCACGTATTCACATTTTAAATCCAGCAATTAGTTTCATTTGGTTTCAATAATCAATGGTGCCTTAATTTTTAAAAGTCGGCATTTTTTTCAGAAAGTATAAATAGCCCTCACTTTTAGAAAGGCCCATGTTTCGATCCATTAAAGACATTTTTAGAAAAGCGTGCTAAAAATAGGCTAAAAGAAAGCGGTCGATTTAAGATGAAGTGAAGTAGCCAATGAACGTTGTAAACCCTGATCGACCCACCTGTGGGCATTTTGAGGTGATGCCTCTACATGGATCGCACGTTTCGTTGACCGTGGCATAATAACGGGTAGAGTGGTCAGTGTTAGAATAAACGCCGCCCACACTTTCCCCAATTATTTTTTAAATTTATTTTAAATAATCAACACGTTCAGTCACACAGTTCTGATCGGTGGGATCGATAAGCATCGAACAGCAAATTGCTTATTTAGATCGCATAAGTTATTACCCCTGTGGGGGGGGGGGGGTAACAACCCTGACCTATTTTCGTAACCAGATGCTCCCTGTATGTTCCGATAGACCGGGAGAAATGGGTGCTAGTGGTGTAAACAGCACCTTGTTTATTATGTCAGATGTCTTCACCCCGCAGCACGATGTCCCGCTGCCTCTTCTACTCGTTCAAGTGCCACTGCAGTGTAATTAAGAGCGGCACACGGTACATACAACATATACATAACCATTGTTTTATGCTGCAAACAAATTTGAAGGGGAAATTTTTTACTCTGTATTTTTCTCGGAGGTTCAAGGTAGTATCAACAAAGCAGGTTAAAGTACAGCGCTTACCTTGTTTTCTCGTATTCTGTAACGGCCAAAATTATAACTACAGCGTGAAGTATCAAAACATCTCAAGTTAATGGTAATGAACATTTTCATGGCAATCACTTTACATGTTTAATTTTAAATAAAAGCTCTGCTTGTCCTGGACTACATAACCCGCGTTTCTGCAGTAAAACTTAATCACACTATAAAGTAGCATGTTAAAATGTAATTGCAGTTTTAGGTGGTGCTTTAAATTCACTGGATTTTGACATGGGTATGCGTGTTATAAAATTTTAGCACCAGTTAACCGTTAACTGTTAACGCACACTAGATCTACCAGATAAGGATACGATTTTAGTTCGACACGGGTAAGTGATTTAATATTAACTGGATTTGGCATTGGTAGTTGGTTTAAAAAGCTTATCAACGATTGACGCGAACGATCAACATGTAAGGATAGGATATATTTTTTTCCATTTTAGTGCAATACTGAAAAGGAGTGTATTTTCTTGAAAGCATTCTATTTATTGAGAAGATACATACGTTAACATATCAAAAAGTGTCTGTGTAAAACTTAAACAACATTGACCATTCATGTTTCTCTACTTTGGCGTGAGAAGAACCGGGTAAACAACTGTGTTCGTATACACGGGTACAGCTGGAGCTTGTCAGTGTTTCCCGTTTCAACAGGAAATCTGATATGGCGCAATAAAAAAAAGTGATTACAATTTCGGGTTTGGTTTTCTGCAGTTTAAAAAAAAAAATAACATGCCATTTTATCAAGCATTCCTTGTGTGACGTACGTTCCTCGGGGGTGTTTCGATGCTGTTTGTACTGAGATCCACCTTTGTCCGTGTGAAATGGTGTAGGAAATAATGAGCTGTGTAACTTTAAAGTAAATAATAGAACACATTGTTAGTTCTTTCTACATCATAGTACTAGTTATAGACCATGATTCGTGTTGTTCAAAAGTATATATTTTTTTAAAAATAGTGTGTTTACTATAGTCTTTTGACAATCGTTTTTTAGCATTTCTGGGCTCCATGATAATCATGTTAGAAACATTCACGTTGTGATCAGGGGGTGAATATCGATGTTTCAAGTGACTTGCTGTCTTGAAAGCCTGGGTTTGTCAGTGTCAAGTTACAGGCATGAAGTCTCGAGCTATAAGATATTTTGTTAGCTCGTCTCCCGTGTTGAAACACATTCATGAAACAGATCTGGTCTTTACTACACACTATCGGTTTAAGATCTGCTCTTTAAGTCGTATTCAGTTTTAACACTCTAGCAGTTCAAGATCTGTCCTCTAATACCTATTCAGTGTAAACACAGTACCGGCTAAAGATCTGTTCTTTTATTCCCATTCAGTGCCAACCCAATACCTGTTGTATAGGCACCCTTTCATGTCATAAACTGAGAACGTGACCTGTTAACGCCGAACTAATTTCATTCTGAGACCCATAGTTATCCGAATCTGATATAGCTACTACATCTTTCGTTGTTTTTTAAAATATCATTAACGTATCATGCTTCGTCTGCCTTCGTAATCAGCAGCTTGACTTGGGTGTAGTTAATTAATTTAATTTCCTAATTGAGGCCGCCGTATTTCTCGCGTGAGATATTAACGTGAACATTTTTATCAATGCACACACAGGTTGGCTTCTATAATTAAGGTCGTGGCGGTCACACACGTTTTACCTCCGTCTTGTCTCTAGATACCATTTGTAATTAATAAACTACTGCCCCCCCCCCCCCCCCCCACACGTTTTACCTACCTCCGTCCTGTCTCTAGATCATTCGTAATTAATAAACAACCCACCCACCCACACGCGTTTAATCGTGCACTTATTTATATCTCAGTCAAATCGCTCACCCGTAAACCCCAAATGAGGGTGATAATTAAATATTAATGAAATGTCATTTTGAGTAATAGAGTGCTTAATTAAGTTGTTCACCCATAACCGTAGAATTTATTAAAAATATTTTTTTTTACCGGTAAACGTAAATAAGTATAATAACTAATATATAGCAATGCGCGGTACCACGTTTTCATTTTCATATAAAGGCTTCGGACTTTCACCATTCTAACAAACTAGTTGATCCGCTCCCACTAAACCCCAAAAGCGTGACATTACTTAAGTAAGCCGTCTAATTAACGTAATGCATAATGACTCCAGATGTGATATGTTGGATTGCCAGTGTAAAAGAATGTGTGTGTAGGGGTGGGGGCTGAAAGCAAATGTAATTAAAAACTCAATTCCATTTTTTAAAGTGAAATATCAAAACGGTTTAAAAAGTAATCTGTTGTGTTGTGGAATTTTACCAATTATTCTCTGTTGGGACGAACTGCTGTGCTAAACTTGCGTGCGTCATGAAATGGCCAATGTGAAAGGGGACCAACACTTAGCCTGAAATAAATGGGTACACAGGTGGGTGTACACACGCGCTTTTACACTGGTTGCTGCATAAACTGTGGCATACACTAACATACACACGTGTGTTTATCATATGCACATAAAAAACACAGAGAAACAAGTTCACTAAGTCACTCATTTATTTCGAGAAAACTTCAACAAGACCTAATATGTTAGTTTTTTACCGCCTCTCTTAAAGCTTAAATTTTTTTAAACGTAACGAATCATCCTATCGATCAGCTTGAATTTACAGTGTCCAGCTCCAACAATAGAGTTTATTTAGGCGGGGAGGGGAAGTTGAGCTAATGTTTGTACACGTAGATGCTTGCTAGCACCATTAGAAAGCTCGAAGCTTCAGGCCTCCTGTTGTTATTAATGACAGTGGCGTGGATGGTTGTAACTACTAATGTAGGGGATAGTGCGACCAATAAACCATTAGCGCTACACGTTGCACGACTTCGTGTAGTTCGAGACTCGACAGTCCTGTTTAGTTTTGGCGACGTCGTGTCTACACCTACAGCAATGAATCCTACCATTCATTATGTCTTCAAACTTCATTGCTGCCGTGGCATGCCGAGTGTTAAACTAGTGCTGCTCCGCGTTCACTAATTGATTGCATTTTTTCACAGCTTTTTCAATGTAAGTGTTTTTATAAGACGGATATTTTACTTGCTACATTCTCCGTGAGTGTGGAGGGAAGGTGACGGGGTATGCGTGTCGATCGCATGAAATAATTGTTTGTTCTACTAACATATTTGTCAGTTTTAGTCCGTATCGCTTGTTGGCTGTTGTAGGTACTGATTACCCTACTTTGCTATTAACGGATGCCGGCACTCAGTTTCTTTTATCGATAAGTACTGTAAGCCGTATTTTATAACGGAAACATACATTAGACGTCTACCAAAAGATCACCTTAAGCAGGTACGCAGAATTTTTTTTTAAAAGTACTATCCGTTTGTTTATGTGTTCATTAAATACCTGAAAGATATAATTATTAAATAATAACCGAAAAGTGCAATTAAGACATTGCAACAGTTTTTTACAATACTGTTTTGTTTTTATTACACTATTCAGCACGTTTGTTCCTTATTGCGCAACAGTTTGTATTTGCATGTTTGTCGGCGTTGTAGTGTTTAGTACATTTCAGCAATCGTATTACTAAACTCTTTAAATGCAAATGACATGTAAATTAATTAGTATCTTGTACTTTCCTAATGGACACACGCCAGTATTTGTTGTTGGGCGCTTTAATAGTCGACACAGTGGCGCCACGCCGTGGCTTTTAAATATTGACATTTGCCAGGTGATCGTCACAAACTCGGTTACCTTAGGCCTACCCAAATTAGCTTTGTTCCCATTTGTTTTTACGGCGGCTCATTACACTCGGTCGTTTCTTATCCCGGGACATGGCCGATGCAGTCAATTAGCAGGATGGCTTTTAATAAGCCGGATTTGCTCTTTGAAACTTGTTTTCTGCTTTTGAGTCGACTCGCCCCGGAAATGTACGGGAAGAACAGGTAGACCGTGTTGGGAGGGAGGGTGAAGTTAGCCAACACGTGAGTCAGTGCGACGTCACACTCGTAGATGGGAGGGGTGGGGGGTGGGGGTATGTTTTGGCGATGACGAGGAGGGTTCAGAGAGTCTGGCACACTAACTTTTCAATAAGTAATGTTAGAAATGGATTTTTAGCCGCTATTTCTCGATTTTTTAAGACTAAAAAAACATAATAAAAATTAATTAATATATTCTATGTTGACCGAACTTAGAAATTGTATTTTTGAGGTTGATGCTATAGGATTGGGGGGGGGGGGGTAGGTTGAGGTGTGACATGGAGTCTGGCTTTTTGTGACAGTGTGACGATGGTAGGGGTAGAGATGTTTTAAAAAGAATGACGTTGTTTTATGAATGACCCCTTACCGAATTACAGCCCCTCCAAAACAACGCGTCATTCGAAAATGTCCGCACTTTAGACGACTGTTACAATTATTGAGACCGTACTTTGCTATGAAATATTCATCAAACTATGCGAATTAAAATGACATTTAAATAACAGTTCGAGTTTATAAGATACCAATATCAGGATATGGTTTTAAATGTGTCGGCAAATACACGTCGAATGTCTGGGTGTGTGCTCAGTTTAAAAAAAAAAGTTTCTTCGCTTTAATTAAACCGTTTGCTCTAAATTAGAGACCTGACCAAGTTGGTGATTACGGTGGAGGGGGAGGCGGTGTTGTCATCCTGTGATACACAGCGGCTTATTTTCCGTTATCCCGTGCCTGCCTTGACGATCAGCCCGGAGAGGCGGTCTGGGGGGAAGGAAAACACGGGGAAAACAATAGTATTAGTCATTAATTGACATTCCATGCATAGCTGTACATAGGACACTATTGATTCTTTTGTTTATTTTTTCATCCGGCCACCTAAACGTAGCTGTGCGGGGTTGGTGGGGGGGGGGGGGGGGTGATGGTGATTATCCTGGTTTTTTTTTTTCTTCTGGCTGAATATATCTACTCTATTTAATGAAAGCTTTTACATCAAGAACTTCTGATCCAGTAACATGTTTTACCGTCCATCCATTCAATACTTACCATGTTTGGTTTCTTAGTGATGGAGATCAGATAATGTTGTTTGACAATAAATACAACTTTTTTTCCCCAGGCATGTGGGGGGGGGGGGGTTTGCCTTCCTTCAGCCTTGAATTTCCTGCTCTGACCTTACCTTTCCCCCTCCCCTCCCCAATAACTTAAAATTATCTCTGGAAACGGGTTAAAGTTATACAAAATTGATATTCTTTGTGTGTGTTTTTGTTTAACCTGGGGAAATAAATGAAAAGTTAGTTCATATTTTACAATTGCGGCAGTTTTAATTTTGCAACCAATTTCTGAAACAACTTTGTAATATGTAAAAACATTGTCTTGAATCACCACCCATATCACCTTGTGAAACACATTGTCTCCTACCTTTTAACCTTCATTCTGACATAAATTAAGTACTGACTGAACACATTTCTTAATTAAGGATGTTGTAGTGTGGTGACGCAATGAATATAAAAAATCTCAGCCATATATTATCTACAATTTCTAAGGCTTAATAGGACAGTTTTATTCTTTTCTTTATGAAGCCAGGCTCTATTAGTAAGGGATTCTCCATTTTTATTTGTTATATGATATGTAATTAAATTAAAATGTTTTGATTTAATTATTTTAAATTATTTTGTGACGTGATTCTTTTATAAGTATGTATTATTTAAAATCATGTAGCCTACTGCAGATATATTATTACAGTTAACTACTATCTGAATATTATATTCATTATATTAGCTGTTAACTTTAGTTTCAAACATTGTTTAAAATATCAGATTAGTGAATTTAAAAACAAACCAAAAATAGTTAAACTTTTTATAAGCTGTTATAACCTAGCTGTTACATAGTAATGAGACAGATGTAGTGAATTACTTCAGTGCAATATAATTATACATTGACATTAATGAACATCTTTTTACATTTCATTTTTTATTTCAGGTATAGAATATGATAAGTTAGTTGGTTAGAAAACAATGGACAAAATAAAGAATCTAATTAGCCCTCGAACGCGAAGAAAAAAACTGGAGTATGCTGCTGGTGATACAGGAGTCAGTATTGTGCAAGCCCCTCGAATCTTTGGAGTGTCTCTTGAAGACCTCATGGAGAATGCACCGGAAGATGCCAAAGTGCCACCGGTGGTTAGCAGAATTTGCGAGTTTATTTACAAATACGGTAATTGTGCAAAAAAAAAGATTTTCTTCTAATAACAAGTACAGAATATTTTAGATAAATTGTTCATAGCCGCTGTTGGCAGAAAGTTAGAGTTAAAATTTAATGTACTGAACCTATCAATATTGCATCTCAAGAACCATATTTGCTAGTGTACTTCTACTAAACTTAAATTTTAAATAACTTGAAAAATTTGATAAATTCCATTAATGTTATAATTTAGGTCTTATATATAAATAAATAAATATATATATATATATATATATATATATATATATATATATATATATATATATATATATATATATATATATATATATATATATATAATTTCCTGATGTATACTTTGGTGTAGGTCTGGACAATGTGGGCTTGTTCCGAGTCAGTGGAAGTGTAAAAGTTGTGGAGAAGATGCGCATGCAGTTTGAAGAATCAGGCGACGTAGATTTGGAACAAATGAATGATGTGCCTGCTACTGCTGGTCTGCTGAAAGTTTTTCTCAGAGACTTGCCTGATACACTAGTTCCTGAACGGCTGACACGCACATTTTTTTCTCTTATCCAAGGTAGTGTTTAGTCTTCATTTTAAAAATAATTTCATACTTAATGTAACTTATTTAAACACTTATTGTTATGAGAAAATGCAGTTTATAAAAGTCATCTCAGCAAGACTGCCCCAACTCTGCCTCCAGTCTGGGTTACTTGAAGTCAGCTGTGCTTAGTGGAAGCCACATAAACTATTTATAAGTAGAGCTTGCAGAAACATGTTCACTCTCCTCTATTTGCCCTTTTGACTGATAGGTGAAGGGCTTTTTACTGCAACCTTTACATAAATATATGTGTTTACTTTAAACAATTGTATGCTTCATTTATGTAGGTCTATTATTGTGCATGGAATGTCAATTATTTTAAATTCCAAACTTCTTTTCCTTTAATACCATAAATGTTTGAATTGAAAACACATGCATTGTGTTTGTCAACTAAAAACCATATCAGTTGGCTGAAAGCCAATTCTCAACACAAGGACATGTCTTTATACATTCCTTCTACCTTGTTATGCAAGCCAATGACATTTATTTGATTTACTCATATTTACTGGAACTTAGTGTATATAATATGAATCAATCTTGATATAACTAGATCTATTTTAAGATACAAATTTGTGTAACAAAATATTTTAGCCAGATTTTTTTCCACAAAGGTTTTTAAAAGAAATGTGTGGTATATAAGCGTCAGTCAACCTGCTTCATTAGGCCATACTCAAGGGCTGTTTAGCCATCATTTAACTGACCGTCAGATACACACACCAATAGTGCTTGGAAGAACCACTACATTTAATGAGATTTATTCACTATAAAATCTTATTAAACCAGAATGTTGTTCAAACAAAAGTAATAATTAACACATGACCTCTACTATTTTTAGATACACAAATTAGTAAGGAGCAGCTTTTGAGTGATTTGAAGAAAGTGCTTGCATTGATGCCATCAGAAAATTACAACTTACTCAAGTATATCACATCACTGCTGGTTATGGTAGCTAAAAATGAATTTGACAACAAAATGTCCGCTTACTCATTGGCTATTTTATTTGGACCCAATGTTTTCAAGTAAGCTCTGTTTTAAAATCAAGTTTAAATTTCAAATAAAGCGTATTGAATCAATATAAGTTATGTGGAGCATTAAGTAAAAATTATGTTTGAATTATTTCTTCATAGGTATGAGCTGACATCAGGAATAGATGGGCTTAGAGATATGGATTCAAGCAAGGACATCATGCAACTTTTTATCTCAGAGTTTGATAAATTGTTTGTTGAGAATGGTCAACCTAGCCCAAAGGATTTCTGGGTAACTAAGTTCAATCATTTACTATTGTAGTTGTTGATGGGATATATTTTTGACATGTAGTTTGTACAAGTAAAAAGGTATTGTATTTTTAAAAATGAAATATTGATATAACATCTTGTTATTGTAAAATAGCGTCACTGATTATATGGAATATTTGGAAATAAATAAATTTAGTCAATTTTATATAATTGCAGAAAATGGTGGGGGTAGGAAGTTGTTTATCAATTAACATTTTTGTATTCTTATACACAGATTTCTGACCATAGTTAATCTACTCTAATGAGATATGAGGGCAACTTAGATATATGAAAATCAGACATTGCTTAAGAAATATACTTGTTTTAAAGTAATTATTTTTTAAAAATTATGATTTAGGAGAAACTAAATAAAAAAAAGGTGCCGCCTCCAAGACCACCCCCACCTAAAGTCCAGTCACTGCCAATATTCTCTTCACCGTCAGCAGAAAGTATTACTTCGATGACTTCCTCAATTTCATCTACAACTTTGGACTACAGGCCTATTCCTTCACCGAGAAAGGTTTATATAGAATTAAGTTTTATGCTGAGCAACATATAAAATTTAAATTCTTTCACTGTTTCCGCTCTTGTGTTTCACAACCATGTATTTAAAGAAATGTATTTATATTTTTCTAGATGAAAAATTTGTATGACAGCAGTTCTGGTTCTGACATGGAAGGCCAAACTCCTCCAAAATTTTCACTGCATGGCTCAGTTCCTTTGTTTAGTCCACGAGATTTTGAATATACTAGGGCTCATTCACCTTTCACTCTTGAGAAGTAAGTTTAGAAATATACTTCATATACTCTTCGGAAAGATGTTAAATTTTTAGAATATATTTACTGGTTTTTTTCTCTGCATAATTTTAAAAAAGTAATAAATGTCTATTTAGGGGATTTTTTTTTAATATGATGGAATATTTTGCAAATCCATTTTATTTCTTTTAATGGTTTATTAAAGAAAACAAAAGTTTTCCACTTCCAGAAGATTTCAGGCCAATAAAAATGTATGTAGCGATAGATTTGAGTGTCATAATACTAAATCACGACTTCCTGATTTCAGTGACACTCACAGCATTATTGAGTCCCCTATGATTACAGCTAGAACCAACGAGTAAGTAAAAATACACAATTAAAAAAATAAATTACCTTATGTTGTTGTTAGCACGAGTAATGAAGAGTTTTTCTTTACTGAATTAATTTTTCTTGCTAACCCCTTTAGATTTGTTGAAAAGACCATAGTTGAGACTATATCTGAGCACATATTTGGAAGGATTGACTTCAATCAGAACTCTGGAGTGCAGTGTAAGTTTGATGTTTGTTATGCTGCTTTTTTCTTCTCTAAAAATATATTATTCTATTTTAAAATGATCTTTATTTTTTAAATTCTATTTCTTTTAGCTCCTAGAAGCAACTCGAATTTTTTTGACGACATTGAATTAATAGAAAGGTGGGTATTAAAGGAATGTACTACAGATTTCCCTAGGCTAATTGTAGCCTATTTACCATTTATCTATTAATAAGTAACATATAATATGTAAAAGACTTTACATTGCTAATAAAGTTAACTTTTAATAAATAATTTCACTTTTCTACAGCTCTGTTGATCCTCATTTAGATGCACCAGATACGATTAAACGTAAAAAACATCAAATATCAATTAGAAATTCAGAAATGGTAAGTTACAATTAATACTATATACAAATAAACTGGTAGTGATCTCCCCTAAACTTTCTCGAATATTCTTATATAAAACAACAGGGGATGGTAACTGGGGATATAGTTATGATTTTTAATCCATTTTAAATACTGAAACTTTTAAAAATAGAATAGAATCTCAGTAAAAAACAATTGCGCACCAAGCGAACGCCTAATAAAGGTGTGTATAATGGTGCGCAATAGTATTAGTACTTTAAAAATTTACATTAGTTTTTTGAGAAATCGGAAGTAGCGTAAATTACTACTTCCGGTCAACGGAAATTACTCAAACTTTAACAGAAGGTAGAGAATTAGATCTTTTACTTACATGTGAAATTTCATTTATCTATCTGAAATAGTACTCAAGTTATAGGCTTTTGAAAAATTCAAAGTAGAAAAAGTACCACTTCCGGTTGTCGGAAATCGCTCAAAAGTTGATACGGATCTACGATTTTAATATAATACTTATATATGAAATTTCATCAACCTAGCTGTAACGGTACTCAAGTTATCGTGTTTACACACGGACAGACACACACACAGACAGACACACACACACACAGACATACGGACAAGATTGCAAAATTATGTTTTTCCGTATCAGTGAGGTGTAAAACGTCGAGATTTGTAAAAATCTCGATTTTTTTTTTTGCACGATTACAATACTTTCTCTATACTACGTATATACGAGAAAGTAAAAATGTTAGCTATTATTATTGATTGTGTATTTTTAGTAATTTTATAGGAGTATAGTTATCAGATGAACATTCATTAGCTTGTTTTTTTTTTTTAAAAATCATTTTGCTCTTCTGTTATAACAGGATGAAACATCTGAGGAAAATAATGTGTGAGTATAAAAGTTTTAGACTTCATCTAAAAATAAATAATATTTAATTATTAGTTATCATTGACTTAATGTTATTTCTTTCTTATGTATTTTAAAATATAAAAACTTATCATTTTTAGGCAAGATTTTGATGACGTTGAAAGGAACAATATTTTAACTGGGGTAAGGTTATAATTTACCTGTTTCTTTCATTATTTAAATGTACATTCCTCTTAAATAGACATTAAGACTGTATTGATGCTGCTTAAGTCACAACTTACAGTGAGATTAAGCTAAAAAAAACTGAAGATGATGTTTCATGATAACAGTAGAATTACCATCAACAGTCTATATAATTATGAGCCTATTAACCCTTTTCCGGCCGGGGCATCCAAACTATTTTACTATGAAAATGAACCATTTGAGAAATAAAACATATTATTTTGCACTTCTGCCAGTATCTTCAAAATATCATTATCAATGAGACTTCCGCTAATGCACGTGAATAAACATACTATACATAGTTGGGCAACCCCTGGTGCACCGGACTGCACTATACAAAATTCACGGGCGACCACTGGTGCATAGGTCCGTAAAGGGTAAAGCTATTAAAAAAGTCTCATTTTGTCTGTTAAAAATGGCTCTCACATGACATTTATAGAGGTGGTGTGCACAAAACATATAAAAACATATTAATTAATATTTCCCCCCCCCCCCCCCCCCCCCCTATTTTAAATTATAGCCTTTCTTGTGGCAATGTTATGATAAGGTTTTATTGTCCAAAATAAAAAGTCTATTCATCAGTACTTATTTGTTTCGAATAACTTTGCTACTTCTCATTTGTTATAAATACTATATTGTGTGTTTATTTTAGATTTTGTATAAAATGATAATTTCCTTTAAATAGCTAATGAAGTAATAGCTTATACTTTACCTATAACTTTGCATCATTGTGGGCATCTAGCATAAGAAGCCTCAGGGTCCACCACGGCGCACGCCCAGTCGCAAACATAGAAGAAGCTGGGAAGCTGACACTAGCAATGAAACCCTTAGCACCTCTCATCCAAGTTCCAACACTAGTGAGGTCACTCAAACACAAGACCTGAATCATTCTCTTAACCACTCGCAGGCCGATAGGGACAAGGAGAATGAAGGGAAAAAACAAGAGGGTAGATTGGACAGAGGAGATGGGAGCCCTACAATTAAAACCAAAAATATGCGCAGGAGTGACAACAAGGCATTGTTACCCCAGTCACTGAGTTTACAGAATACTCAAGAGTCTTCCACAAACCAGACTTCCCCTGTATCAAATGGTGTGATGGACCATTCACCAAGTAATGGAATTAAACTATTTATACCACCATTAGATCTCTCAACCCTGCATGAACATATCGATGGAATAGGTAAGCACTGGAATGCTTTCTGCCCTTTATACTTTCGCTTATTTTTTAAGTTATTTTGTATTTTATTATCAAAAGTAGGAGGTGGCATTTCTCTTTTAATGAATTATGTTATTAACCTTAGCTGTTGTTTTTTTTAAAATAATAGCTCATTCTGTATCACATTTAACACTAAATATCTTAGAAAAAATGTGTTACATTGTGAAAAGCTTATTATTGGTTGTTTTATTTTCATACTATTTAGAACCTATACCTATATCCAAGAAAGAATGTTCTGACACTCAAATCTGGATCAAAACAAATCACCTGATGGTTTCAGAAGACCATGTTGCAGTAATATCACCTAGGTCAAATAAATTGAAGAAACAGCATGAGTAAGTAATGTAACTTTACATTTGATTGCTCAAGGGTGGGTTTTTTTTAATATCTCAAAATATACTTGTTTTTATGCCTGTAACATATCAATTTTTTTTAAAATCTTTTAAGCTATTGAAAACTTGTTTGAGTGAGTTTTCCCATTAAACAGAAATCTCTCTTTTTAAAATATGTGGATTAATTATTTCTATTAACTAAAAAGTTTCTGAAATTTTTGAGTGGTTTTACCTTTTTGTCAAAATTATGATGTATGTTTTACAAATTTTAATTGAATCAATATCTTGTATAAATAATTTTTAAAAATAAAAGTATGATATGTAAATTTGTATTCAACTTATTAGATTGATTAAGCTAGTAGTTTTCCAAGAGCATGTCCAAAATTAAGTCATTTTTTTCTAGTACTAAACTTAATTTGTTTTTTTAGTGAGAACTTTGAATAGTAAAATGTTCTTTCTAAAACTTTACTAGACTTATGAACTTTTTAAAAATACTTGAAAACGAACAGCCCACTGAATTCACTTAGTTAGGCGATGTATATCTAACTGGTGTTTGCATAAGTCACTTATCAGATTACTGTAAACCATTTTCTAGCTGGTGTGAACCAGATTCAACAGCACCTGTTGTCTATGAGGCACCAATGTCACCTAGTGCATACTGTAGCAGTGGTCTGTTCAGGTGACATGACCTTATTTTCCTGTCATTTAAATATATAAATAATTAAAGCAGACATTGCCAAGGATCACCTTATGATGGAGGTTTCCAAAATAATGTCATGCCTCACTGAGATATGATAAGATTGCAGTTTTTATCTAAATTTGCACACTGTTCGTTATTCTCAATAATTTGATGATTTACATTTATTATATTAACTGTTGAATTACAGGTTTTATAGCTAGTTGGCTTAAAACATGTGATTAAAGTAGCCAAAACTGCATGACATTATTTAAGGATGGCCCCTTGGTTGCTTACATTTTGATATTTTTAAGCTGACCAAATTTTTAGCCATTACTTAAAAGTGCTTTTTAAAATTAATTGACCATTTTTTAATTGCTTTATTAAAATTATGTGTCTGTGATATTTTTTTAACTTATTGTGTGATCCATTGACAATGAAATATTTTAATATATTTGCTTTGGTACTGGCACCTCTTGCTTATACAATTGTTACACTATGTAAGCTAGAAAGCAACTTAAAATTATTGCTTCCTTGTATAACTTGCATGTTTCTTATCACTAAATCCATACTTTGTGACAAAGATTTGATATCAATTTACAAACTGTTGTTAATCTATTTTAGAATAATTTCTTGTATTTATTCAAGCACTTTGGTTACATATTTTCTACACTGCAGTAATGTAAAATCTGTAACTGTTCATGAATGGCCATGGTGTCTTTAAAATACTGTGTAACAAGTTTAGTGTAACTAAATTCTCTTACCACAGTTCAAACCGAAACCTAGATATTTTATACTGATGTTTAACTGTTCATAAAAATTATTTTTTTTTAATCATCCAATTTTCATTTTAAAAGATTGATTTAACTTTTGGGAACAGGACATAACCCATCCTCAGTTGACTTTTTTCATTTTCCCACCTTCAATTACTCCTTCCCTCCTCATCTGGCTTATAACAAGAGTTGTATACCATTTTTTCATTACTTAGTTAAACTGGCTGAGAAAGATTTAGTATGAATTTAAAATATTTCTTTATTATTTATTTTGAAATCACTGTCTCTTTTAAATTGTATGTTGCCCCAATTTATTGTGTTCTTTAACATACATAGTGGGCGTGAGGGGTGTGTCTTATTTCACCATCATCTCATTCTAGACATTTTACCAATGCTGCTTCATTCTGTTTTTTATTTAATGATGGAAATAGGTACATAGGAACTTTTCTGACAATGTATTTTTTAGACTGCAGAAATTATTTTATATAACATTAATAGTGTAATTCAGACTATAGATTATGCTCTAACATCTACCCAGCATATCAGACAAATAAGCAAAAAATGTCAGTGTACAACAAACATCAAGAAACAATTGTTGAAATCGGATCAGTATCATTTAAAATGTGTTTTAAAAATGAAAAAGAAAAATTGAGGTTTGACCTTTATTGTGTAACAATTTTTATAGTAAGCAAAATCTTACATTAAATCTGTCAGATAACAGAATTAATGAGGGGGGGGGGTTACCCAACCCCAACTTTTATAGTAAGGCCAGATGATTATTGATGGTCTCATATCATCACTCTTATGCCTAATGTCTTAGTTAATTAATTTTAATATTAAATCCTTTTTTTTTCTGAATTGTATCACCCTTTTAATTAAAATAAAATAAAAAGTACCTAATAGCATGTAATTTATCTATTGTAATTGTAAAAAAAAGTAGCACATCACATGATTGTATTTCTGTTGTAATATAGTCACTCTGCCCACCTAAAAAGGTTTTGTCAACAGACTGTTGTGCTAATCTGACTAAATTGTTTATTTGGGATCTTCCTTCTTAGGGCTTATTTTATTAAATTTGTGCTACTGCTTTCCTATTAGTACTTATTTGTTAAAAAAACTTTGTAAATGAATTAACTTAAATTATTTCAATAATAAGTTAAAATAGTTGTGAAATATAAATTGTTTGAACCCAAATTTTTAAAACTGAGATCATTTGACTTCTGAGGTAGTTAATATTTTATCAGTAACAATTAATAATCAGAGATCAATTTAATAATTTGATATTTTATTTTTGTTCAACAGAGCATCATTAAATACTGATATCCCTCCTTCACCACCTGTGCAGCAAGATTTATACAAGAAATACAGGTAGTTTCTGATATTTTTAAAGTGTTCTCATCTATATTCTTGTATTAATAAATTAGCAGACTGAAATATTAAATTTGTATTTCAATACTAAATGCATTAGATATCATTAGTCCTTAATTTTCATCTAATTTTTCAGTGATGATGATGGTACTTATCGCCACCGACAAATTACAAAGAAAATCCAAGGTACTCATTTTCTAAAGTATGTTAGAATATGATATAGTTATTGCACAGAATTTTGCTTAACTATTGCGTTTTACCAGTCATAACATTGGTTTGTTTTACAATGTAGACAAGTAATTCGCTGTTGTTAACTTTTATTACACTAAAACTAATTTTCAACAATTCTGAATGACTTATAAATAATTATCTATTTTTTTTTAAAAGGTTTGAAAAAGAAAATAAAAACATTTGAGGAAAGCTTTGAAAAGGAGCATGGCTACAAGGTAAAACAATTTGTATTCTAACTAATGAATTATAAATGTATTTTTTTTTAAAAGTAAATTTTGGTAATGGAATTATCAACATAATTTCTTCTTAAAGCCAACACATGGAGAGAAAGCAACCCAGCCTGATATTAAGAAGTACATGAATGAGTTATCAAAAGCTAGAAAAGACCTTAAGCGTGAGTTGGGCTTAACCACACACTTTAAACATTATCTTTTTTTCCTCTTAATAACCAAAGCACTGATAAATTACCTTTTTACAAAACTGATCCTCTGTTTTTGAAAATAATTATGTAATTAAACTCAGTGTCTAATAAGAATATCAAATATCTTACAAAATGCATGAATTGCAACTGAAATAATACAACAACAAAAAATCTTTAATAAATAAATCAGGTTTAAAAGAGGAGACTGAAAAAGGTAACAGATCTCGTCACAACAGTGGCGCGTCATCATCTGGGGTGGAACAATCTCCACCAGTTGTTCCCACTGTGTTTACAACACTGGAGTACATCCTTCAATGTTTGTCTGACAAAAGACAGGAATGTGGAAGACCTGAAGAAGTTACAGTAATGAGAATAAATTTAAATAAAAAAAAATTTTAAAAATTTAAATCGGCCTAAACCATCAAAATATATGTAACTTTTAGTGAAGCTTGTTTTAAACTTTTGCAGCAAATGACTAGGGATCAAGTTCAAGAAGAAAAACTAGCTGTACAAAGAGCTCTACTTCATTTTGAAAGCTTACATGGAAGACCAGTAAGTACCAAAAATATTTAATTTTAAGCAACATTCATCATCATCATCATTCCTTTGTGGCCCCTGGGGAGCAAAGGGCTGCAGCCACACATCTCCAGCGGACTCGGTTTTGGGCTGCTCCCCTAATTTGTGCCCATGTGAGCCCAGCTGTTTTCGCCTCTTCTTCAACTGTTCTCTTCCATGTTTTCCTTAGCCTGCCCACCCTCCTTTTTCCCTGGGGATTCCAGTCCAAAGCATGTTTTGCGATGTTTTCTTTTACTTTTCTTAATGTGTGTCCGATCCCTCCCCATTTATGGGCCTTGATATCTTTCTCTATTGGCTGTTGCTTTAAAATTTCCCACAGGTGAGCAACATTAATCCAAGTTTACTGTAAAATCTGTAACATAAATTATTTACAAGCTTGAAATTTATATACATGTACCTCTCTTTACAGACGAGCAAGGAAGATCGAGACATCATGAGACCATTGTATGACAGATATAGATCTGTCAAAAGGATGCTGGCTAAACCCATGTCTGTAAGTTTTTTTAGTGTTACAATTTTACAATTTGAAAGTTTCTTAATGTTAATACAATTTTATAATTTAAAACTTCTAAAAAAAAATTTCATATATAGAGGGTCGTAAAAAAATATATTTTGAATATTTTAGCCTCGAAATTCCCTTGAACTTCAAACAGTTCCTGAAGATCAGATGATGGAAATACCTCGTTCTTTCGTTGTAAGTATTTTGTACATCTTAAAAATAATACTTCTAAAAGATGATTTATATAAATTTATTATTTGCTTTACATAATGATAACTGACTTACAAAGATGATTAAACTATCACCTCTTCCATCAGCGGAACCCAATACATGTTCATGTGCCTACTGCAGACAGTGAAGAGGACAGCAACAATCATCAAGAATCTGGTACCGTGGATTTTGGCCTTGTGTCCCGAGACTTTAATGTCATGAGAGATTTAGATCTCCCTGCATCTTATAGTAAAGGCACTGATAAAGGTCTACAACAAGCTGGAGGAGGGGGGAATGAAGTGAAGGAGGATTATGGTGGAGGAGATGCACATCTTCATGAGCTATCTCTGTAAGTTAAATTTAGTTCTATTTTGATATTAATAGTGTCTTTCTGTTCTAAACAAAATCCACAATACCATTTTTTTTTTTAATTTTTGTGTGCGAACTTCACTAACACATAAATAAAGGTAGCTGCATGTGGACAACACAAACTGTTTAGTAACTAAAGTAGTATGTTTTAATAACACCCTTGAACTTCTTGACAAAGTTGGGTTTTTTCAACTATGGCCTGTCATTTGTTTTAGGACAGAGTTGCATGCTGAAATAGAATCATCCAGAAAAATGAAAAAACATCTGAGGAGATTGCTTAGAGAATTTGAAGAAAGTTTTCTCCAGAAGAATGGAAGGTTAGGACTTATTGTTTAGAAATTGTTTTTAGTTACAATTTTTAAGTTTATGTAATACTTTCAGAGGTCATAAGCTTATTCTAACAGTTATTATGCATGTTCTGTGAGTACAAATTGGTACAAATGAATGTTGGTGCTGGTGTATAATGAAGTGTAAAGTGCATAAAAAGATAGGGATGTGAAGGGTAGAGAACGTTGTTGCTATAGAATGAATGCTAGAGAGTTCGGGTTATGCTGCTGATGTGTGAGGTAACCTATGTCCTGTCAATAATAAGTCTACTGGGATACTAAACTCACAATGTTAGCACTTTGAATAAAAAACCCAAAAATAGAAAGAAATAAGTATCCTGTCTTGTATATTCTCGTTGTGTGACCAAGAATAGAACGCCCACAGTAATGGTATCATAACACTAACTGATGTGAGAAGATCTGATTACTGGTGATCCTTAGTGGATATTGAAGTACTTTGATGGTTTCAGGTTTCATGTCAGGATGTTCTTCCATTGCTTCATCTCAGGATCTTCCTATTTATTTGTAACTTGAGATTATCTTATATTACTGAACATCAAATGTTTGTTATAAATATTAGGTCTGTATGACTACATCATTTCAGTCTATACTAATTTCAATATTTTTTAAATTTTGATTTCAGGAAGGTTCTTAAGGAAGACAGACATCCTTTGCAAACAGAATATAAAGATTACAAGGTTGGTTTGCTTTTTCAAACCAGTACTAAAAGTACAAATTAAGAACAAAAAATTAATATGTTGAAATTTTACCAATCATAAATGTATTTTATTTTTTACAGAAAGTAAAAGCAAGACTGCGATTGCTGGAAGCTTTGGTACTTAAACATCATGAATCACTCAATTCTCCCCTCAGAAGTTAAAAGTTGTTTTTAATTGTGAACATCTAAATAGAAGATTTTGTTGGGAAAACAGACGGCAGTTAAATAAAAAATATATTTTTGTTAAAACAAATGTTAAGAAAAATTTTAAAAACATTTTTTAAATTTATTTTAAGAGGATGTATAGCATTCAACATTTTAAATAAAAGTATTGTATGCAATTGTTTTAAAGATGGCTTTCTTTTTTCTATTTTTCTCTTTTTTAAAGTGAATTTAGAAACTTTTTTATTTCATATAAAAAATCTTAGCATGTATTTAAAGATGCATTTGGAATTTTTTATTTTAAAGTGTACATTGTGACTAGTGTATGTTATTGTGGTATCAGTTCTAAAAAAGAAATTGGCAAAATGCAAAATTTTTATATTCCTTTGCAAAATTTAAGTCAGTTATTGTTTGGAAAGTTTATCTTTCATTCTTTTTAACTTCTTAAGTCTGCATGTTAAATCCCTGATATTTATAATCAGTGAACTAATCAATTTCACTCTTATAGTTAACCATTTCACAACTTGCCTACCACCAAATGCCAACAATTGCATTTTATGTGTATCTAAATAAAATTAAAAATTTTTTTTACCTATTCATGAATTGACCAACCCAATTTTATCCTTACGTTTTTAGATTGTTTATGATTGAGTGTACACTTTTAAAAATTTCAGTAAGATTTTTTTTTCCATGTTACTTAATAAAAGAAATGGCATATCAATAATGTGAAAAAGTTTTTCGTCATGAGTATCAAATACTCTTGTTGAAATTTTGTTGGATCTTCTAAGTGCCCATGTTGACCTGTGCTGAGCAAACATGCCACAGGTGTTGTATTGGCTGTTGGTTTATTACTTTTACAGACTTTGTAAGTAATATGGGGACCAAACCAAAAAATAGCTGATTTCAGAGAAAATGTTGGTTTATTAATTTAAATTATTTTTAACAAAAAAAAAAAAATCACAAAAAGTTTATTAAATGGCTTTTTTCTTGTCTTATTTTAAAAATTGCTATCTTAAAGAAAAAACATTTTGCTACTCTGATTACTTTTATCTTAGACCCCTTTTATACCGGTGTTTTAAAGACTGATGCACATGTTTTCTAGTTGAGTAAATGTGTAAATATTTTTAAGCTGAATCATTTAGCTTCATATATATATAAATAAATATACTTGTATATATACTTTTGTACTTGTCCATGTTTTTTCTATTGTGCTGGTTGATGTTGTTTTTTTATAATGGTGATTATACTTAAATAAGCAATTTTAAAATGTTTTGAACATATGCTTTCTTCTTTTATTAAAATAGTCACTTTTTAAAAAAGAATGCTCATGCTTTTTTTTCATTTTAGTAGGTAGTAGTTCTTTTTATAATTAGCATTTTATAAAAAAAAATTATATTTTAAAAAATGTTATAATTTTTTTCAAAAAGTTTTTTTTTTTTTAAATTGCATGAACTATTCATTATTAGAACTGTCAATCACTATCATGTAAACACACCTTTAACTTTGCATGTATCACACAGACAAAATATAATTAGGTGGCATGACATTTTTTTCATCATGTTCTGTTATTTTATGTTTACAACTGCTACCATTAAAATACTTCTTGAAAATATGGCAGTGAATATACATTGTTTATAAACACTCATTCCTTGCCAAGCTTTTTTTTCTATTAATGGTTGTGCTATGTCTATGCTAGAAATTATTTTTCTGCAGATTTGTTTTTATCCAGTTCACAGTATAAAGAATATTGACATTAAAAGCCCCAGTTTTTTCGCAATCTCATAGCTAAATTAATTTTCAAATTAAAAGCACTTCTAGTCCAAATAGATATTTATTTTTCTTTTATTAATATCCATCCTGGCCTTATTCATACTGTCATAGCAACGCATTATATAGCTTGTTTGTGTGCATGTATTCCGCACTTTGTTGTTAATTCTGCCTGGCCATTTCATATATTTATTTCCTTTTAGGACAATGTGGGAAGACACTGTCTGTTGATCTGTTTGGTCCATTGTTCATAGTATACTATTGAAATTAATCAATAGATAAGGAAAATTATTACTTAAAAGTTTGAAGGTAAACTTTTTCTGAACCATAACTGGAATTGTGTGTTTGATGTCTTTTTTCGTCATTTACAAATAATATGCATAGATTTATAGAAAAAGTTTACTAAAAATATTGTAATTAAGATAAAATGTTGTACTTGCCTTATTGTCTATCATATACTTAAGCATGATTGTTTTTCAGCCAACATCTTTGGTTGAGTGTAAATACATTTAGTTTTCTGTCATTCATCGATTCCTTGACACTACCAAACGAACTGAAACTTGATATAAACAAGGCTGGTCAACTGCTAATTGTGTGCTGCTGTCTCCAGTGTTCAATGCCAACACTTCCTTCTTATCAAATCCAGTATAGCTGAAAAAATAAAGACACATCATATAGTAAAAAAAAACAAGTTGTGAAAAAATATGTTTAACCCTTGCTTCTTAATCTATTGACATTGGCTTCCTGAAAATTTTTTAACTGCTCATTGTTAATGGGGATTTTTTTTTTTTTGGAAACTGTTGAGAAAAAGACAACTGTCCAGCTAAAAGCTCTGTTGTCCTACTTGCATATATACATATCGACATTTTTTTGCTTAATGAAATCTTTGTTTTCATATTCATCTCAGGGCATTGTTGTAGTTTTCAGGGCATCATCATATTAATAATCACATAAAGTGCAAATGATCAGAAATAATATTTTAGCTCATAAAGTAATCATAAAGTGCATTTAATAAAATCTGTTGTTTAGTGTATTGAGCTGATTCTTTGTGTACAATTATTTTCACTATTAACATATACATCATATTCATAGACAATCATTACCTTACATTAGCATTAACTGTCACTGAGTTATTTTTTTTATCTTGTTAAAGAAATTTCATTCAAACTGTCACTTAGAATTGTCTTAATAAAAATTAACTCAGAAATAGAATATTCATATTTGTCCATGTAAAGAAATATTCCCCATTACTGCCGCTGTTCGCTGTTAGAGGAATACATTAGCTGTTAAGATTTCATTCTTTGATAATGCTCTTAAAATATCAAGATAGTTTGAGACATTAAGAAACAGATTTGGACTTTCTTTACTTAGTGGACACTTGTAGACTTTGTGTTGTGACCTGAAGTAGTTTCAACCTGCGTTGACTTTGAGTATAGAAGTTGTTTTTTCTTTTCATTTTTACCACCTCCTATAACTGGAGTATGTATATATTTACATTTTTTTAAAAATCGCCTAAGCTGACAGCTAAGAATGGATTAGGAGAAAAACTCCAGACATTGGCTTTGTGTTCTGTACAGAAACAACTGCTTGCTGTCAGTTCTGGGGATTTCTTATTTTGGATATTTTTGTTGTCTAGTTCTAGATGATTTAGTGTTGGAATAGACCAAACTAGTTCACATGTATTAACCAAGAATGCCCTACTTTACACAAACTATGTAGGCCCATGCTTTTGTTGATCGTGTTTGATTATAAAACAAGTATCACATTTATACCTGCATATAATCAAAACATTTGTAATCTTTGAGATTTGAAAGTCTTTATCTTGAAGAAAACAGGTTTTATGTGTACTCCATATTGTTTGCTAATGCATAAATATGTATGTATATATGTGTGTATATATATATATATATATATATATATATATATATATATATATATATATATATATATATATATATATATATATATATATATATATATATATATATATATATACACACATATATACATATTCTTCAAGTAAATAGGCACCATTGGCCACTTTTTTAATGATGTAAAAAGTAAAAATTTTGTACATGTTATTAAAAACAATTTTTCTTCTACTTGAATGACTGTGATATGTAATAATATACAACCTTTTATTTATGTTTTAAGGTAGCTTGGTATAATATTATGTTTTTAAAGAGGGAGGCTCTTGTCAACATTTACTATTTAGGTTTTAAATATGGAAATATGGCTTGATTCATTCATCCAAAATTTATTGACACATCAGTTAAGAAAAACACATTTCTTTTTGCAAGTGATAGATTTTAAAAATAGCAAACATTTAACAAAATGTATCAGCAGTTGTTTTTTTTTATTGATAAACCTATATTGAAATAAAAACTTTTGCACTGCAGTTAATACATTAACAATTGTTTTTTTTAAACATTATTTTTGTATTTTCTAATCATTCCTTATTGTTTTAATGTTGATACTTTCTAAAAAATATTGAGCTTAAATAGTGCTTTCCCTTTTGATTAATGATAAAAATTTAACTTGTGAAATCCAACTAGTCAGATACAACTAATCCACTTGGGGTAATATCTAGTTAAATACATTGGTTTTATGACCATTGACATTTTGTCATTTAAGGCTCTTATTATTATTATTTTTCTTTGATCACAGTTTTTTTAAAATTCATAATACTTAAGTTCTAATTACAAATAGGCAGCAAATGCTTTTGGTTAGGAACTATAAATAAACAATGTTCCATATGTTGTCAATAATTGGGTAGAATATTTACAGTGAAATTAAACATTTCTTTAAACTTGTGTTACACACACTAAATAAATTATTAGTGTTATAACCTTAATGAGTAACCTTGCCCTGTTGTACAAGTGGCTGTATTACTGTGTGTAGCTTGTAGGTCATCAACTGGAAATTTCTGAGTTTTTCATAGGTTAGATTATACTTCATTGTATTATATTGTTTGGTAAATCATGGCAATTAACTCCAATGATTTGTTGTAGAAAATGTGTATATAGATAAAATGTTTTTTATAAACTGAATGAGGCACATATTGTAAGTGAATTTTTGAAAAATCCAAGCCCATGATTCTTCAATTGGGTACTTAAACATATAGAAAGAATAGCTATTTAAAAATACAAAAATTGTATATACTAGCAGTATATTTGTACAGGTTATATCAATTACTAGTATTGAATGAATGTAGCTTAGAACACATTTTGTAGAGTTGACAATTTTTAATGAAGCTATTTAAGAGACACCCATACAACAAGCAATACAACTCAATAAAAATATCTATTTTTTAAGTATTTGGTAAAAGCCTTATCTCTTGAATATTGTGAGATTTAAATTATTTTGTAACATGTAAGAGACATTCACACTAATCCATGTTTGTATTTTGTTGTTTTATATTCAATGGTAATGGCCTACTGTACTGTAGATTTTTTAAGTCCTAACTTTTTTATAACAACATTTCTTTTGGTATGTTTCTGTATTGGCCAGATACAAGTACTTGATGAAGTCTGACAAGACTTTGCTTTATGCAGAAATGTTATTTAGGTGTTAACCTGCTTAGTGTATGTTTGAATCACCATATTAAAGTTACTTACAACCCTGCTTTTTTTAAAAAATCATTTATAATTCCTTTTAAAGTACAATAATACTGATACAATGAGAACGATTTATAATTTTTAAAAAACACTGATAGCAAAATAGCAAGTAATCTGGGGGGAAAGTAACTTTATTAGACTCCATTCTTGAACATTCTAGGGTAAAGAAATATGTTACTCATAAGTAATCTTATTACCATGCTAACGCTAGATAAATAGGGTTCTTTCTTGTTCATTTAAAGTATATTTAACTGTAATATATTTTTTGTGTTACACACCTTTATAAAAAAAATTGTGATTACACACCTCTATAAGGATCAATTGATAAAATTATCAAAACTGGGAAAAAACAACTCACACTTTTTAAAAGTATACCTTGGTTAAAAATTGTTAGGTAGAAAACAGCTGCAGACTATTTGTTAGTGGTACATATTTGTATACTAAAGCTTTGTGCTAGTTGAAATATTGTTTTAAAAAAAAAATAACACCAAACAAAAACACCTTATAGACAATACCCATCCAAATTACCCAAAAAGATGTTTGACAGTAATTTATAAGTTTTGTTTTAGTGACAAAAGTACAATATTCTGCATAACTAAATGTGCATACAAGCTAGGGAAAAATCAATTCAAAACACTTTATTCCACAGAGTATTTAAGTATATATACAGATAAAATAACTTCCTGCTATAATCAAATGGAACAGCTAATATTTAAAAAAAAACATTTGAGTACACTTATCTTTTGTAATGTCTTGAAAGAAGCACAACCATCAAGAGCTTATATGGTTTACATTACAATTTTAAAAAGTAATAAACAGCATTTAATGATTTTTGCAATAATTTTATTGTATTGACAGTACTATAATTTAGAATGAGAATGAAATAACTATGTTGCTGCTTTTTTTTGTACAAATTGTATAGATTGAAACAAAAGTTGGCTACACTGATATTGCAAAAATCTCTGCTTTAAAAAATAATGGTTTTATACACAATATTAGATAAGTGTTAAAACATCAATGGAACAACACAAAAATAGACAAAATTTATGACATTCAACTGTAGTTTCAGATTATTTTTTTATAAACCCATTACATTTTTTTTCCATATTTCAGTTTGCTTATTAATTTTATAGGTTATTATCTCTTCAAAATCTGCAAAACAAACTGTGTAGTCCATTAACAATTAGTGAAGGGGAAAAAAATTGAAATAATATTCAAACCATGCATAAAAATAATTTTGAAAAAAAAAAGATGAAATTTAAAAAGTGTGATAGGACATTTAGAAGAAATAAATGATAGCTTTGTATCATTCATAGGGTACAATAAAAAAATAGAAATACTGCATTGCAATATGTTTGCTGCTTTTTGATGTGCTTTGACACTCATTTAACTATGACAATATCATGGGGTGACAACATGACTTAGGTATTTACAGGTGACAATTTTTTTTTTTTCATAAATATTATTTAGGTAGCAACTCAGCACAATTTGAACTTACATACTAGAGATAATACTTGGATACCTTAGGAACGAGATTAATCAACAATCTATTTACAACTCCGAATGTTGCATTTATGAATGGAAAAAAACTTGTAATTCTTTAATGCTTTTTATGATCAAAGCTTTATGAGATATTGATCGGGAGAAGCAATGTTCTTTCTATGCTGCATTGTCAAGCAGTAGCTGTAAACCTGCCACGTTGTCATTTGTAATATGCAGATAACATTGTGTAAGTTGTTTCAGAGCATCGCGCACAAAAATACATGCTGCAAACAGGTATTAGCTCCTCACTGAGTATTTAGTGACAAATCTTCAAGAACACTCTTAATTATGGTCAGTGGGATTGTGATGAACCAAAATGTATCACATGGAGTTATTTCACTTTGGCTAAAAAAAAATCATAATTCGTAACTTTCTATAATCTTCAATCACATTTGATGTTTATAAAAAAAAATTATATATACATTTTAATCACCTTTTAGCCACCATTTTGTTTTACATAAAATACACAGCAATTAAAAACTATATTTACCACCATTCTTAAACCCAACAGCATAATCAAGTGTCCCAAATGTACTGTTTTTTTATTCTCTTGCAGAAAGGATATGAAATTGATAAAGGATTGGATTTTTTAAAATGTTTACAGAAATCTTTTGAAGGTTAAAACAATACAATGTGCACTTGCAGATTTATTAAACAATAATTTTGAACAACTTTAAAAAATGCAATCCATTTTTAAAGTGTAAGATGCACTTCAACAAAAAAAAATGCATTTTGTTCTTATTACAATAAAATTAGTGAAATAGTGAACTCTTAGATAAAAACATTAAGAGAGATCACCATTATCAAATAATACACCCACAGAAACAATCTAATTTACAATGTAACATTTAGTAGAAATGTAAACAATTAAGGAAGAGGAAAATACTAAAAATCTTTTATTTTTTTAATTCAGTATTTAAACCAATACCATTCATAAGCCAATTATGTAAGTTAGATGGTGTCCCCTTAGAAAGTGTTTAAAATTTAAAAGGAAAGAATTTGTTTAAATTATATAAAAAGTTGTATAGATGCAGAATAAAATTTGTAACATATTTAGAACAATCATATATTGAAATGTTTTTACAAGATTTTCTGTTGTATGCTTGTTAAATAATAACATTTGAAATCTATTAATGAGTTTGGTTGTAGAAAATCTTTATATAGCTACTCAGTCTTGTAAAATTTTAAGGAAATTTTAATTACTTTTATCACAAGCTTAATCAGTGACCATTCAATTAGTCGGCAATCATAAAGTGGTTATCACTTTCTGATATTATTTAAACATAAGTAAATTTGACACAAGTGCTTTAACTTTTGACACTAAGAGTTTAAAATTTAAGACAAAATAGAAAAAAATAGAGAAGTATCTACACATACAATAGTATCAATAAACACAAATAACACCTTAACTACAATTTAAATTCTAATAAAATATCTTAAAGTACAAATATCTTCACTGTAAGTATGGTGCTTGTCCAATTAGCCTTTATTGTAATCAGCACATAGCTAATTAATTAAATTTAAAGAATCACTTTAATGTTTAACTAAGTTTTTGCTTAATTTTCTATTTGATCAACAAATCTGCGCCTTTAAATTTGACTTCCCCGTTTAACAGTTGGAAATATAACCTGATGTTGTTCCAACAAGTATGTCTGCTGAAAACAGCACACACACACAAAATAATCAACTGATATGCTATGAGGTAAATGGTTTCCCATCATTCTTTGAGCAGTAAGAAAGGAAGTACACGTCCAAGCCCCTGCAATTTAAAACCAAGGGCTTTTTGGTTTCCCTGAGTTAAAAAGCATCATCTAACTTACCACCTACTTTTTAACTTCAGTGATGCAGAGAAAAGCACTATACATAGATCACACGTTTTTCTTAAAAGACACTATGAGGTAGAATGCATTAAACAGTATAATTATTTTATTACTCTCCTTAAATATTTCTCTATGACATGAAACAAAATTATTTATAGCTTAATAGTTAGGTTGTTTTTTTTTGTCGTATAAGGAAATATTCCCTTAATATACTGGGCTTTTTAAGCTTGAATTATTATTTTTAATCTACCTCCAGTTAGAATGAAAGTTTCAAAAACTTTATACAGAAACGTTACAAACAATAATAGCTTGTGGAGACTAAGCATTATTTACACAATCAAGCATCATATTCAATAGAATTATGCAAAACACCATTACAGAGGTAGCTACAAAATGTATATCAATGTTAGAGGTAGCTACAAAAAAATATTTTTTTTACGATCTAAATAAAGAAACGGCACTCAAATTTCCAAAGGTGACTAAGAGAGCATGGAATTGGGAGGTATATTGTTTCAAAATTAAAATGTAAAATTTAAAAAAATAAACTGATTTTAGAATGAGGTACCTTAGTTCTAACCAGATTAGAAGACAGTAGTTTGAAAGTGGTATACAAAAAGTACAATAGGAATTACCTTAATTCTCTAAAACTAACATGTTTTTTCAAATGTTTTAAAGCCATGTTAAATAAAATTAGTAAGGTTGGTTTTTTTTTTAAAATAATAAACTAGTTAAACTAAACTCCAAGCCTGACAAATTTTGAAAAGAATTAGCAAAAATTTTTATAAGCTGAACAAAAAAATAGGCAAGATTTAATTTTCTTAGAGAAATTAATAAAGATATGACAAAGCAATCCCAGAATACATGGAACAGTACATAATTGCTTGAATCTTAATTAAAATAGATATAATTTTAAAAATGCACAAGCCAATAAGAAATTTTTTTTAAAATTGAAGTACCACATGCAAAAAAGTGTCAGTAAAATACAAGGGTAGATAAAATAGAATAAACATAATCCCAGAAATTAGTCTTAAAGATATTTACCATATTTTAAAAGTATTTCACTATATGAATGTAAAAGTGTGTTTATTTGTAAACAAATACATAATACATTATTAAACCTTTTCTAAAAAAATGCTCTTTTTCAAACTTAAAGAAATTTATAATGCAGCCTGAATGATGGTTATATTTATATGCTTGGGTTCACTGAAAAAATGTGAGGAACTGTGCAGCAACAAGCTATCAAAGGTTAGTGGATATAAACTTTCTGTCCCTATTTATATAAGCAAACTCATGATGTTGCCACTATGTTACCCATATATAATTTTAAAGAAAAAATACCATCCCTAACAAGTGACTTTATCTCTTGATGGATAGTTTTAGAATAATGAATGAAATATTTAAAAGTACTTTATCGACTGACAATATATACTCTTCAAAAACTGCAGGAAGATCAGTAATGCTTGAAAAATAACAACTTCAGGAATTAAACTTTAGTACCACAATTATATTCAATAACCATGGAGTGTAAAACATAGACCAATGTATATTTTATTACTTTAGGTACAGTTTATGGAATCTTTCAAATATATTCTTTCAAATAAAACAGATGAATTATTTTATTATTTGTTTCAAAATGTTATTGTAACAAATAATTTTTTTTAAACTTTAGCGAAATTATTTTTTATTCTTAATTATATTTGCGAATGCTAATAATTTTTAAACATAAATTTAAGTGATTTGAAATGCTTACAATCAAAACTTTTATTGATTGATCTATTAAGAAAATGAATATATCAGAATCTGTTAACTGTCTTTAAGAACTAGTGTTTAATGCTGGTAAAGTTGACCCTGATAGTGTTTAGCACTTATAAAATTGACCCTGACTACCTTAAAAAAATCAATGGTGGCTCACACAACAGTTCTAAGTAAAAGTTTAGTAATGGTTTACTAATTATTCCCAGGAAAGTCAGGAGTGTTATCAATAAAATGTGCACTCAAGTTGTGCCTGACAGCAGCTACTGCTGCATGAGCAGAATCCAAGCATCCATCAAAGGTGGAGGTTGTGAAGCCATCACCTGCTAGAATTATCAGAGGATTTGTGTGTATGATCACACATCCTGGCTGGTCTTCGTATGGCTGATGGACCTAAATAGGAAAAAAAAAATAGTGTTTACTTGGTAAAAATGTTGAAATCCTTTACAAGTGAAGCTGTTTATATAATTTTTACTTATGTTGTTAAGCAATGAAATGAAATTGATTAAATCTCATTCATCTGTCTAATGGACAATACTGAAAAGGAATTTTACTTAATAATTACCTGCAGGGTTAATATGTGTTTCTAAACCATTTAGTTCAGTTAAAGTAGGTTCACGTTTAGATTGAATATCAAAATTGGACACTTTTCTTATACAATTATTCTGTCCATGAATTAAGCATGTTTTTACACCCTCCTCCTCCACACCAGTTCTAAGGCCTGTTGTCACAAATCTATCTCATCACTTCCATTCCCCCCCCCCCCATCCCTAAAGAAGAAAATTCTACAGAGATGTAAAAAGACTTGATAATAACACTGACAGCCCTTTTTTATGCCCCCCCTCCCCCAATGATCTGTTTTGCACTATTGTTTTCAATAAAATGATTACTGAAATTGTGAGAGGCCATTTGAACAACAATTGCTAAAGCGCATGTAAATGTTTAATGTTAAGGGCAGGCCTACCTAGTAAGACAGATATTCTAGATTTGGACTTTTAGATCTAGAAATTAGCGTGTCATTAGTCACGATTTTATGGTATTTTCCTCCATACATTTATTTATAAGCATAATTTAAATCTACCAATGCCAAAAAGAACATTTATTTCTAAATACTTCCACACAAAAAATATTGTGTTCATTTTAAAAGGTGTCTAATCTATGCTCAGCAGCTAATTTTTTCACATTAGGCCTATCTATTCTTAGACTATTCTACCTATTATCAAAAATCAAGAAAACGGAAACGTGGCAAAGGGTAGTAATCGCTTTTCCCTGCTCTTTTTTTCAATTCTATTTATTTATTTTTTATAAATCAATTCTATATGTTCACTTCTATTTTTTTTTGAAAAAGCAGGACAAACTCCAACTAAAGCAGAACGGTGGAACAGGACAGAATTTTTTGTAAAAAAAGAGGAACAATTCTGCTTTTGGCATGTCTGCAATCATTTTAAAAAAAAACCCAACTGAAATCATGTCTTATCTTTTAAAGATAGACATGGTATCATGATTTAAATGGAAGTCTTCAACAGTAAATAGCCTAACTGTAATTTTAACTTTTTATCATGTGATGGACAAGTAAATCAACCTGATTAACTAAAATTAGGTAGGGCCGACTAAAAATAAACAGCATTTTGGAAATAATACTTGAAAATACAAAACATTTGAGCCAAAAATAGTCATTCTGGTAACTTAATAGTGTTTTTTTTTTTTAATTGCTGGTAACATATTTTTTGCCCCAGCAAGACACGGTCGTGGGGTCAGTTTGAGTTCATTTAAGCTTAGTTTGCCTGTATTATGCGACACAGGGTAAAAAAGGTACTTGATATTGATGCTGACATCACTTATTTTTCTGGTGGGTCACACAGAGCTGACTGCATAGACCCAACCAGCGATCCCCTCCCCTTGTGAGAAACAGAAACTGAAATGCTTGATGGAAGGGTTGCAGTGGTACAACACGCTTGTAAATACAAAGTAGATCTTAGACCAAACGGACAAAGAAATCAAATTAGCTGGGCTAAAACTAGATCTAGGCCGACTTGAAATTTCCAATTTTTTTAGAAAGAACTTCAGATCTACCAAAATCACCCGCACTCATAGGAAGACGTGAGAAAAAAATTAAATTAAACCCACCGGGACACTAGTCAAAGTCTGCTATATATTTATATTTTAAAGCTTTTGTCTTGTATGGGCAGAATAGACAAACATCATTAGCGAAAATTTTTACTGGGGTGGCCATAACGCACAAAATAAAAATACACTAAGGCGAGTAAAATTTCAGGACATTTTACAAAATTTCAGAAGAAATGTTCAAATTCCTGAAGAATTCCAGAACACCCTGAAATATCAGGACATCTCGGGAGCCCTGCTTTATGTATATAGTTAGTACTCATACAAAGGAAATATAAAAACTTTTCTAGCTAAATATCTTTTTTTTAAATACCTGGGAATATCTCCATCTCTGGGGTTTGATGCTTATAGGCTTTGGCAGCTGTGGCAAGATGTTGCGGGCATGACCAAGTATTTCATCTGTGACTGAATTCAAATCTTCTTCCAGGTGAGCTAAGCCAAATGGAACACTAGTGTGAAGAACTATTGACATACCCTGGTCGGCTTTGTCTACAGAGAGGAGTATTGGTAATGGCAATTAGTTCTACATTCACCACATACAAAATAAAGATATGTATTAAACTATTGTGGCTAAGTGACTTACTGACTCCTCGTTTGTTCTGGTCAATAGCAATATATCTAAGGCAAGGATTATCAGAGATATACTTGGCACACCAAGAGTAATTCAGCTGGGTTTTGGGTGGGAAAAAAAGTCCAAGAGCGTATCTAGATGAGTAGGAGACATTCTGCAGTTTTTTCTTTACATCTGGAAGGTTATCTATTGGAGAAAATATACATACTTTATAAATGAACATGCTTCTGATTTGGATAGATTTTTTACATTTTAAAATATAATTATTCTTTGATTAAACATAATCATAGCCTTTCCAAAAAATCCCCAAAGTGTAGACAAATCTATGAACTGGGCAAGTAGCATTTTTTGTTTGTTTCTGGTTCACTATAATAATGCAAGCTAATACTTTCTTACTAATGCTTGATCTGTAGTTTGGCAGATCTACTTTTCTTATTCCTTAGAGGGCTGGGGAGAAGGGGAAAGGAAGAAATTGGGAAATCTGATATAGATCTAGTGACTTTATATAATCTTTATAACTGTTTATATTTTTTTCGTAAAATTAATGGTTGATAAGATTTATTCTGGCTACATCTGCTAATGTTTTTCATGTTGGTAATATTTTTTGCAACAAGCATCCATAACAGAAGGCCTATAACTTAATTTGATCTTAGTCATTCAATAATTCTTGGAATGATAAAGGAAAAGTTTTGTACATAATTTATTTTATAACTCTCAGGTCTCCAGATGTCTAAAAACAATGAAGTTGGATGTTGGTCCCATTATATGAATAAATATGAAACAAATGAGTTTATTGAGAAAGTATTTTTTAATGTTATATATTGTATCACATTAATAGTTAACATTAAAAGCAAATGTTACCAATCAAGGTAGGAAGTAAACCCTTCAGTTGGAGAACTTGTGGCACTGGAATTGTGAGAATAACAGCATCAAAGTTTTCAAATCTCATTGGTGTTGAAACTTCTACTTTTTCCCCTGTCTCATCAAAGCTAATCTCACTGACTGGCTCCTGATACTTTATTGTTGCATCTGCAGCAAATATAAAAATTGATTAATCAATGAGGTTTTTTTAACAGTCAAAATATTTGAGAAAGTAATGGTGCATTTTCAAAGAATAAAAAGCATTTTAATTATAGTTATACTTAACACCATAGACAAGTAAATTTAAAATGTAAACTTTACCTGAGTTTGAATTATTAACAAATTTATGTGTTTTTATTAACATAATTTTCTTCATTAGACAAAAGATATTAACTTTAACATTCATAGAATATACAACAATTAACAATAAAGAAAAAGACTTACTAGCTTGGTCTAAATAAAACTTGACTAATGAACTCGATCCTTGAGGGGTAACAAAATGCTGAGATCCAGGCTGATTAAGATCACTGCCTTCAATTTCTCCAACAAGCTTGGCCAGAACCCCACATTCAAGAAGTTCATTATATACGCTAAAAGCAGTAAACATAAAACTTGAATAAAATATAAGCTTACTTCATGCATTTTAAAACTGATGCTTTTATAGAAGCAATTATAGCCATTACATTGCACAAAGTTTTACTAAATTAAAAAATGTGTTAAATATATAAGTAGCGTTAAAAATAAAGGAAAAAACAATGAAGGAAGCAGAGTAAAAGTTTTTGAAAACATAAGTTTCCATTGTCTATAATAGTATGTTAAAGAAAAAATGAAACTGGACAAAGTGAATCACCCGCGTCTTCGTTGTTCATATTCTTTTGTCAGAGTAAAGTACTGAGCTCCAAGATCAACTGTTATTGATCCATCTTCTGGACAACGTGTAGTTGACATACGGCCTCCTATTCCATTTGTGAAAAAAAGTATATTAAAGTCATTATTACAAAATTAAAATTAAACTTGTGATCACAATAAATGGAAGCTTCAGATGCATCTGCTATTAAATTACAATTAAGATGCAATTGTTTAATTAATTAGCTAACTAAAATGAGCCTAATTTTAAGTAAGTTGAATTTAAAGAAGAGCAATCCAATAATAACAAGTAGTAGTAGTAGTAGTATAATGGTTATTAGATAGTCCTGCAAATTCAAACATAAAATAAAAATGTTTTCTGAATAAATGTTAGGTCAGCACTGACCCAAATATTAAGCATTTTAATTGCCTTTTTTTTTTTAATGGCTGTGTCAGTGTGGAGGAACAATTAAAATTTTGATTAAACCTTCAAATTCCTAAAACAATGACAGAAAAGACTTAGGTATTTTAACATAAAATATTAAAGAACTGCAAAAAGGGTGTACACTAGTAAAATGTGCAAGCAATTCTCAAGTGCAATACAATAAAAAAGTTGTCGTTTCATGCAATGCATTCTGATGCAGAACGTCAACAGGTCAATAAATGGCAGGCATCAATATTTCAATACTCAACCTGCGCCTCGAGCTTTGTCCCATATATGAATACTAGTCCTCTCAGGAAGTTGCATCCTTAAATACGCTGCTGTTGCAGCGCCTGTTATACCGCTCCCAACGAGCAGGATTTTCGCCATATTTTTCAACATAAGCAATGTGTATGTTCACTTTATTAAGTTGCTCATTATCACTGAAATTATTTTATTTGTTATGATTCCTATTACTTTATAAACTAGAGGTCAAAGGACAATACGATGCACGAGCTGTTTAATGTCATTAATATCCAATTTATATTGGTCCATATTTAAAGTCAAGCGTGTTGTTAAAAATTAGCAATCATATAATAAAAGTACTTGAAAAGAGTTAAAATGTAAATATGTTCATCTCTGTAACTTACATTTTTTAATGTATCCTTCTAAAGACTACATTTTATGTGTTTTTTTTCCCATGAAAGTTCCAACAGTGGCGCAGACAGCGTACGTTTGGGGGTTCAAACCCCGCCCGTTGAGCCCAAAATGTCAACCATCTCATATTAAGTTTATCAACTATATAGCTAGATCTATATGCATTATTTATATGGGGTAAAAAGCAGTGTTTCTTCCAGACTTTTTTCTCCGGGGGGGGGGCACTTGAAATTTTCGGGGGGGGGGGGGTAAACTTTCTTCAGGGGGGGGGGGGGGGGGCGGACACTGTTAAAAGTATATATTTTCTATATAAATTATATAAATTTCATTTCGTTCGGGGGGGGGGGCGGTAAAAAAGAAGAGATGCCTGGAAGAAACTCTGGGTAAAAGTTTAATTCCCCGCTTCCTCCCCCCTAACAAAATCCTGCCCAAGTCACAGCGTTACACCACTGTGTTTTGATCCCAATTTTTTTCAACAAAGGGTGGTTCACATAGCTTCTTCCAGGCATCTCTTTTTTCTTTTTTTTTTTGGGGGGGGGGGGGGGGGGGAGGAGGAGGGGGGGGGGGGAGGAGGAGCAGTTAGAAGAAGACTATTATATGATTGTGTAAATGTGCCTATGGGTTAGGGTTAGGAGAAAGAAAGCTGTTGATGATGAAGCCGCTTTGGTATGCTTAAGTATAGAAAAGGTTTTAAGTTGTTCAGTCCTAAACATCGATTGTTGTTGTTTCATGTTGCCACATAGACCTACTTAAAATAGGCAAAAGTAAAAAGTAAGGATATTGTTTCATTTGGCACGAAGGGATCGCTAGCACGGTTGCCAGAAAGATGCGTAACGGAAAAAAATGCGCAAATGAAAAAAGCGCTAAAAAATGCGCAACGGCAAAAAAAACGCACACAGAAAAAAGCGCAAACACAAATTTGCGCACACAGAAAAATGTTCAAAGAAGCAAATGCGCTACCAGAAAAATTGTCAAACAGAGAATTACGCACACAGAAAAATGCGCAAAGAGAAAAATGCGAACACGGAAAAAAGCGCAAACAGAAAAATGTGCAAAGAGAAATGTGCGCACACAGAAAATCACTGGTTGTTTGAATAACTAAACCTGCACCTGCACCTACGCTTACATACATACCTAAATTTACAGCTATTCTTACACGTACACGCACACCTACCGCCCAACAACGGACCGAATGGTCCACACACACACCCTGGATACCTGGATGTCTGTCCATACCTCCATAAATATCATGCAAATTTTATTGTTATTGGAATAACAGTTTTCCGGTTGACTAAACGAGAGATGTGCAATTTCACGCAAAGATATCAGTGCCTCTATTTGAACATGTCGAAACATAAGCAGGATGAACGAATGGTTAGCTCATGTAATAACTTACAGGGAACGCCACTAATGGATGACTTCAGTTTATTAGAGACTGCAGTCTGTGATAGAATTCTTAGAACAAATGTTCATTCTGCTACACAGTAACCCATCTGCAAGACTCGTGATTTTGACCTAGGTACAGTGCCGGATAGACATATTAAGTTAACAAACTCTTCCTTAGCAGCGTTTTTTCCAGGCAGAGCCCCCCCCCTCCCCCACAAAGAAAGTCTACCTCCTCCCCGAACGAAATGGAATTTATATAGAAAAAAGTCTGGAAGAAATACTGTTCCTTAATGCTCTTATTTTCTTAGCTGCCCACCCCCCCCCCCTTCCCCCCGAATTTTTTAATAACTGTAGAAAAAGAGAGAGAAAGAGAGAGAGAAAGAGAGAAAGAGAGAGATGGGTTGACTGACGGACGCACGGACAGACAGACAGTCAGGTGGGTGGGTCGGCTGGTCGTTCGGTCGACGGTCGATGTAGATGTGGGTGTAGGCGTAATCGTGTAAACCACGTTTGGTCATATTATCTGTGAATAAACAGCCCTGGTTGACAAACTGTGTGTGGTCAACCCTTCGCTGTTGTCAAGCAACGTGTGGGCGAATCATCTATGGTCGAAGCACCTTCGGTCAGCAGCATCTATGTAGGTATATATGATCGGAAAATATTAGCAATTAATATGTCTATGCATTTCTATGCATTTTAGAAAGAGCGATGGCATTTTTTAGATAAAAATATACAGGAATGAAATATATATGTCTATGTATACACACATACACAGACCAACTAAAACATGCAAGCATAAACACACACACACACACACACACACATATATATATATATATATATATATATATATATATATATATATATATATATATATATATATATATATAAACATTGTCACAATCATAATTGATGAAAGAACTTTATGTCATTTTCTGTGTGCGTAATTTTCTAAGTTGCGCATTTTTCTGTGAGCGTAATTTTCTGTTTGCGCTTTTTTCTGTTTACACATTTTTTTCGTTGCGCATTTTTTCTTGCACTTTTTTCCGTTGCGCATTTTTTGTTGCTCATCTTTCTGGTCACCCGCTGGCATACGTAATGGTAAAAACACACGTAATTGGTAAACACATTTTTTAGTGTAAATTTGGTCCACATATGGCCTACAATAAAAGTTACAAGACCACGAAACTTCCAAGCTCTTTATTGGGAAAATACAACAACAAAAAGGTGGAGATAAAAAAAAGTCTGCTTCCATATCTAGTGAGGCGAAACTGTTATTTAAGGACGACCCTAGCCTTGAAACTAAAAATTAGTTTTAAACGGCGCGAACAACTTCCCGATAATCGATAAAAAAAGGTCGTTATTATTTTATCAAGACCAAGGATATTAATATTAGAATATTAGAATTAGGCCTAGATCTAGAACTTTCTTTTCTTGTTCTTGTGCAATTTTTGTTTACTCTTTAAAACTGTATAGGCGGATAACTTTTAAAAAGTTAATTTTGTTTATGTTCGTTCCGTCATTCAACAAACGTCTGTAAAAATCGCTTGTGGTTCAAAATTACTTAAAAATTAGGTCATACTTATTTGCACAAAGCACAAAACTATACTACTATAGACTACAACTACAATCTACTATCTACCCATCCACCATTCATATTCTCAATCTGGACTGACAACATCTCTCCTCCTCACTCTAGACTATCCATAATCAGACCAAGTATATTAATATATTATATTATTATTATTATTAGTATAAACTATGTGTCCAGACGGGTAAGAAGATATGAGCTCAGTGGGGGGAGGGGGGGGGGGAGAGGAGGCGGCCTATGCTATAGTCATGTATAGTGAGTGGCAAGTTGGGGACTTAAGTAAAGCTCAAATAATACAAATATACTTAATTTAGCCTATGTGTAAAATATAATATATATATATATATATATATATATATATATATATATGATATATTTGCTATGATTAAGGGCTTTCGGTCATTTAGTACAGTATTTATTTTTTTAGTCTGTGTATAAAATTTGGTTGTGACATGTAATTATGTTTGATGTAGAAAAGTTGGTTGGTCATAGTGCAGAACAACACTTTTCCTTCATATGCAGGGGTCTCTGAAGCAGATGAACTCTACTTCATCTGCTCTATGTGTCTTGGTCACGAAGAGTAAAAGATGATGTTTGATGTTTATTGTGTAATTAAGTGAAGAAATAGTAATTTAGATGTTGAGACCATACAAACAGTAGCCTACATAAACAAAATTAAGGCATTACAAAGGGGCTTAGCGATTAGGGATTTGTCCACATGGGGGTCAGCCATAAATGCTGACACACTCTTCCAAACTTTTATTACTTCCAACCCTTTCTTTCCCATTGTCTAAAAAAGCCAGACCACTTCCCCCTCCCTCTCCCCCCAAAATTTTTAAAATGAATTAAAAAAAACCAGCTGTACTCGTCAATATTTATCTATTTTTATTGCATTTTCACACACATTTTTTTAAAAAATGCGAATAACTGTTAAAATTAAGTTTCTGAAATTAGGCCTACTTTTTTTAAAAGTTTGTTGTCAAACTTTCAAATTACCCCCCCCCCCCCCACCCCCCACAAACACTCTCCATTAGACATGTGACTCAATGGCTGTGCTTTTATACTTTTTAAACTCTCACCTAATGTAACTAGATCTAAATTCTATTTTCAAACATATCTATGTTTTCATTATAACAATATAAGAAAAATGTATCAAAAACCTTTTTAAAAATCAAGTGAAACTTAATAACAAGATCTACATTTTTCAAGCTTTTTATTATTTTATTGGGCAGATCGTTGGAAATAAAATAATCTTAAATGTCAACTAAAATAATTAAAATGTTAAGTTATTCAACCTTGTTTATGTGCAGATTATTTTATCAACGAATGCCTGAACATACAAAGTGATCTTAGAAATTAAAAAAAATTAACAATGCACTTGTGAGTTATATCTCACTCATTATTGACATCTTTAAAATTACAGTAGTGTTCATTGTCAAAATATTTTTTAAATAAAATCAAATAGAGTATACATATTGAAGCTTTTCATGTCAAATTGAGAGGAAAGTTCTGTAAGACTTCTGATCTTGTTTAAATATATACTTAAAAAAAACCCACCTGTAATGAAAATAAAATAAACTAATTGTAATTGGCACCAAAAGCAACACAATTTTATAATACTCCTCACCAGCACTGATAGTCCATATACTAGAAGATTACAACAAATATTTGCAAAGTGACACAATCAGTGTGTGAAGTAAAATGTAAGCAGTAACTAAAGTAACAGAAAATGTAAACTGTAAGTAGACGAATATCGAGATCAAATTACATCAAAAATATTTATATTATTAAAGCTCTAGAAGCATAATAGCATGACTTTTTATGTAAGTGGTGTAGGTATGAATTTGTCATGAGGAAGGTTCAATTTTAAACCACATGAAAATAAAAATACATTATATAGGCCCTATATATATAATATATACATACATATATATTTATATATACATACATATATATTTATATATATATATATACATATATATTTATATATATATATAAATATACATATAAATATACATACATATATAAATATGCATATGTATATATACATATACATACTTATATATACATATACATACATATATATACATATACATACGTATATATACATATACATACGTATATATACATATACATACGTATATATACATATACATACGTATATATACATATACATACGTATATATACATATACATACGTATATGTAAATATACATACGTATATATACATATAAATATACATACGTATATATACATATAAATATACATACGTATATATACATATAAATATACATACATATATATACATATAAATATACATACGTATATATACATATAAATATACATACGTATATATAAATATACATACGTATATATAAATATACATACGTATATATAAATATACATACGTCTATATAAATATACATACGTCTATATAAATATACATACGTCTATATAAATATACATACGTCTATATAAATATACATACGTCTATATAAATATACATACGTCTATATAAATATACATACGTCTATATAAATATACATACGTCTATATAAATATACATACGTCTATATAAATATACATACGTCTATATAAATATACATACGTCTATATAAATATACATACGTCTATATAAATATACATACGTCTATATAAATATACATACGTCTATATAAATATACATACGTATATATAAATATACATATATATATATATACATATATATATTTATAAACTAGCCGGCCAGGCCCTGCACTGGCAACACTGAAAATGTATCTGTAAAGGACTATAAGTATAACTTAGTAATCAGCATATACCCGGCATTGCCCACCCTAACCACAACTAAACAAAACGCAAAACGCAAACATAACACAAACACAAATACAAACGAATACACAAAAACAAACGCTAAGACAAACCCAACCACAAACACAAAGAAAACACAAACACTAACGCAAACAAAAAAGCAAACAAAAACAAACACAAACCCAACCACAACCAAACACACCAAAAAAAATCAATGCCAACATAACGCAAACCAAACCCAAACTCAAAGAAAACACAAAGTGCTCACAGTCTAGCCCAGGGCGCCAAATCGCACCATGCTGAGGCGCCGGCGTAAACGCCTGATTCAACTTAGTAAACGACTATAGTACCTCAACTTATTCATAGTCTTTTGCACTCACTTTTAAACGAACATAGGTGCCAAACCGAACACAGGAAGGCCCCAAATAGCACCCTGTCTGGGCGCTGGAGGACGCCCGGATTCGATTCACTTAAAGACTATAGTAACCTTTCTTATCCATAGTCTATCGCACTTTATAAAGCGAAATTATGCACCATAGCGCTCACAGGATAGCCCAGGGCGCCAAATCGAACCCTGCTGGGGCGTGGGCGAACGCGCCTGTTTCAATTTAGTGAAAGATCAGTAAATGAAAGAAATCAACATATTGGACATGTAGGACCTGGCTTATTAATTGTTATTGATTATAAAAAATAATTTAAACAGTACGTTCAGTTTATAGAATAAATAAAAGGCAGTATTAAAAAAACCAACAACATTGCATTTAATCAATCCCCGCTAATTATGTAATTATTGTTTTTTCTAACACCAAAACGAAGTAATAAAAAGTAAATCCCCCCCCCCCCCCCCGATAGAATGTTTTTTAAAGGGAAGTAACTGTGTTTTCCTAATCAAGGGACGTAATGAGCGCTAAAGGACTAAATGCAAATACTTTTCAGACACAATTAGAAATGTTATAAACGTCGATACATTTTTATTTAATTGTATGTAATGTACATATTGAAAATTATTACTTTAAGTACACAAAATGAAAATTGTTTTAAAACACTTTCAATATTAATTTTTTAACTCATAAATTTAGACCATGAGCACTTTAATAATCTAACTCTTGAATCCATAGAAGTATTGTGTGTATATATATAATAAATTGCATTAAACTGTGTTTCTCAAATTATTTTATGAAAAGGCCTACCCTAATAAAAAACATTCCATTTAATCAGGTAAACCATTGCTACATAACTAATCTAAGCAAAACTAGTTTTGCTAAACAACAGTCAAACACTGAAAATTAGCAGAGCTTTATCCAATTCTCTACATCAAAATTTCAAATACCTAATTTTTTTTTAAAAATGTGAATACTTAAGGTTAGTTCAAGTAAATTTCTGAAATCAATCAATATTAATCTTCTGCAGACAAATTTCAAGCTCATAATATAATCTGCAACAAGATAAACCTGATAAAATTTTAACAGCAATTTTTATATCACATTTAACTTGGGGAAAAAAACTATCAGTCTCTGTAGTACATTCTCATGCATATCATAGAAGATCGTGCATGAAATATAAACACTACAACACCCCCAGCCTTTCCTTGTCTTGGTTTTAGTAACTCGTGTAGAAAAAAAACAAAACATGATCAAAGTTTGGTCCTCTGAATTTCAGGTTCATCAACATCATAATGACTGGTGCATGGAAAACAACACATACAACATCCTGTGTCAATATTTTTAACTTTGTCTTGGTCTTCTTGCATGCGAGCAAAGTAAATAAAAACTTGTTCCAGTGAGGTCTGACTGACCAGGTAATCTTCTATGCCAAGTCTTTCTCTGGCCCTCTCCATCTCCCCAAACATTTGAGACCAGGTGAGCTGGGTGTCAGTGATGTGGTAGTTGATCATGTTCTCATGAATGTCTGTCAGTTTACTTCTAGGAAAGGTGCTGTTTATAAACTCCATCAGTGGGGCCATGTTGGGTGGGCCCCCATCTGGAGGGTAGGCCACTTTGGCAGTAAATGTGTAGCCTTCCCCAAATTTGTTCTTCAGGTGTTGTATGCTGCCCAGACATTTGAACTGCCCATTTACCATGATGGCTAATCGTGTGCATAGGGCTTCACATTCTTCCATGCTGGAAGAATTGATAAAGCAAAGTTAACACTAGTGAAATCGAGTCAATTAGTAGGGAAATAAAGAAAAATTGATTCGTCTCTTTTAGAATTGTGCACAATTCGAAAACAGATTATTTTTCTTTAAGACATTAGTGGTTGTTAAAAAAATTAAAGTTATTTTCTTTGTAAATTAGTGTTTAAACTAAAAGATAACAAAGTATACATTTACTTTAATTGAAAAATGAATAACATATTTTTTACAAAGAAAAAACCAATGTACCTGTGTGAGGTGAGGACTAAAGTTCTCCCGCTGTCTCGAACATCAGACAAAACTTCCCACAACATTCTCCTGGCAACAGGATCCATCCCAGTGGTTGGCTCATCAAGGAAAACAACATCTGGGTCTCCTATCAAAGCTATGGCTGTGCTCAGCTTTCTTTTGTTGCCACCACTGTAACATCATACAATGGTTGATTCATTACAATGGCAAGTAAAGTCATGCAAGAAACCAGATAAAAGTAAACACTACATGTTGAATGAACAAGTACCTGTAGGTGTCACACTGCTTGTCTGCATATTGGGTCAGTGTCATTGCATTCATCAGACTGCTGACAGCTTCAGGTATATCTTGTTCTTTAATCCCACGCAGACGTGCAAATAAGGTCAAAATTTCCTTGCCTGTCAGCTGACCAATCAATGCGTCAAACTGAGGGCAATAGCCTAAGCGCTTGCGAGCCTGGGTATAAAATATTCATCATTACTACACAGATTTCAAGTGACAACGACAAGGAAAATATATAACTAAATAATCAATATATACATGCTCTGTGTATTAAAATCAAAAGAAAGAAACATAATCTTACCAATTCCCTTTGTGTTTTAAGACTATAAGTGTCTAAGAAAGCTTCCCCACTACTAATTGAAGTGTCTCCTGTTAACATCATAAAGGTACTAGATTTTCCTGCTCCATTAATTCCTAGAAGACCAAAGCACTCCCCAGCTGGTATTCCTACACTCAGATGATCCACTGCCCGGAAGTCATCATAATACTTTGTTAGGTTTTTTAGCACAAGTTTCTCAGAGCTGTAAACAAAAACACATACTTTTGATCAGTTGAAATATTTTGCTTATCGAACTAAGAATTTTTTTATTCAAGAAATTCATTAAACCCTGTAAGGTCATAAAATATAATTTTATAGTTGTAAAATGTATTTTAATGACATTTTTTAAAAACTTATCTATTACTTACTGGTACAGCATGAAGACTGCACCACAATAAACAGATTACAATAAACCCAACTCACCTGATAAGAGTAGATTGGGGAGTGCTGTCAATTCTTTCTCTTTCTTTAGCCACATCTTCATCTTCTTGTATAACACTGTCTCTGCTCATTTGTGAGGTGTAGTTCTTTGATGACACATTGATAGCTTTTTGACTTTGAAACATCATGTACTGAAGCTAAAAAAATAACACTTTTTAAAATTGAGTGAAAAAAGTACAACTAAAAAAAATTCTCTAATTTAAACCCTATAGCTACTAGCAGATGTTGAAGAATGTATTTATTTTACCTTCTGTAAGATTCCATACTCTGAGAGAAAGATTAAAGTCCACATGACACAGCCTTGGATAACAAGAAAAACCAACATTCGACCAACGCCACTTTTTTCCCAACCAAAATAGTTTTGGTTGTAATGAAAACAAGGAATACCACAGTCTCCTGTAAATTTGAATTGAAAAAAATGTACTGGCAATAGTTGTTGTAAAGATAATTTAATAATAAGGAAGAATAAAAATGTTTAGTTTAAATAATTACATTTTAAATGAACAATACAGGTTTTTTTAATTTTAACATTTAACTTAATTTTCTTAAATAGCAACACAAAAAGATAAAAGCACTTAGCTTATTGTGACACATTTTTTTTAGTTAACATTTATGATTTCTAATCCTTTAAAGTTTAAAAAAAATGAGATTTGTTGTTATAAATCTTACCATGACTGCACCCCATATTAGCATAGATCTGCTGACATAGGTCTCGAAACTGGTAGTTTTGATAAAATTGCAACATTCCTTGAGATAAACAAAAGTTTGGGAATACAGCCAAGAAAATCCACTCTAGAACTATTGACACATCTTCCAAGTCTATTTGAGGAATGCTTAAAATAGCAACAACAAGTAGGGTGGCCACACCTGAAACAAACACATAAACCATGCATGTATTGAACAAATAGTGTACAGTAAGATCTATATTATATTGGGATCTAAATTATATATATTATAATTATATATATACTATAGTTTTATTTTGCACTACACCTTTTTGATCATAAAAATGGGTGTTAAGTGATATTTTTACCCATATCATGTTGTTTTCAATAAGCATAATTCACTTAGCTTTAGAGTATTATTGTTGAAATTTATCTTACAAGATAGAACCATTAATTTTTAAGTAAAAAAAAAATAAGTGTAAAATTTAAAAAATGATGGTAGACAGAAATAAAACTTACCAGTGAGAATATTGAACACGGTAATCCATACATAAGCTGTAGCTGGTACAGTAAAGGCAAATGAAAAGAAATACATGAACGGCAACATCGCCCAGCCATATAGCAGGAAAATTAATATCAACTGAAGCCAATGCAGATCTTCAGTAAAGTTTTTTACAGAAAAGGCAAAGTAAGATGCAATGATTAACAGGCAAGGGATGAAGTAGTTGATGAGGTCCCAGCAGAAGGTTGACACCCAAAAGTTGACTGGGTGAACACCACTGACAAACTGAATGTGCTTGGCCTTCACTGTGCTTTCTCTCACAAGGAACACAACAAAGCTGCTGGCTAAGAAAGCCATGCCAAAACTCAAGTTGAAACTAAGTGTGAATCCTGTAAAGTCTTTTCCACTGGCTTCATCATTAGCCTGTTATAAAGCAAGAAATTTTTGCTCAAAGGGTTGATTTAAAAATGCTTTAACTCATATCAGTGAAATCAAATGGTTTTATTTTAAAATTCTGCTAATAAAATTATTAAAAACAGGTAGATCTAGTGTTAATATTTCATAATAAATATTTTAACAGCTGTTTCGAATTTTCTAAACATTTACTAGCATTGCCCATAGAGTTGATAAAAAAAACCCCAGTGCCATTATAAATATATCGACATGTTTTTCAGTGTTATAAATTGTTTTTGAAAACGGTTTCTATGTACTGAAGTTAGAACGAAAGATATTTTAGATTATAAATTGATTGTTATTTACCTTATTAACAGCTAGTCTAGGCAAAGGGTGATTGGCAGTCTCAATGTTGTAATCAGAACTGTTGGTAAAATATTTGACAAGGCCATTAAACATGGTTGCCAGAGAGATAGCAATGCTGTGGTACCCTTGGTTGTTGAAATAAGATGTCACGGATGAGTGGTTGAACTCCCAGGCAAGCATGTACCTCAGGTTGTATGTTCCTATCCCTTCCTTCCCTTTCTGTAATAGGTAGTCTTTAACATCAGAATTATTTTGAAAACCAGGTTCTTTAGAAATATCCACTGGTATGGAAGGGGATTTTGGCATAAACTGGTGGGCAAATGTTTGAGCCATGTCCTCATCAAACAAATCTGTGCTGTAAGGAATATAGTTTTTCCCAAAGTCCTCTGGGACAAGGCGCAGAAGAGGCATGTCTATGAAGGATGGGAGAGTTTTAAGCACTGTTAAGCCCATGACAGTGAAGAAGAGAGGAATCACAAGCTGGCTGATGGTGACGAGTTTGTTGCGAAATGTGTGGATGGCACGTTTCATGAACATTGCCACAAACTGCTGCAAAAACAACTTCATGCCCGTGTTTTTTTCCAGCCTGTGACTTAAATCTGAAATATAGTTGGCTTTGATTAAAATATTTTAAAAGAATTTACAGGACAAAGCATTTATTCTATGAGGGGGGGGGGGGGGTTAGGACGATAGAATATTGTGATAGATTGGCAAACACTGACGAGGAGCCACATCGGTTGTTAACAGTCTTTATTTACAGCCATGAAGGGAAGAGGAAGAGGAAGTACGATACACAAGGGACATCACTCAAGATAACAATATAAATATAATACTAATACAGAAGAGTGAGTTCCCTTGACCTCACAATTATCTCAATCTATTACATCCCTTTACCCTTAGAACACAATAACACATCTCTCAATAGAACAATTGATAGTATCCTAAAATCACCAATTATATTGTAACATGAACACTATGGTAGATTACATCCTTACAAACAATGCACAATATGCTACAACATAATCAAGATACAAAACAATGATGTCAAAGTCCTTTTGACCTTTAAAATCATAGGTCTAACTTATTTGGGACTTTGATTGTCCTGCTTGACCTTCTCAGTGGTTTTTGATTTGGTGACTCAAGATTCTGACCATCTGGATTCTCTATCTCAGGAGGTCTAGGATTTAAATCATTAACTCCAGAATTTACATTTTCTGACTCCAGACAACTTGGTTCACTCATATCAACAGAACTTGGTTGTGGAACAAACTGAGTTGGTGTGAACTGATCAGACTTGGTGGGATTGATAGATTCACACTTATTATCTGCACAAGTTATTTTTAACTGGTCTGCATGTCTACGGACAATAAGTCCATCATTTGTTTTTACTTTATAAGACACAGGTCCTGTACATTGAACAATTTGACCTGGTATCCATTTTTCCTTTCTCCCATAATTTCTTAGATACACATTCTCATTAACACCAAATTCTCTTTCAATGGATGATTTGTCATGATTTACTTTTTGTGTATGTTGATGTTGGGAAACAGACCTTTGAACAGTTGGATGTAGTAGGTCAAGATGAGTTTTAATTTTCCTACCACATAGCAATTCGCATGGTGCAACATCTGTTGTTATATGAGGAGTTGTGCGGTATTTGGCTAATAACCTGTTTACTCTTTCATTGTCACATTTAGCTTCTTCTGTTTGGTATTTACTTTTGATGTTACCCTTTTAGTTTCTGTAAGTGCTAATGATGTTAGCAAGGTTGTTTGATGATCACATTCCTTCTTACTAATGTATTTGAAATAGCCATATCACCATAATCATTTATTAAGTTACAAATACTTTGTTTAGGCAACTCTGACTGATAATGGACTGCATCTTCTCCATCTTTTATATTATCTTCACAAAGGTTTTTATTTCTTATTTTATATGGCCTTAAGTCATCATTCACAGACTCTTCAGGCCAACCATTCTTACAGTACTCATATACTTTTATTAAGCACTCATCTTTTTGTGTTTCTCTTTTAATATCATTCACATTTATATTTGAGTTATCCATGATAGTGAAGAGAACAAATACATCTTCTGGTATATAGCTAAGGCTTTGGTTTTTTAAAGGTAATCTACTAAGACTATCTGCACTATTCTCAGATCCAGGTTTGTATTTCAATTCATAATTGTATGCAGTTAGTGTGATAGCCCATCTTTGAATTCTTGGTGAGGCATGCTCAGGTAGGGTTTTGTTTTCTCCAAATAAACCTAGCAATGGTTTATGATCTGTAAAGATGGTGAACTTCCTACCAAACAGAAACTTATGAAATTTCTTAACACCAAAAATGATGCCTAAGCCTTCCCTATCTAACTGAGAATAATTTTTCTCAGCCTGGTTCAAAGATCTACTGGCAAAAGCAATGGGTCTGTCACCCTTCTCATCCATGTGGGACAAGACTGCTCCTACACCATCTGGTGAAGCATCACATGTTAATATAAGTCTTTTCCCTGGGTCATAGTGAGTTAGTAAGGTGTCAGCAGACAAAGCCTCTTTTGCTGTATTAAAAGCAGCTTCTTGTTGTTTACCCCAGTGCCAAGTTGCATTTTTCTGTAGCAGCTTGTACAGTGGTGATAGTTTACCAGACAGATTTCCTATGAACTTTGCATAGTAATTTATCAAGCCCAAAAAAGCTCTTAGTTGTTGGGTATTTTCAGGTTTGAGTGCTTCTTTAATGGCTTTTGTTTTCTCAGGTTGAGGTCTGATACCTTGCTTGCTCAATATATAACCAAGAAAACTAATTTCTGTCAACATGAATTGACATTTATCTTTGTTTATCTTTAAACCTTTTTCACCAACAATTTTCAATACTTTATCAAGTGTTTTAAGATGTTCAGTGTCATTCTTACCAGTTATGTACACATTGTCAAAGTACACACAAACATTTGGAATGTCCTTAAAAATACTGTCCATGACAGCTTGGAAAATTCCAGGGCTAGATGATATGCCAAAACATAGTCTTTCATATTGGTAGAGTCCTTTATGTGTGTTTATTGTCGTATAGACTTTTGAATCTGGATGCAGTTCTAGTTGAGTGTAAGCATGACTAAAGTCTAATTCAGTGAATTTGTCTCCTCCTGCCAAATTCAAAGAAATTTCCTCAATGTTAGGTATAGGGTACCTATTTAGCTCTATTTGCTTATTCAGTGTAGTTTTATAATCTCCACAAATTCTTATAGAACCATCCTTCTTTAACACTGGCACAATGGGCGACGCCCAATCGGAATAGTCTACCTTCTTTATGATGCCATTAGATTCCAATCTACTTAGCTCATTTTCAATTTTATTCCTCATTGCATAAGGTGGAACTCTAGCTTTGCAGCAGCTTGGATTTGTGTCTTTAATGCTTAACTTCACTGTTCTATCATTTAGTAAACCTGAATTGCCAAAAACACTTTTATTTTCAGATATTACTTTATCTAGTGAAGTAAGACTAGATTCTTTTCCATTGTTCAATGAACAAATACTCTCCCAATTTAACTTAAGATTACTTAACCAGTTCCTACCTAGTAATGGTGGTCCATTTCCTTCAACCACAAGAAGAGGAAGTTTAACACTTTGACCATTATGACTTACATGAACCATACACTCTCCTATTACCGGAACATTGTCACCAGTGTATGTTGTTAGACACTTGTGACATGGCTGTAGAGGCACTGATCCTCCTGTGACAGCGTCAAAATCTTTCTTTGTTATGACTGTTAGAGATGCTCCAGTGTCAAGTTGGAAGCTGATGCTCTTACCGTTGATATTAACTAGTACATTGATGGGAGCGTGACTTATTGATTTCACAGAGAACAGGTTGAAATCCGGCTGCGAATCAGTTTGAGAATTTTCACTGGTAGAGTGGTTCATTGGTTGGGTTAGGTAGTCTTGGTGAGAGTTAACATAGTGCTGCTTTTGGTTGCGGTACTGTCTTGACTGGCTAGATTTAGCAACAGACGAAGACTTTGCAAAGCAGGCCTTGGCAATGTGACCTTGCTTACTGCACTTATAACAAGTTGCAGACTTGAACTTGCACCGATGAGATGCATGGGGACCTTTGCATCGATGACATTTTTGATAATTATTACTAGATTTAGATCTAGGATTTGAACGAGCAGGCTGTTTAGCATAAGTTGGAATGCTCTGTTGGGGTTGATGTTTGTTGACTAACCTGCTGTTTACTGCATGGATCCCTGAAGGCGTTAGAGATTTCGCCGCATCTGATGACTGCTGGATTGAAGTTGCGAGTTGTATTGCTTTTTCTAATGTTAGATCTGACTCGAGCAGCAACTTTCTTTGAATATCAGGGCTGTTTACACCTGTCAGAAACTTTTCACATAGTCTGTCAGACAGCGTGTCTCCAAATTCACAGAATCTACTTAAATGACGTAAAGCAGCAACATATTCTGATATTGACTCGTTTGGTTGACGAGTCCTACTGTCAAATCTAGCTCGACATAGAAACTTTGATGGGGTAGGCGCATGGTGGTCTGTTAGCAATTTGCTCAGCTCGTTAAAGCTCTTGGTATCTGGACTAGCTGGTGCGCATAAGTCCTTTAGTAGCCTAAATTGTTGAGGCCCTATGACTGTTAACAAAACAGCTCTCTTTTTGGCTTCTATCGTCACGTCGTTAGCTTCAAGGTAAAAGCTTAACCTATCTAGGTAATCTTGAATGATTTCATCATTCGAATCAAATTCTTTTATTTGGCCATACAGCGCCATTATTCTAGAAATACTTAGCTAATAAGCTCTAGCAAACCTCTTTTTGCGTAATTAGGTGCTCTTTCTAGTGGATTATTTATCCTTCGTCGCCAATGTGATAGATTGGCAAACACTGACGAGGAGCCACATCGGTTGTTAACAGTCTTTATTTACAGCCATGAAGGGAAGAGGAAGAGGAAGTACGATACACAAGGGACATCACTCAAGATAACAATATAAATATAATACTAATACAGAAGAGTGAGTTCCCTTGACCTCACAATTATCTCAATCTATTACAAATATATAAATTGGAAACACATTACTTCAATCCAGCTTTCACAAATCTGCCACCAAACAATGTGACTGAAAAAGTTTGATGCTTTGGGGTCATTGTTTAACCAAAGAGTGGTGAGATACAATTGTTCTTGGTGTTTTCTTGAATAACTGGGTCTTGTTAACCTTGCTTTATTGTGTGCTAGTTTATTCTACAACTGAAGCCTCACTTTAAAAAAATATGTATTGTTTATTCAATGAAGTAAAGATTCTAAAATAAAAAGCAGTCTAAATATTATTTCTCTCCACTTTGTACCTTGTAAAACTAAAATGTATAAAAAATCTTTATCAAGCTCTTAACTACATTAAAAACAGGAAAATAAAACAAACAATTCTTTCTTTAGATGTATAGAAAAAGCAATACTCACTACAATGTGTTAAATAGACTTATATTAACTTATATTGGAAATTCAATTGTCTTCATAATTTGAAATAAATTGCTTGATTAGAAAAAAAGGGCAAAACTTTGGGACTGGATTAAACCACAAAGACAGATGGATCTAATTGTAAACTAAGAAAAAGTTTGTAAAATAAACTTACTTAGAGCCTGAGATGAAGAGAAATTACTTCGTGACAGATCTACCATGGCATTGTCTGGCTCTCTCTCAGTTCTCTCATTTATGATGTGTTTAATGTTAACATAATTGCTGAGTGCTTTGTTCCTGTTAGTCATATTAATCCCATTACTTTTGGCTGAGCTTTCATTTGTTCTGTCCTTGACCAAGAGCTCAGATTTACCATTTTTATTGAATGCCTTGTTCATGATTGTTGTGTGAGTTCCATTAATTGTGGCTGAGCTTTCCCTAGTTGTTAGAATAGCCTTTCTGTTATCATGAATCTGTGCTAGTCTTTCTTTACCATTGTTATCATCAGACTCTCCTACTCTATAGAAATAATTGTAATAAGTTATAAGACAGCAATTTAATACTGGCTAAAAATAGATATGGGATTATCTTATGCATTAACCATTTGATGTTCAACAATGCTTTTTTTTCTGTCTACAATTTTTTTTCTATATTTCTATAAAGTACAAATCAAATATATAAAAGACTGATTGGCCATACTAAAAGTAATAATTGGAATTCTAAGCTTTTACTGAAAAGAAAATGTTTTGTGGTGTCAGTAATTAACTTAAAGGAGAAAGAAAGTAACTCACTTTAAAAAGACCTCTTCCATTGTGGTGACTGAGGCACCAAAGCTGCTGATGCCCAGCTCCCTCTGTCTCTGTTCTAAATTTGAAAAAAGTGCCTCAAAGTTTTCCACGCAGTTTTGGGGGAGTATAAAGCTGAGCTCTGCTCCTACGTTGCTCTCTAACTCAGCTGTGGGGATGTGCTGCTTGACCACACATACAACATTGTTCACATCACAGGTGGGTTCCTTGACAACTACCATATGGTAGCCAGCTCCTGGTAAGGTAAACATCACATTCAAATTTTTAACTAAACATTGGTTATTTTGTATAATAGCAAATAAAAATATGCTAAATTGATGTTTAGACACTTAAGTTATAGGAAAGAAACAAAACTATGAAACCACATGAAGTAAACAGTTAATCAGAAAATGAAGACAATTATATTTTACAAAAAATCTTTCAACTTCTTTTTCTAGTTAAAATATGGTTTACTTTTAAAATCTGATGTTATTTTTTTAAAAATAATACTAGAGAGTTATTTCAAATTTAACCTAAATAAAAAAAAATATAGAAAACATTTACAGCAACAAACTTTTAAATGCACTGAAAATAAGAAAATAAAACTAATTTGATAGTAATTTGCTTTCTTCAATAAAAACTTTTGGTGCTAAAACAAGTCAAAGATCTCATGAGCTACCAAAGCTTTTATCAAAGAAAGCAAATTAGTTTTATTTTCTAATTTTCAGGGCATTTAAAAACTTGTTGCTATGAAGGTTTTTATATTTGTTTTCTTTTCCACTTTTTAGTGATTCCTACTTTATGAAGTCGGCATGACTAAAAATATTTGCTTTAAAACACCATCAGTAGCTCGTGATATCTGAAAGATGATTATCTGCCCCGTTAAAGCAGCCTTCCATGACTATATTTTACAGTAGACAGTCAGTTCTTAGTCTTGTTACCTCCACTCGGTTTCATATTTATTTTAAAATTTATTATCTGCCCCTAATAGCTTTCAATAGTTCAAACAGCTTGTCAACATTCCAGTGAACCACAGCTGACCAGATTATTAGGGTGGTCGCTTCTGTTATTGAATATAGTAATCTCACAAACAAATAAATGTTAACTAAATAAAAGCTTGTAAAAATAGATCAATTTAAGAAATAAAACCAGAAGCAACAATACAAATAATTATCATTAAAAAAAAATTAAAAACCCACGTTTTCTGATTGAACTAAAAAGTTTTTTGTTCATTCAATAGGAGGCCAGAAGAGGGAAAGTACCGAACCTTGTTTTTATCAAATTACAATTACTAGGTTATGTCCCTTTTTTGTACAAATCAATAGGAGTCTAAAATGATCAATACAATTTTTCCATGAATCAATTTAGTAATAATAATAATTGAATATTGTATTGTCATCGGAAACAAAGCTTCCCTGAAAATTTCAGCGCGCTAGCTAACTGGGAAGTGCCTGAAATTTTGATCGCAAGATTTGATGGAAAGACAAACATACGCGAAAGCAAGTTAAAGAAAACATGGGAAAAATGTCAACAACAAAACCCTAAATAACCCACCATATTTCTTTTTCAAGAAAAGAGAACTCCCACAGCACTTGACAACCCCATCTGCCATGATGGCAATCCTCTCACCAAGCAAATCAGCTTCATCCATGAAGTGAGTACTAAGTACCATAGTCCTTCCAGCTCGATTTTTTTGTAACACTGTCCATATGTTGCGCCTAGCATTAGGGTCAAGGCCAGAAGAAGGTTCATCCAAAAATACTACCTGATAAAATAATATGAGAAAATGTTTGGTTTGAAAAAAATGTTTGATCAACAGTTCTGTAGAATGTTATTGCAACAATGTTAACAGATTCAACCATACTTTAACAGCAGCATAAATTATGATAAATTGCTGATGAATAAGGAAGTACTGTTGAAATAAGTAAAAGTTAGAAAGCAAGTTTTGAAGCTACCTTTGAGTTTCCAATGAGTGCAATACAAACAGAAAGTTTCCTCTTCATCCCACCAGACAAGGTTTTTGACATGGCCTTAAGTTTGGGGTAAAGTTCCATGTCTTTCAACATTTCTGAACACTGTGGCATTATCTGGTTCCTGGGCACACCTTTAAGCTGATATAAAAAGCAAACATTTGTATGTAATAGGCTCTTGTTTGTTTGTTACTGTTTACATTGTATTTTTAATATGACAGTGGATAACTCTTCTACTAAAACGTTAAGTTTTGTCCAGACATACCAAACCAAAGAAAATCATATGCTCCTCCACTGTGAGGTTATCAAACAAAATGTCATGTTGGGGACAAAGGCCAAGGCTGCTGCGGACCTCACTAATCTCCCGACGGATATCAAATCCATTAATGAGAGCAGTGCCACTGGTTGGTGGGTAGAAACCTGGAGTTAAAAATATACACATCTTAACAAGTATAAATGTTTCAAACATGTTTAACACAAAATTTATTTAAGGGTAAAAATTGTGTTTCCAATTAAATAAAGGAATAAAATATCAGAATACTTTCAAATGCCAAATATCATTAGAAATTCAAATAAATTTATGTTATTCAACTGTTTGACAACTTAATTAATCAAACTTACCTGTCAGCATAGACATTGTAGTAGTTTTGCCAGCACCATTGTGACCCAGTAATGCAGTTATCTGCCCTTCATACATATTTAATGTCATCCCAGCGACAGCAACTTTTTTCTTCTTACCACTGCCATACACCTAAAACACAACTTAAACATTATTTTACTATTTTACTAATGGGACAGTGTGTGAGTTAAAAAAAAAACCACAAGAACACAGCAACCTTAAAAAAAAACTTTAAAAAAATATTGAGTATAAATCTTTAAATTGAGTTTATATATATATATATATATATATATATATATATATATATATATATATATATATATATATATATATATATATATAAAGAGAGAGAGAGAGAGTATATAGACCCTATATTTTCAATTTTTAAACTTCTAAATTTACCTTGCATAGATTTCTGATTTTAATTCCAGCCTTCTGATTTGGTTCTTTCTCAAACATGGATGGATCCTGCCCTATACTGACAGTATCATCAAGCTCAATATAATCTTGGGATGATGGACAACATCCCCAATATCTTCTCTGTTATAAATTTAAATAATTTTTCATTGAACAATTATTTAAATATAACAGCTAGAGCAGTTTCAAAACCATAGAACTACTAAATTTTATTTTTAGCATTATGCACATGGGTATTATTTTCTTTAAGAAAATTTTAAAAAATTACAGAACAACAAATAAGAAAAGTATTTCAATCATTGATGGGAGAGACAATTATCAGGCAAATAGTAATATGAAAGCTGGAAGATCCCATGGCTCCTCCTAGCAATGGCACTTGTCAGAACACAGGGAAACCAACTTTCTTCTTAGTGGAGAGGACTGGGTACATTTCCAAATTCATCATTCTATTATTTCTTTTCAGATGTAGAAATAGTGATGAGTCTTTACCAAGAAATTTTAGTGAGTTTCCCACACCTGAGCGAATCTGGGCAGGAATTTGAAGCAGGACACTTTAACAACTTCTGGTCCATTTGCAAGTAACCACAAAGCTATGGTCTATAGAGTTCTGGCCATTGATATGAACAAGTCCAAGATATGATGATGTGGAGCACTTGACTAGTAGAAGACTAGTGCCATCGCTGAAAAAATATCCACACTGTCCATTTGGACCATGTTAGAGAGGCATCTTTGTGGTCTGAACCACCCAGTGATATACCCAGAGGGTCAAAGGTCTAATAGGGGACAGCTTGTGGATGCCCGCCAAATTCTCTCTTGTAGTGGCACTTGGCCAAGTAAAATCTTTACCAGGTAAAGATCTCAATAGAGAGAATGAGTCATATGAAGGATTTTTTTGACAAGCTAACATTCTGTAGGTGGACTATGGGATTCCTACTGACTTGAGCTCATGAGTACATAAGACACAAAGTCATTTATTAAACATATCAAAGACAGGTTGTCTTATGAAAAAGGCAAGACCCCTGTACCAAGTCATGCTCACACATAATTTAGTGGTAAACAATGATAAGAAAACCTACCGAAATTGGGAAATACCAAGGTTGTGGGACACCATAGTCCCCAGGGAAAACAGCTTCAATGTACCAGGCAATCAGACAGTGAATGACTGAGTCTACAATCAACATGATGAGCACAAACATCATTGAGAAGTCATCATCCACAGACACACCAGAGTTAAGTGTTGACAACTGAATCCCTGAGCCTGCAAGTGTTACAGTTAATATGTGGATTAAAACACAGCTATATCAAGTTAGCAAGTTATCTAATGGCAGTATTTTAAAACATTAATTTAATAATATTAATAGCCTATATGATAATCAAGCTTAAAACTGCAAGACAAGCCTACAAAAGTTGCCTTACACCTCTACAATCCCACTACTTATAATACCCCCCCCCCCCACTCTATCTAATGACATGAATCTTGACTCACCCACTCCCTCAAACATGCCCAGCAATGTACCACCATATGCCACAGCTACCCCCCCCCCATCTAATGACATGAATCTTGACTCACCCGCCCCTCAAACATGCCCAGCAATGTACCACCATATGCCACAGCTCCCCCCCCCCCCCATCTAATGACATGAATCTTGACTCACCCGCCCCTCAAACATGCCCAGCAATGTACCACCATATGCCACAGCTACCCCCCCCCCCCCCACACTAATGACATGAATCTTGACTCACCCACTCCCTCAAACATGCCCAGCAATGTACCACCATATGCCATGGCCACCTGAAAGTCCAGACAGGAAACCAGCTTGGCAACAAAACTTAGAGTTGTGTATCTTTGTTGCAAGAAAAAATATGGGATATACATGCAAAAATACATGATCCCTGCTATGGCTGCTCCAGTGTTGGCTGAAATAGAGTACATTTAATCACCCTAATCAAAACAATGCTACACCAAAACTTTGTAAGAAACTTTAACTTGGTAAATGAAACAAGACTACCCATTATCCTTTATATGTAAGCCCTGCTAGGGGGGATACCTAAAATCTACCCTTCTAGGCTTAACTAACTAATCTGTCCGGTCAGTGCAACCGTGGTAGAACCCACAGTGGTTAAACCCTAACCTTAGTCTAAATAATAAGCTACTAAATAAAACAAAAACTTTTAACAATCTAATAAAATTTATTGCATGGAACCAAAAGTTAAAAAAAAGAATAGATTAAAAACTACCACAAAACAGAACCAAACGAAACAAACTTTTTACATCAAACAAAACACCCAATTTCGGACTACGTCCAGGACTATGACGAACACAAACACAAAATAAATATGGCTGGATGGTGCGAATTTGCTATTCTTTTCACTCGGATGACCAGAGAGACTGCCTGCTCTCTTCACCGCGGCTTTCCACACAAAAGACAGAGTTGAACAAACCGGAAACCGACTTCCACACACCTCACACACTACACGTAAACAAATAGTCCCTAATTCACGGATAACAAGCCAAACACGACGAAACATGCAACAGAATATTATAAAAAGACACTTAATATAAACAATGACAACAATATAAACGAAATATATATAAACTAGCTATAACCAGGGACATAAACAGTGAGACAGCGGCGCCATAATACGGGACTACACAACTAAAAACGACGAACCATTTACGACATGAAACGAAACGATACATTCGCCTTCTAAGTTACAAATAATAAAAATACACTCCAGCCGCTCACATACACGCCCCTTAAAGCTTGCGGTCACCGCAAGCTAACAAACTTGAAAAAAACAGCCCACAGGGCATAATCAAAAATGTAACAAAAAAAACAAAACTTTGCAGGAAGAACTTGCAAAAAAATCAGCCCACCGGGCACAATCATAAATTTTACAAAAAAAACAATTTTTGCCAGAAAATCAGCCCACAGGGCATAATCATATATGTAACAAAAAACAAAAAAACTTTGCAAAAGAACTTGCAAAAAAATCAGCCCACAGGGCACAATCATAAATTTTACAAAAAAACATTGTCAAAAAAATCAGCCCACAGGGCACAATCACAAGTCTAGCCTACTAGGGACTCTGCGCTCCCTGACCGACCTACGCAGAGGTATGTCAGGTACTGTGGGGTTACCGGCTGCTCTGGTCCCCGGCAATTGGACCTTATAAATTATGTGGCTGTAGCCTGGAGTAGCCGGCGGTATCACTTTGACCGGCCTTGGGGAGGGTGGTTGAGCCCTGGGAGGCACATATCTGGTAATCTGGGTGCTTGCCACCCGGCGGGTGCCAGAAGGGCCATCTTTCTTTTTAATGGCGTAACACCCGCCGGTGATCGGAGGTACTTCGACCACGACATAAACTGTCGGGTCGTCCAGGTCTGCCATTTTGCTTCTGCCTAGTGGGGGTTGTCTCAGAAGGACCAGATCGCCTATGGCCAGATCAGCTACATGTGCCTTTTTGACCTGCTTGTCCTTCTTGCTTAACTCTGTCTGGGGGCATTCCCCAGCACCACCACCCGGTGCCTTAATTAAGGATGGGTTAGGTGGAACCATTGCCTCTAGTTCCTCAGATTGGTCCACCTTTACACTGATTATGCTGGCGCGTAGACAGGATGTTGGGCCTGATACCACTGACGGATCTGGGTGAAAAGGTTGGTCTAATGGCTGTACCACCTTTTCGTCCTTCATTCTGTGGTCTCCTTTCGTCGCCTGAATGGTTGGTACACTCTTGGTAGGCACCAGAGTCCTTTCGTGGGGGCGGAGGACCTTGTCCCCTCGCCATACCTTCGGTGTCACCCCTGGAGGCTTGATCAGGTGGGCCAATGTGGTCAGGTCCTGGAGAACGTTCATGCCCAACAAGCAGGGTGGAGCTGAGCCACCCACTGGATCCTTTATCACAAGGAACCCCTTGTCGCGTATTTCTTCCTTATTGACCTCCAGGTCAGTAATAAAATAGCCATTGTATGGGATGGCCAACCCATTTGCTGCCCTCAGGGACAAGGGTGTGTCTGTTCTTAAGATAATGTTCTTGAGGCTACTGTAAAAAAATGTTTCAGTGACCGTGCTGACTTGCGAACCACTGTCTATAACGGCCGTCACCGGTACACCTTGTAAATAAACAGTCAGGGTGGGGCACTGTCCAGCCAGCTTGTGAATGGTGGAGCTTGGGCTCTGCCCACCAGCAGTAGTAAGACTCTGAATCACTGCGACCTCCTGCTTCTTTGAGTTTTGACAATGGCGGGCGAGGTGGCCTTGCTGGTTACAGTTGTAACACATTCTTGTTTCCGCCTCTGGACGTCGGCGAGGTACCCTTCGGCTAGATGCAACATGAGGGTTCTGTGCCAAACGAGTCAACAGAGCCGATAGCTGCTCTGCGAGCTTGTCCACCCTGTCTTCCAGCTTGGACCTGGGCAGGGTGGGTTCTTCCTTGGGGCGGGCATGTAGAGCTGCCACATAGGCAGGTTCTGTACCTGGGTCCTCGTCTCCAGACCATCGAATGGCCGCATCCCGTATGGCCAGGAAGGGGATCTTAGGGTCCCTGAAAACTAGTTCTTGCAACTGGCGTCTGACTGAGGACTGGCTCAGCTTTTCCATAAACTGGTCCCTTAGGAACTCAGCATTCGTCTGAGGGACCTGCAGGGTGCCCTGTCTGGCAACAAGGGCCTTGAAGGCCCTGTGCAGGCGGTGCGAGTAGGCCCTCACCGACTCGTGTTGGCCCTGCACAACCATTTGGAGTTGCGCCATTAGCTGGGAGACGCTCCTCTTCTCCCCATAGACTTCTCGGAGGAGCCTGATGGAGGCCTCTGGGTCACGTTGCAGGTCATCTCCCCTGCAGCTCAGTTCTTCTCTCACAGCTTCCCCCAGGTACTGCCAGAGAAGGTCCTTCCTCTCTTCTACTGAGACGTCTCTTCTGGCCCTCCAGAGAGACTGGACCTCGTCAATGAATCGTTCCACATCATAGCCGTGGCTGTCCCCATGAAACTTCCGGATGAGGATCTCCCTGGGAGGAACGATGATGATGGCTGGTGCCACCTCCGCCATCTCGTCCGAATTGGGTGTTTTAAACAACAAACGGTTCCTACACTAAACAAAAACTAAACACATATGGTTCCATAAAGGGCCTATCAAAAACAAAAAAATTTAACTAAGCTACACTAGCCCTAGTAAAAAACAAAAATTTAACTAGACTAAAGCACTGACCCCACTCGTGCTACCAATTTGTAAGCCCTGCTAGGGGGGGATACCTAAAATCTACCCTTCTAGGCTTAACTAACTAATCTGTCCGGTCAGTGCAACCGTGGTAGAACCCACAGTGGTTAAACCCTAACCTTAGTCTAAATAATAAGCTACTAAATAAAACAAAAACTTTTAACAATCTAATAAAATTTATTGCATGGAACCAAAAGTTAAAAAAAAGAATAGATTAAAAACTACCACAAAACAGAACCAAACGAAACAAACTTTTTACATCAAACAAAACACCCAATTTCGGACTACGTCCAGGACTATGACGAACACAAACACAAAATAAATATGGCTGGATGGTGCGAATTTGCTATTCTTTTCACTCGGATGACCAGAGAGACTGCCTGCTCTCTTCACCGCGGCTTTCCACACAAAAGACAGAGTTGAACAAACCGGAAACCGACTTCCACACACCTCACACACTACACGTAAACAAATAGTCCCTAATTCACGGATAACAAGCCAAACACGACGAAACATGCAACAGAATATTATAAAAAGACACTTAATATAAACAATGACAACAATATAAACGAAATATATATAAACTAGCTATAACCAGGGACATAAACAGTGAGACAGCGGCGCCATAATACGGGACTACACAACTAAAAACGACGAACCATTTACGACATGAAACGAAACGATACATTCGCCTTCTAAGTTACAAATAATAAAAATACACTCCAGCCGCTCACATATATAACTGTGGGTTTTGGGGGTCATCCATAAATTATGTCACATTTGACAGTTTTTATCTTTCCCCTCCCCTCCCCACTGTCACACATCATCACAAAAAGCCAGACCTCACATTTAAAAAGACTTCACATGTCAGATATGTTTTTGTCTTTTAAAAAACACTGACTTTGGTTGAGCATGGGTCTGACCACACTAACCCCTCATATGCTCAGGTCACAGAAACAGTTGAACTCTACTTCACCTGCCCCATCCCTCACCAAGTCCAAAAGGCAACTTTATCATTCACATCTAAAAAGAAGTCACATTTCAGTTTACATGTATTTGTCTTTCTATAAAATTTTCTGAGCTTGAACCTCATTTGAATAATAAATGAATTAAATATTAAAGCTAACACCAAAATAATAATAGTGAATTAGAACCAATCTAGTGGGTTGTAATTTCCACTGTGCATTTTCTATGAGGGAAAATTAAAATTAAAAAAAATTTAACAATGACATGATGTGTTTTGAACCCGTACCACCTACATGGTGACTATTACACAATCATTTCAGCAAGCTAGGCACATTCCATTAAGTAAAAATATTGAGTTATTTTACTTTAGCCAGAGTAAGAAAGTAAAATTATGCGAATGTTATTTTAAATTAAACTATATCCTAATTTAGTCAAATTCATTGCTGAAAAACAAAGGTTTATATAAAATATTTAAGGCCTGAAATAGTTTAGTAAAGAAACTAAATTATTCATTGTGTGTTTATTTTAGACCGGCCTAGAATCTAGTTCTCTACTTGCTCATGGACAGATGAAAAATGGCTTAAGTCTAGTTTATGGGTAGCTCTGGATAGATTCATTGTATTCTTGAATTAGATGATCTATAAAGCTAAAAACAAAGATTTATATCAAATATTTAAGGACTAAAATAGTTTAATAAAGAAACTCAATTATTTATTGTGTTTTTACACTTGTTTTTCTTTTTAACTAATTAATTTTATTAAAACTAAATCTAGTTTATCGGTATAAGTTTTGTTTCATATTGATAAACTCCTATTTGTTTTTAAGTGGCATCACTAAGTTCCCTGTGACAGTTTTTAATTTTTGTGAGAATAAAGTATTTCTACAAATAAATTTATCAATAAATTAATTATAATTTATAAATAAATTTGTGTAAAACATTTTAGGAAAAAAGAACATTATTCTCTACATAGTAAAGATGCTCTCATATAGCAGAACAGACAAACAAACAAATAAATTTTAAAAATTTAATTTAATTTAAAAAAAAAATACAAACTTTTCACTTTATATAGATAGATAACAAATTTGAAAACATTTTCCAAAATAAATCAATAGTACTATTTTATGTTATACTCCAAATATTTTTATATAGATCTAGTTGTCTATGAGAAAAAAGAAAATTAAAAAGCATTTTTAATATTGCGCTTATTTTCTCACAATAGTCTAAAATGTATTCTATAACAAAAATTTTACTACATCTTTTTAACTAAAATAGCATTAGGGTTTATATATAGAAATAAATTATATATTCACCTTTTGCAAAGAAGACGCTGATGGTAAAACAGTATGTGATGGTGGCAACGGCATAGCAGAAAAGATAGATAAAAACAATAAAAGGGTTGGTCTTTGCAATGACAGCTCCTTTCTCATGGTTTAGAACAATACAGTAGAACAAAGTCTTGATTGAGATGCAGATGAGCAGAAACAGGATGTATTTAGTGAACCAAGCAACCCAGTGCAGCCAGTTGTTGATTCCCATCATCTTCATACTCTCCTGCATTTGGAAACATTTTTTGTGTTATGTCATGTATTGGTCTAATTTTTTTTAGTTGCATTCATGTTCCAAGGTTCTATGAAAATGTACAAACTATTTAAGTAAAATAAATGTCTTAATGCAAGAATAACTTTAAGGCCATTTCTCAGAGACATTTCTTTCAAATTTTTTTATATAAATGCATTTCCAGTGACAATGCATGCAAATTTAAAATTGAATTTGTTATTAAATTGGTCACAAATGTTATCAAACTCACATACATATAAAATTTGACATATGGAAGCATAAAGTTTTAAAATGTTTGATCTAAAATCCTAAAAGCTTTCTACAAAGGAAAACAATATAAGGCTAATAAAATTAAACTTAAGTATGTAGAGTAGTCACACCTTTAGTTTCCTTTCCTTCTCTAACACAATGTCCCTTGTAATACTAAGGACAGTCACCACCAAACTCAGCATGATTGCCATAGGGAATTGTTGCTGGAGCACCAGTACATAGTTGTCTTTGACATATGGAGGATATAGTTGACGCTTGAGTTTCAGATTTGTAGATTTGTACTTAACAAAAGCTTTATCAGTCAGGAACTCCTTCATTAGTGAGTCATCTACAGCATGCTGAATGGCCAGAAATCCTTCCATTTCATATCCTGGGATTTAATGAGTGCCATAAAACTAGTAAGTTATGGTGTATATATATATATATATATATATATATATATATATATATATATATATATATATATATATATATATATATATATATATATATATATATATATATATATATATATATATATATATATATTTCTGTAGATTATATAGGCTTTCTGTAGATTGTCAGGTTTCTCACTTATAATAAGCATTCTTGAGAGGGGATAATTACCAAATGGGTCAATTCATCAGGAGGAGGGGGGGGGTATCAAAGAGGTAATTGGGGGGGGGTGATAATGTACTAGACATTTAACATTACTGGGAGAACTGTGTTTTAATAGTCACTTTAGAATGATGGCATGGTTGGGTGGTAGAATACACAACTGGCAACATGAAAGTCCGGAGTTTGAATTTCCCTGATTTCACCCATCTTTAATGAGTGCCTGACTCATGTTAGTAAATGTGGCTGGGCATTGAAGTGACCACACTATCTCTTCACGTGCCCAAGTCACACTCACAGGTGATCTCTACTTCATCTACCCTATTGACCATAAGGTCCAAAAGGGTAATTTTACTTTACTCAACAGACCACATCAAGAGCCCTGCCACCTATGAACAGACGAGCATTAACTGCTTGTATAAGAACTTACCAGGTTGTCCATCACAGCGATCCATGTTTTCTCGAGGCCCAACTATTTGGTACGGTGGAAACTTGAAGTTGGTTGACCATTCTGTATTGCTTTGGAAGCCGAATTTTCTATTCACTTTAGCAAGTCGAGGTGCATAGCTGAGGCGGATCTTGTACACCACATTTTTGTTGGGCACAACTGTGCCATTGACTTGGTTAAACTCACTGGTGAAAACTACTCCACCCAGGTAGATATTAGAGTTGTTGACTGTACTGTTGACTAAAGTGATGAACTTTACCATTTCATCCTCATTTGGAAAAGGAGCTGAAAATTTGGATGAATAAGCAGCATTGTTTGTAGACACTAAAACAATTCCATACACATGCTAATTAACAGGAAGTGGCCATGAAAGAAAATTAGGACAATTTTTTAAACAAGATTCAATATGCATTATGTATGTAGATATAATTTTTCTCAATAAAGCATTCTCATGTACTAATTAATTGCTTGATATTATGCATCGATTAATTTTATCTGTAGGACAGAGTAGCTTTTTCAAAGTCAGATGGCAACATTAAAATTACCAAGGGATCCACTTTCTCCTTGTTCTACACATCATTCAATATTAGATAACATATATTGGGAACCAGGTTATTTGAGAGTAGCCATAGTCTATTACTATACAAATAAACTATCATAAATCAGAAAAAAAATTAAAATTGACCATCAATAAAACTTCTATGGTCTCAACAGGAACCAGCAGTATAAGAGATCAGGATTTTATATTTGAAAAATTATAGTAAAATATTTCATAATAGACACAGTATCACCGTTTGATTTCTTGTCTTTGGAATACTTTAATTTTGAGTTATAAAATGTACAATTTAGACTACTTACCTATAGGTATGCCTAATGTTTTATTTACTCTGTCCATTATCCGATTTGTAGCCTCATTATATGGAGTGTAGGCAAGCGTGAATTTGGTAATATTATTAGGAACAAGCCTGGGATTTAAACTTTGGTAATAGCATGCATCCCAGTTTGTTGGAAAAGGGTGTGGGGTATTTTCCACCCTTAGTCGAACAGTCATCAGAATTATAGAGAACAGGGTAGGTAATCCAACTTCAAACAATGTCACTATTGGTTTTCCTTTTCTGATTAAAAAATTCTTCCATAAGAGAAGCCGAAACTTTAAGAAAGACCTCATGATTTTGTATTGAAATTAAAAGACTCTAAAAATTTAATTGTTGCTTGTGCCAAACTTTAGTTCCATTTAGGCCAAGCCTGAAATTGAAAGAACAGAATTATTAAATATCAGCTTACGGCTTTGTTAAAATATTCACAAAAAAATCAATCGCGCAACATGTTTTTCAATCACTCAAGAATGATAACATCCTAAACAAACCATGTGATCCCATACAGTGACTGGGTGGACTGATGTCATTCACTTATACAACAGGTCATGTGATAAGGTAGCTTTCGTGAACTACTCTTGTTCTCCGATTACTGACAACACAGCAATCCATTGTTTGAGCTGCAAATAAATTTAAAAAGAAATAGATAACAATGTGTTTGTCTTGTGAACAGTGTAAGACAGATAATCTGACTGAAAAGTGGGTCATACTAGCAAATGCAACAGAAGAAATTTTTATTAAGTTACAGAAAGATAACAACTATGACCTAAATAACCTAAATGTTCTTGTGAAATTTCACAGCTAGACACTCAGTAAAATTTTGATATCTTCTTAACTATAGACTTGGATTTGACTATAGTTAACTATACACATAGAATTTGAAATGATATCTAGATTTAGAAAAAAAAAGTTTTGTATTTAAAAAAAATGTAAGATTTAGTGTAGGTCTACATCTTTGCATTATATAAATCTGATTACAAGTTAGTTTTAAAAAATGAAACTGGTGATAAAAAAATCACTTCAAAGTTTAGCCTGTGATGTACAATCATAGAACTGAGCTGATATCCTACTTACTGATATCTCCCACTCCATTGTTTCTATATCTATATTCAGAGATACTTTTTTAATGATTGATTGAAAAGCACAGCTATCTATCTACCTACCTACCTACCTACCTACCTACCTACCTACGTACGTACGTACGTACGTACGTACGTACGTACGTACGTACGTACGTACGTACGTACGTATGTATGTATGTATGTATGTATGTATGTATGTATGTATGTATGTATGTATGTATGTATGTATGTATGTATGTATATAACAGTGCAACAAGGTGGACAGGTTGATATCAAACTGTTTTTAAAACAATATTAAATTACTACTACCAATGAAGTAAATTGTCAACATCTGATGCTACAAAACCACAATACCAATCCATTATTTAGATAAGAAAAAACTTGTACAGAAATAAACAGAGGAACAAAGGCAAATGGCATACCTTGATGAAACAGCAGAAACATTACTTTTCTTTTTCATACAAAATCTATAAAACATATAAATGTAATATTAACAAATTCAATGTGACCTATCCTGAAACAATCAAGGTGTCATTATGCACATGTGGCACTTTGCTATTAATGTAGAGCTGCCTTTTGGTAAGTTATGCTAAAATTAATGATAACTGCAACACATGCATTTCATTTAAAAAGTTTGAACAGCAACAAATCCCTATAAATAAACATTTGACTCAATATTTGCTGGCATAGGTTGTAGCCGTTCTGTAGTGTTAACCTTGAGCCTTTTTGGATGGACCTCAGTATCTTATACTGTAATGGCAGAACTGTAAACCAATGGTCTCAGTTTTACACCTTATGACATGGACCTCAGTATCTTACACTAATGGCAGAACTGTAAACCAATGGTCTCAATCTTACTTAAGCCTTATAGAATGGACTTCATAGCATCTTCCAATGGCAACCTTAGTAAGCCATGTATAGTAGGCCCTAATGTTGGTAATTTGGTATTTCTTATATTATAAAATAATAAACCAAATAAGTGTACTGAAACTCCACTTGCATAAAAACCATGTTACTACACACTATTTAAGAATGCTATGGACTGTCTAGCCTGTTTTATATTTCAATTTTAAAACAATCTGAATTAAGAGTCCAACCATTTTATAAAGTATATGTATTCTCTTACTACCACTTTATCATGGCTTAGATTTGAGGATCAATTTTCAAACAAATTTGATTAATCTATATTTGTATCTATCATGGTAAATAAACTTTTTTTTACACATGACTACCATGCTAAATAAAACCATTGGGGCATTAGAAATTGCATTCATTTTTTTATTTTCATTTATCTTTAAAGCACATATTTTAAAGCAGTGCAATATATTTATTTCTTTTCAAAAAAAGTATTTGAATAAAGTGAAAGATTGTCCAACATAACAATTGTATATGAAGGCTTATAATTATAACAAAATATTTTATTAAATAATGTATAGTTATAAAAAATAATCTAAAAATTGTATACTGTTTACTTTTACATTACGTACTAACAGAAAGCTATTTTGAATTAAAGAAGTTTAAACAATATTACTGAAAACTATTTTGAATGAAAAAAATGCATAACATATTAGAGAAAGCTATTTTGGATGAAAAAGTTATAAATAAAAGTAAATATACAGTGAAGTAATTCAACATTTCAACATTCAAAGTTGATTTATTAAAATAATAATAAATAATAATAAAACTATTAAAAAAGAGTTCCATTCTATTAAATAAACAACACTAAAAATAAAGAAGAGATTTTAAAAAGTAAACATATTAATTATGCACTACAAAACTGCTTTCAGTAGCCATGTTTTAATTTTTATTTAGCAACAATTTTAAATTACTATTTTACAATTATATATTAAGGTACATATAGCTATAAGCTATTTAAATAACATGGTAGTGACAAAGAATTCTTATATTGACAAAATACCATTTAACTGAAAATTTAATTTGTATAAGATAAATACATATGAAAAATATCAATGAGAAAAAGTCTTTCCATTACAGTTGAGCACCGGTGTGGCATGTAACAAATATCCTTTGTTCAAGTATCTTGTCCAGGAGATTAAATAAAGTTCTTTAAATCTATTTACATTTATTTTATTAACAGCCAAGATCACAAGTTTCATTAATTAATTTAAAAATATCATTATAGAAAACTAAAAAATAAGTGATGAACAAGATTTTTTTTAAACTGCTAGCAAAATTGTAAAAGAAAACAAAATTAGTTTAGTTCAATACTCCTAATTTGCAGCACACTGCCTCATAATTTTTTGTGCAATTCAAAAACCAGATGAATGTAAATATACACAATTGGATTGTCATGTTAGACAAGAGAAGTAAAATGTAAGAAGTAACTGGGTTGACCTAACGTTAAGGCTTAAATGAATATTATTTTTAAAAAAAATTCTTTAAACTTCAGCTTTTAAAATTTCAATTGGCTTTTAGTAGTTAGTAGGGGTAAGAGAAATATTTCCTTGTTATACCCAAATTTATATCATAGTTCAATTTAAACCATTTCTTTACTTGAGTTATTGTTAATTACAAAAAAACTCACAATACATATGATGAATAAATAAATAATATAAAATTTACTGTATATATAAATCTATATTTACCTATGTATATATTTCAACATAGTGGATCTTAGTAAAAAATATATCACAGTTTTCTGTGCTTGTTATGCAAGCAAGCCAAATTTGATAGTAAGCTCTTAGAAATAACAAGATGAAGTTGTTGTTACAAAAACAATTTTAAATAAAAAAATTATAAACTAGTGCATGAATTTTTTTTATAGTGTCAGTACTTTGTATGATTACACTTTCAAATAACTATACAATATATATTTAATGAAAAAGAAACTTGTTACATAAAGTAGGTGTAATGTTTTATCATTGTGATGTTGTGATTTTTTTGTTCAGAAGTTGTTAGTGTGCTGCTTGCTAATTCAAATTCAAACACAGGAAGTCAATGCTAAGCACAGTATCATCCACTAAAGCAAGTATCTTGAAAACTTTCAAGATCATCTTGAGATCAAAGAGCTACAACAATGGAATGTATATGCTAATTTCATGCATATCTGTGCAGTTTTATTTAATTAATATCTAGTAGGCTTTGGTGGGAAAATTGAACTATGCTCATTTTTATAACGTATTACAAGACATAACCAGACCAAATAAATTTTGGTATCACACTAAAGAGAGCAAAACGTCATCTAAGTCTAGTCCTCATGTTACACTGCGGTACAGGTTCATGGTTCACTGTGACGGCATGAACAGGGAAAACAACAGCATCCCTGTCTTTTTCTTTTGACATTGTCTTGGTCTTCTTGCATGCGAGCAAAGTAAATAAAAACTTGTTCCAGTGAGGTCTGACTGACCAGGTAATCTTCTATGCCAAGTCTTTCTCTGGCCCTCTCCATCTCCCCAAACATTTGAGACCAGGTCAGCTGGGTGTCAGTGATGTGGTAGTTGATCATGTTCTCATGAATGTCTGTCAGTTTACTTCTAGGAAAGGTGCTGTTTATAAACTCCATCAGTGGGGCCATGTTGGGTGGGCCCCCATCTGGAGGGTAGGCCACTTTGGCAGTAAATGTGTAGCCTTCCCCAAATTTGTTCTTCAGGTGTTGTATGCTGCCCAGACATTTGAACTGCCCATTTACCATGATGGCTAATCGCGTGCATAGGGCTTCACATTCTTCCATGCTGGGAGAAATGATAAAGAATTGTTAATGAACTTTAAAATGGAAAAAAAAAACATGAAAATATGAAGCCAATAATAAAAATAATTTCTGACTGACTATCCAAACAATCTGAAATTGTTTATATAGTTTGTACATCTCCTCATATCACCACATTCAATGCTGCATGATTTATTGATTGTTTAACATCAGACCCTGATGTGATTGTTTCCAATACTTTTGCTTTGCTTTATTTCGCATGATTTAAAAAAAATAATCTCCTCCCGAATATGTTACAAATGAAACAATTTTTGATACAAATCTCAAAAAATAGTAATTCATGAAAGAATGAACAGACCAACAGAGGGTATTGTTTTTCTTCTATAAGCTACCAGTTGGCACATCAGTATCACTCATGACAAAACAGCCCTGACTAAAAGGGCCCAGATAAAAATGACCCAGTTAAAATAGCCTTAACAAAAGAACTCCAGAATCAAGGACTCGTGACAAAAGACTTACAACCAAAATGTTCAACAGCATAACGGATCTAAAAAAAATAGCTGATAAAAGCATACATCTTAAATAAAATAATTAAATGTCAAAAAAAAAAACAACAGAAATTAAGCAGAACAAATGTGTTCATCAATTGCCTTATACAGGACAGAATAAGTAAAAAAAAAATAAAGCTTATAAGTCTAAAAGTCAAATAAAAGAAATAGCATATTAAGTATCTAGCTTAAATAAAATTCTAAGACTGATATTTTTGTAAGGTTTTGGATTTCATTTAATTAAAGAATTATTGGTTCGAAAGGCAAAAAAAAATTGATCTACCTATGTGAGGTGAGGACTAAAGTTCTCCCGCTGTCTCGAACATCAGACAAAACTTCCCACAACATTCTCCTGGCAACAGGATCCATCCCAGTGGTTGGCTCATCAAGGAAAACAACATCTGGGTCTCCTATCAAAGCTATGGCTGTGCTCAGCTTTCTTTTGTTGCCACCACTGTAACATCATACAATGGTTGATTCATTACACTGGCAAGTCATGCAAGAAACCAGATATAAGTAAACACTACATGTTGAATGAACAAGTACCTGTAGGTGTCACACTGCTTGTCTGCATACTGGGTCAGTGTCATAGCATTCATCAGACTGCTGACAGCTTCAGGTATATCTTGTTCTTTAATCCCACGCAGACGTGCAAATAAGGTCAAAATTTCCTTGCCAGTCAGCTGACCAATCAATGCATCAAATTGTGGACAATATCCTAAGCGCTTACGAGCCTGAGTATAGATTGATAAAATTTTCATCATTAGTACACAGCTTCCAATAGACAATAAAAAAAAAAACATTTAAAATAATGCTATTAGACAAAATCAATGCATAACTAATTAAAGGAAGAAACATAAGCTTACCAATTCCCTCTGTGTTTTAAGACTATAAGTGTCTAAGAAAGCTTCCCCACTACTTATTGAAGTGTCTCCTGTTAACATCATAAAGGTACTAGATTTTCCTGCTCCATTAATTCCAAGAAGACCAAAGCACTCCCCAGCTGGTATTCCTACACTCAGATGATCCACTGCCCGGAAGTCATCATAATACTTTGTCAGATTTTTTAGCACTAGTTTCTCTGAGCTGTAAACAAAAACACATACTTTTGATCAGTTGAAACATTTTGCTTATTGAACTAAGAATTTTTTATTCAAGAAATGTATTAAATCCTGTAAGGTCATATGATAAAGTATAATTTTATAGTTGTGCAGATTGTAAAATGTATTTTAATGAAATTTTTTAAAACATATCTATTACTTACTGGTACAGCATGAAGACTGCGCCACACTAAACAGAATACAATAAACCCAACCCACCTGATGAGAGTAGATTGGGGAGTGCTGTCAATTCTTTCTCTTTCTTTAGCCACATCTTCATCTTCTTGTATAACACTGTCTCTGCTCATTTGTGAGGTGTAGTTCTTTGATGATAGATTGATAGCTTTTTGACTTGGAAACATCATGTACTGAAGCTAAAAATAAAAAAGCTCACTTTCAGAACAGATATTCAGTTTGGCAGATGACAGAGTTTATCTGTTTCTCTGATCTTAGTATATGAACTGATAGAGTGTTCAGCACTACATCTAGGCTGCAATGTGAAGTTTAGATTTTTTGGGTTATTAAAAGTGCTCAACCATACAGTGAATATATTGCAGGTAAATTATCTGTTCTATTTTATCCATTTAAATAAGATAACATAGTTTAATGAAAATAAACATAAAATTTCTGTTTAGAACCTTTAGGTATAAGATTGTAATTTGTTGAAGAATGTATTTATTTTACCTTCTGTAAGATTCCATACTCTGAGAGAAAGATCAAAGTCCACATGACACAGCCTTGGATAACAAGAAAAACCAACATTCGACCAACGCCACTTTTTTCCCAACCAAAATAGTTTTGGTTGTAATAAAAACAATTATCACCGCAGATTCCTGTAAATTTGAATTGAAAAATTAAATTTAACAAACTTTTTAAAAAAGTACTGGCAATAGTTGTTATAAGGATAATTAAATAATAAGGAAGAACAAAAATGTTTAGGTTAAATATTCACATTTTAAACTGAACAAAACAGGTTTTTTACTTTCTTGTGTTTGAAGTATAGTAGAAGTATTGTAATCATGTTAAAATCAAAACCGAGATTTTCACAAATCTCAACATTTTACAACCTCCCTGAGTCGGAAAAACATAGTTTTGTGATTTTGTCCGTATATCTGTGAGTGTGTGTGTCTGTAAACATGATAATAACCTGAGTACCATTATAGCTAGGTTGATAAAAATTTCATGTATAAGTATTATATCAAATTTGTAGTTATGCATCAACTTTTCAGCAATTTCTGGTAACTGGAAGTGGAACTTATTCTACTTTTGGATTTTCAAAAACCTATAACTTAAGTAATGTTTCAGATAGAAATACAAAATTTCAACAGACCATATCGCTACCACCCCCACCCCACCAGTCTGGTAAGCTGTTTACAATCGAAGACTATTAAGGGCAGATAAGTTAGGTCTTAAATGATTTGAAACTTAGGGGAGGTAATAACAAGCTCTGCTTGATCTTTTCAATGTTGTCCTGTAAACTGTCATCACGGACGGCTGCTTTAACGAAAGGGGGGGGGGGTGGAAAGTGAGGGTGAGGATAATCGTCCTTCACGGGCTACTGATAGTGTTTTAAAGCAAAATATTTTCAGTCGCAGCATTGGTGGTGTCGAATTCACAAATTATGAATTGCAGATAAGCAGAAAATAAAACAACTAGATAGCGGCGTATGCTACGTCGTGGGTCAGCTCATCAATTAATAAAACACTGACATTCCGCTATATTAAACAAGCTGCATACCCGTGCTCCGCCACGGTAAATCTTTTTTAAATGCACCAACTTTGGAACAGAACAAAACTAAACACAACACAACACAAACACAATACAAACACAACAAAAAAAAACAACACAACATAAACACAACACAACATAAACACAACACAACACAAACACAACACAAACAAAAACACAAAATAATACACAAACACAACATAAACACAAATGCAAACAAACACAAATGCAAACAAACACAATGCAAACACAAGCGAAAAACAAACACAAAAGACAACACTCATAAATTTGCATTCACATTTTGCTAATTATATTATTGCAACAATAATTCCTTCTTGAAGGTCCGTAGATTTTACATTCACATTTTTTTTATTAGCCTAGAAATCACAAACACAAAAGAAAACACTCATAATATAAACACGACTTAAATGCAAAAATAAATGCATAATGCTCACAGTCTAGCCAATTGCACCAAATCCCGCCCTGTCCGAGCGCCGGTGGACGCGCCTGGCTCAGTGAACGACTATTATAGATACATTGTTTTTTGTTCATTTGACGCACAATTCTTTTTTCTATGAGATTCCATTCTTTCTTAAACAGTTTATGTAATTAAAAATTTATTAAAAATCATGTCTATATCCCGAACTGTCATCCCCCTATAAGAATATTAGAGAAAGTTTAGATCACTCCCACTTTATTAATTAACATTTAACTTAATTTTTTTTAAATAGCAACATAAAAAGATAAAAGCACATAGCTTAATGTCACACATATCTTATTAGCTATTATTTATGATTTCTAAGCCTTTAAAGTTTTTTAAAATGAATTTTGTTGTATAAATCTTACCTGGACAGCATGGATTTTGTAGATGCTTTAAGACATACAATGGACATGCAAATTTATTTTCATAGACAGGCCGACATATGTCTTGAAACTGGTAGTTTTCATAAAATTGCAACATTCCTTGAGATAAACAAAAGTTAGGGAATACAGCCAAGAAAATCCACTCTAGAACTATTGACACATCTTCCAAGCCTATTTGAGGAATGCTTAAAATAGCAACAACAAGGAGGGTGGCCACACCTGAAACAAACACATAAACCATGCATATATTGAACAAATAGTGTACAGTAAGATCTATATTATATTGGGATCTATATTATATTGGGATCTAAATTATTATTACACACTCATTGAAAAAAGAGTGTTGTTTAACAATTTTATAATGGTCATGCAGAAAAAGATAGCCCTCCTTTTCATTTATTTAAAAAAGCTGAGGGTGCATTTTAAGAATATATACCTCAGTTTTATTTTTCACAATATCTTTCTGTGCACAACAATGGGTGCTTAGTGATTATTGTACCCTTATCATTTATCTTTTTAATAAGCATAATTCATTTTGAGTATTATTGTTAAAATTTTGTTGAAATTTATCTTACAAGAAAGAATAATTAATTTTTAAGTAAAAAAAAAGTGTGAAATTAAAAATGATGGTAGACTAAAATAAAACTTACCAGTGAGAATATTGAACATGGTAATCCATACATAAGCTGTAGCTGGTACAGTAAAGGCAAATGAAAAGAAATACATGAAAGGCAACATGGCCCAGCCGTATAAAAGAAAAATTAATATCAACTGAAGCCAATGTAAGTCAACTGTATAATTGCTTATGGAAAAGGCGAAGTAGGACACGATGATAAACAGGCAAGGGATGAAGTAGTTGATGAGGTCCCAGAAGAAGGTTGACACCCAAAAGTTGACTGGGTGAACACCACTGACAAACTGAATGTGCTTGGCCTTCACTGTGCTTTCTCTCACAAGGAACACAACAAAGCTGCTGGCTAAGAAAGCCATGCCAAAACTTAAGTTGAAACTAAGTGTGAATCCTGTAAAGTCTTTTCCACTGGCTTCATCGTTAGCCTGTTATAAAGCAAGAAATTTTTATTAACGTTGCTCAATGAGTTGATTAAGAAGTGCTTTGACTATGACCAGTTAATACCAATGGTTTTATTTTAAAGCTCTGTTACTATAGTTATTAAAAACATCTATTATTACCACTTCATAATAACAAATATTTTAACAACTGTTTCTAATTCCAAAGTTTGAGAAAATAAATTTTATTTTATATTCTGTTACCTTATCAATAGTAAGCCTGGGCAAAGGATGGTTGGCAGTCTCAATGCTGTAATCAGAACTGTTGGTAAAATATTTGACAAGGCCATTAAACATGGCCGTCAGTGAGATAGCAATGCTGTGGTACCCTTGGTTGTTGAAATAAGATGTCACGGAAGAGTTGTTGAACTCCCAGGCAAGCATGTACCTCAGGTTATATAATCCAATATCTTTCATCCCCTTTTGTACTAAGTAGTCTTCAACATTGGAATTATTTTGAAAACCAGGTTCTTTAGAAATATCCACTGGTATGGAAGGGGATTTTGGCATAAACTGGTGGGCAAATGTTTGAGCCATGTCCTCATCAAACAAATCTGTGCTGTAAGGAATGTAGTTTTTCCCAAAGTCCTCTGGGACAAGGCGCAGAAGAGGCATGTCTATGAAGGATGGGAGAGTTTTAAGCACTGTTAAGCCCATGACAGTGAAGAAGAGAGGAATCACAAGCTGGCTGATGGTGACGAGTTTGTTGCGAAATGTGTGGATGGCACGTTTCATGAACATTGCCACAAACTGCTGCAAAAACAACTTCATGCCTGTGTTTTTTTCCAGCCTGTAGTTTAAAACTGGAATGAAATGGGCAAGGATTAAAACATATTTTAAAATTTACAGCACAACACTGTATTTAAACAGTAGGACAACAGCACACAAACATTTCCATTATATTTCTGAGAACAAGCTTTGACTAAAATGCCATCAGATAATTTGAGAAAAATAAGCTCAATGATTTTGATGTTTTGTTTAACCCTTTCCTTTTATTAGGTTCCAGTAAATATGGGACATACAATCGGTATAAGTTATTTAAAATTTCTCAGATTCACATTTGTGATAGGGTAAACAGTATACTCAGGGACAAAAAGATTCACAAATAGTTTTCACTGTTCAAAAATGGTGTAAAAATGCTTTAACCCTTTAGTGTCCGAATGCATAGGAGATTTTTCTTATGTATGGTACCTTTTATTCCATGTAGCTATTAATGTCTCAATGGAAAATACCAGTGAAAGAAGGAAATATTAAGTTTTAAAAAAATATTCTATATATTTTTTTTTTAAATAACAAAAGTGTGGGTTTTTTTTTTTGTAATACTTTGCTTGAGTTGATGTTATTTTTATTGATTATTTTTAAAATCATCGAACTTTTTAGGCTGAAATATAATAAATGAAGACTATTTTCAAGTGCAATGTTTTTTAAAAAACAAGATCTGTTTAAATAATTTTTTAAATACATGTAGTGGTTGAAAAATGTGTAGTCAGCCCTCAGCTGAAATAATTCAAGAGATTAAATTGAAATTTTTTTCCTGTAAAAGACAAGTTGTCACTTTGTTTCTTTAACCTAAAAGGAAGCAAATATTTTTTATTTTGGTCATTATAAAGTAACCTTGTTAAAAATATTAGGTAAAAAGTAACAGAAAGCAGCCTAAAAAAAAAGTAAAGTTTCCCTTTCAAACCTGACGGTCTATGGGGCAAGTGAAGTAGAGTTCACTTGTTTCTGTGACCTCTGCATATGAAGAGATAGTGTGGTCAGCACTAGGCCCAGCCGCCTTTACTTTCCCTAACGTGAGTTAGGTACCCATCAGAGTTGGGTGGACTTAGGGACGGTCTACTGACTTGAACCTGCAAAGCAGCCTGTATGTAGTTATTTGTCAATAGATGAAATTTTAAAAATATAAACTTACTCAGAGGTTGAGATGAGGGGGAATCATTCTGAGACAGATCTAGCAAGGCACTGTCTGGCTCTCTGTATATCCTATGATTGATGGGGTGTTCAAGGTTGCCATTATTGCTGTATGGGACTGTGCTGGTACTTGTGGTAGTTGGGCTGGTGCTCTTATCATTGAACCGTGATAATCTGTCTTTACCATTACTGGCAGCAGATTCCCCAACTCTACAGAAATCATTGCAATAAGAAAACAATTAAATACTGACTGACAATAGAGATTCAGGATTACTACATTCATGAGCCAACACATTATTTTTTTGGACTACAGATAATCACTGAGTAAATGTACAAATGAATTTCTAGGTGACAACATTTACTATTATAATAAACTATTTCTGTGCAATATAATAAGCTATATGAGGTTATACAAGAATAACTTTAAAAATATTAATCTCAAAAGAAAAATGAGTTATCGTTTCATTATATATGAAAACTATCAAATAAATTCTTTGTGTTTGCAGGAGTAAACTTAAAGGACATAGGGAATATTCTCACTTTAAAAAGACCTCTTCCATTGTGGTGACTGAGGCACCAAAGCTGCTGATGCCCAGCTCCCTCTGTCTCTGTTCTAAATTTGCAAAAAGTGCCTCAAAGTTTTCCACGCAGTTTTGGGGGAGAATAAAGCTGAGTTCTGCTCCTACGTTGCTCTCTAACTCAGCTGTTGGTATGTGCTGCTTGACCACACATATGATGTTCTTTACATCACAGGTGGGTTCCTTGACCACTACCATATGGTAGCCAGCTCCTGGTGAGGTAAACATCACATTAAAAGTTTTGGTGAACAATGATAATTTTAAGAATTAAAAAAATGCTAAATTTAATGTTAGGAACTATTAGCATAGAAAAGAAACAAAACTATGAAACCAAATAAAGTTAACAGATTAACAGAAAAATAATAGAAAATAACATTTATCAAAAAATAATATAAAAATATTTTATATCTTTATAAATATGTGGTTATGAGTATTTTTAAGCTTAATAATGCTCGAGAATTATTTAAAATTGAATCTAAAAAATTGATATATTCCTAAGTCAAAGCTCAATTAAAAAAAACTAAACTATAAGCAACAATACATAAAAATATTCATAATAATAAAACAAAAAACCCACCATATTTCTTTTTCAAGAAAAGAGAACTCCCGTAGCACTTGACAATCCCATCTGCCATGATGGCAATCCTGTCACCAAGCAAATCAGCTTCATCCATGAAGTGAGTACTGAGTACCATAGTCCTGCCAGCTCGATTTTTTTGTAAAACTGTCCATATGTTGCGCCTAGCATTGGGGTCAAGGCCAGAAGAAGGTTCATCCAAAAATACTACCTAGCATTTTAAAAAAACAAAAAAATATTTTGTTACAATAAGTTTGATCAAAACTATTATTGAAATAATATCTTAATGGATTTTTGAAAAAGTTATTTAAGAAATCTGAAAATAATTAAACCATACCTTAATAACAGCATTGATTCTCTTGTAATAAACATAATTAAGAAGAAAATATTATTTAAAAATGAAGTTAGAAAGCAACTTTCGCAGCTACCTTTGAGTTTCCAATGAGTGCAATACAAACAGAAAGTTTCCTCTTCATCCCACCAGACAAGGTTTTTGACTTGGCCTTAAGTTTGGGGAAAAGTTCCATGTCTTTCAACATCTCTGAGCACTGTGGCATTATCTGGTTCCTGGGTACACCTTTAAGCTGATATAAAAAGCATACATTTGCATGTAATAGGCTCTTGTTTGTTTGTTACTGTGTACATTGTATTTTTAATATGGTAGCTCTTCTACTAAAAAGTTTAGTTTTGTCCAGACATACCAAACCAAAGAAAATCATATGCTCCTCCACTGTGAGGTTATCAAACAAAATGTCATGTTGGGGACAAAGGCCAAGGCTGCTGCGGACCTCACTGATCTCCCGACGGATATCAAATCCATTAATGAGAGCAGTGCCACTGGTTGGTGGGTAGAAACCTGCAAGTTTACACATTATTTACACATTACATTTTTTAAAAACTATTAATGTAAATTTATCTGACTCAAGTGTTTAACCATGTTCCTCTTAAAACATAAACATAAATTATTCCTGACACAGGCAAATTCTATTTGATTAAAATAGTAACTAGTAACACCGTAGACAGAAAAATTTGTAACCAACGTACCGGTCAGCATAGACATTGTAGTAGTTTTGCCAGCACCATTGTGACCCAGTAATGCAGTTATCTGTCCTTCATACATATTTAATGTCATCCCAGCAACAGCAACTTTTTTCTTCTTACCACTGCCATACACCTGAAACACAACATAAACATCATCTTGCAACTAGGAAAATATTTTAGGTATAACAGCAAATTTAAAATAAGATCACAATATTTTGCAAATATCATTCAGGAAATTTTTACTTATATAAATAGTCATTACAAAGCTCGTACCTTTACAAAAAATATGGAATATAATGAAGCTTGTATATATGTTTAAATAGCCTTAAATTTACTTTGCGAAGATTTCTAATCCTAATCCCAGCATGCTCATTTGGTTCTTTCTCAAACAAAGATGGATCCTGCCCTACATTGACAGCGTCATCAAGTTCAGTATAGTCTAGAGGGGAATGGCAACATCCCCAATAGCTTTTCTGTTAAAAATTTTAATAGATTTTTCATCAGACAATTTTATTACACTGGTGGAGTTATAATTATTTTTCAAATAATAAGTGTATCCTGTGCTTTAAAAAGAGATGTAATGATAAACCTACCAAAACTGGGAAATACCAAGGTTGTGGGACACCATAGTCCCCAGGGAAAACAGCTTCAATGTACCAGGCAATCAGACAGTGAATGACTGAGTCTACAATCAACATGATGAGCACAAACATCATTGAGAAGTCATCATCCACAGACACACCAGAGTTAAGTGTTGACAACTGAATCCCTGAGCCTGCAAGTATTATAGTTAATACGTGGATTAAAACACAGTTATATCAAGTTAGCAAGTTCTCTAATGGCAGTATTTTAAAACATTAATATAATAATATTAATAGCCTATATGATAATCATGCTTAAAACTGCAACCCAAGCCTAAAAAAGTTGCCTTACACCTCTACAATCCCACTACTTATAATACCACCCCCCAACTCTATCTAATGACATGAATCTTGACTCACCCACTCCCTCAAACATGCCCAGCAATGTACCACCATATGCCACAGCCACCCCCCCCCCATCTAATGACAAGAATCTTGACTCACCCACTCCCTCAAACATTCCCAGCAATGTACCATCATATGACACAGTTACCCCCCCCCCCCTCACTCTATCTAATGACATGAATCTTGACTCACCCACTCCCTCAAACATGCCCAGCAATGTACCACCATATGCCACAGCCACCCCCCCCCCATCTAATGACAAGAATCTTGACTCACCCACTCCCTCAAACATGCCCAGCAATGTACCATCATATGACACAGTTACCCCCCCCCCCCAACTCTATCTAATGACATGAATCTTGACTCACCCACTCCCTCAAACATGCCCAGCAATGTACCACCATACGACACAGCTACCCCCCCCCCCCCCCACTCTACCTAATGACATGAATCTTGACTCACCCACTCCCTCAAACATGCCCAGCAATGTACCACCATATGCCACAGCTACCCCCCCCCCCCCCACCCTCTCTAATGACATGAATCTTGACTCACCCACTCCCTCAAACATGCCCAGCAATGTACCACCATATGCCATGGCCACCTGAAAGTCCAGACAGGAAACCAGCTTGGCAACAAAACTTAGAGTTGTGTATCTTTGTTGCAAGAAAAAATATGGGATGTACATGCAAAAATACATGATCCCTGCTATGGCTGCTCCAGTGTTGGCTGAAATGGAGTAAATCAAATCAATTTTCTTTTTAAAAAACTGTGTAAATAATGTAGAGTACCGTAAAATATTTGCAATAAAAATTTTACTTAGAACACAAAATTAGGAATCGCTCCAACACTGTTGATTTCTGAATTAAAACTTCATAGCTAAAAATATTTAAAATATTGTAATGCATTGAAACTTTTATAACATCTCCACTCTTTCTAATAAAAATTTAATATAGGCCTAATATTAAAGTTTTTTTCAACATTTTAAACAATAAAGTTGTTTTTAGAAAGTTTCTTACATATTGAAAATAATAATTGAAAATAATGGTCTATCACGTAATGGTAGGGCATGTATTAAATTATCTGGAAAAAAATGTGATTGCTTGCAGGAATCTATTAGAGGATCTATGGTAGTGGCTCATTTCCTAAAGGCTGCAAACTTCATATGTTCAAGTTATGCTACTTAAAAGTGCTTCCATTTTAGCACAAGTTTAGTGATATGGGTAGGTAAGTTACACCACTTATGCACTGTCCAACCCCCTCTTGTCTGATGGTTCAGTAATTAGTTAAAAAGAGCTAAGTTTTTATGTTAAACGAAGCTGTTGATGGTATTTCCCAGCATGTCTATTAACAGCTTTTGCAGGTGCAACTTTGAAGAGCATTTTTTACTGATGTCATATTATCAAACAGCCCGCTCAGATTTTCTTTCAAAATTATCTGCTGTCTTTTGCATAATTTTCCCATTGCTTTGCTTAAATTGCTCTTGTTTAGCAACTGTTTATTTCTGCATTTTAATTAGTCAGGGTTTCTGCTTAGAACCATTCTTCTACGACTAAGTATGCACACTCGAAGATATTTTTATGAGTACTATGTCTTCTTCATCCTATAATACCTCATATTTGATTTTTAACTTCCAGCTATACTCCTTTCTAATTTTATAGCTCAGGGAAAATAGCATGACATCATTTAAAGACTATCCGTAAATGTAAAGTTATTTTATTTTTCAAAAACAAAATAACAATTTTTTTGTTATTTTTACTACCTTTTACCTCTAAGAAAGAATTCATTTGTGTCAAACTATTGTTTATTTTATGAGAGTTTTTACAAATTTTTCCTTTTTTCCCCCCTTTTTTAAAAATTAATTGTACACTCACCTTTAGCAAAGAAGACACTGATGGCAAAACAGTATGTGATGGTAGCTATAGCATAGCAAAAAAAGTAGATAAATATGATGAAAGGATTTGTTTCTGCTATAACAGCTCCCTTCTCATGGTCAAGCTCTATACAGTAGAACAAGGTCATGATTGAGATGGAGATGAGCAGAAACAGGATGTGTTTAGTAAACCAAGCCACCCAGTGCAGCCAGTTGTTGATTCCCATCATCTTCATACTCTCCTACATATGGAAACACATTTTGGCATTGTCATAGATACGTTACCATCTTGAAGGTTCATTAAACTTTTTTTAAAAGTGAAATTCTAGAATTTCTCCAGACATTATTTAGAAAATTTCTATGTTAATAATGATAATGTTTAGCAACTGTTTATTAAACAATGCAAAAATAGTAGTTGAATTGCAATATAGAGGCAATAGAGCTAATGTTTATAATGATGTTTCTCAAATCAATTGTCAGAAAATTAGTCTGTCTACCCCTAAGACATTTTTCTCAGTAACAAAAGCATTGCTCATTGATCAATCATAAAATTTATTATCCCATTGATTGCTCCGATTAAATAAAGCTCCATGTCTGGTAAAAAAAATTAAAAACAAATAAATTGACTCAAAAAGTGCTACCTATGTAATTCTTACATGGAAAATTTTCCAAAATACATTCCGATTGTTTTGGATAATTTGTAAAAAGCTAGCCAGAACTTTAAAAAATTGCATGCTATGAAAATTTTAGAATGTTTCAAATCTGACCTTACTATACAGCAAAGAGTAATAAAAATGTTAAAACTTAAAAATTTAAATTCTATCACAATGTTACAGTTTTTCTTGCAACTACACAATTCTGTTAGAACACTCTTTGCCAAAGTTCAAGTACACTGAAAACACTTTGAAAACGTTCATGAAAGAGTAGCAAATATATATCATGGCATGTTCAAATTATTTATTTTAAAAATTTTGCTTAATACATACACCTATATTTTTATGTTGTTTAATGCAAGTATGTTCAAAATTGCCACTGTAAAAATTTGACAAGTGCATGTCTTATACTTTTTTTAATGAATTTTAAAAATGACTTCCCCCCTCCCAAACAAAATAGAAAAAAATATAGTAAATATATACTTTAACCAGTGTCTATCCCATTTATTCCCCCCCCCCCCCCCAGAGAAAAAATGTTTGAAAGAAAGAAAGATACTCTGTTTTCCTTTCAATGTTTCCAAACAAGTTTCTTTTTCTATAAAGAGCCATGCAGGAATAACAGAATAACTATACTTTACAGCCTAGCAACAGCCTGTAAATGATGTCACACTTATTTATCAGAACTTAATCTTTCAATTAATGACAACCTTTGGGATCAGTCTTTTGGTGAATAACAGACTTACTAAGCAGTGACATATTTAAAAGGGTCAGAGTGAGTTCACACACACCAAAAACTAAGGCCTAACTACCAGTTCTAGTCAGTACATGAGTGATTGGGTTTGGGTGAGTTGCGAGACAAATGTAAACCAAAAACTTTCAACAATGAAACCCACCAAGGAAACGAAAGTTACAACAAAGAAACTCTTAATTAGAGCTGTTCACAATTATTTATTTTTACATTTAAAATGGAAAACTTCTTGGCTTCTTCAAACTTCTTCAAATTATTTTTAAAAACTTTATATACAAAACAAACCAACAAGTATTTCAAAACAAATGTAACACCGTTACATGGGTTTCAATAAAAGTCATAAATTTTTTAAATAATATACATTTAGACTTCTACTAGATGCTCTTAAGTCAAAATGAAACAAAAACTAAAGAAAAGTTTACAGCTTATCTAGCTAGTAAAAATCAAACTTGAGTAGAGGGACCTACCTTTAGCTTCCTTTCCTTCTCCAAAACAATGTCCCTTGCAATGCCCAGGACAATTACAATTAAACTCAGCATGACCACCATAGGGAATTGTTGCTGGAGCACCAGTACGTAGTTGTCTTCCTTGTATGGAGGATATGGTTGACGCTTGAGTTTCAGATTTGTAGATTTGTACTTTACAAAAGCTTCATCAGTCAGGAACTCCTTCATTAGTGAGTCATCTACAGCATGCTGAATGGCTAGAAATCCTTCTCTTGAATATTCTTGGATTAGATTTAATGAGCGTTAAAAAAAAACTAAATTGTGTATATGTATATCACACAATAGAAAATAATAAATCTTGTTGTAAAGGACAATATTTTGTTTCCATTTTCTAAACATACTACTATTTCAATTTATTTTGATAGACTCAATGCTAATGAAATTAAGAAATCACACTTTAACTATTATGATGGAAAATAAAAGGAATATAATTCCAAAACTAATTTGTCAAACATGTTTCAACTTCAACATGAGAAGAAAAAAAAAATTCTAAGTAGGCTACTATCAGTATTAAAGAATGAGATGCCTTATGTGCAATGTATGGCTAGAAAAGAACTAAATAGACTAGACTCACCAGGATCTCCATCACATGGGTTTTTAGCTTCTCTTGGCCCAACTATTTGGTAAGGTGGAAACATGAAATTGGTTGACCATGCTATGTTGCTCTTGATACCAACTTTCTGTTTGCCCGTAGATAGCAATGGCCCATACCTGAGGCGGATCTTGTACACCACATTTTTGTCAGGCACTTGTGTACCACTGACATTTTTGAAGTCACTGGTGAAAACTACTCCACCCAGATAGGCATAAGACTCATTGTTAATGTTGTTGACTTGGGTGATGGTGTCAATCATTTCATCTTCACTTGTAAAATGATCTGCAGATTTGGATGTACTGAAGGGTTATTTGGTACAAAGATTTATATACTGTAAGCTCTTAAGGGTAAATTTTAAAAAATGTATGCAAAGAAAGGTGGTTTAATTGCTAGATTTCTGTAAGGTATGTCATTGTGCAGGTTAGAGAAGAATAATGACATTTTCACCAGTGTTTCTCCCAGTATCCATAAAAATTAAACTGACTTGGAAAATTAATAAATACTAAGGCAAAGTCTAACTTGTTTTAGAGTAACTTAAATATTGTTATGAGAAGAAATGGTGGTTGGGAAATATACAATATCTACATTTGCCAATGTAAACAAAATAGTAAACTATACTTCATCTACCTTCTAGAACTTTAGGTCGGACAGGGTAATTTTGACTTATAGTCATTTTGTTGTAGTTGTTTTTCTCAGTGGGATTTTCAGGAATTTTTATCTAAACTTTTGTAAAATTTGTAAAACTTTTTGTAAAATTTAGCAAAAATGACTATTATGAGGGCTGTTTTTATATTTGCAATTAAAAGCTAATAAAATACTTCGAAATAGTAATATATTAAATTTCTCTTTGCTTTTGGGATGATATCATAGATTAGTAAAATACACACACAACTTATTTACCCATGGGTAGGCGTAACGTCAGATTTGCTCTGTCCATTATCCGTTTTGTGGCATCATTAAATGGACTGTAGGCAAGTATTTTATCCGTAAGATTAGGGTTTAAGTTTCGATACTCGCAGGGGCTCCAGTATGTTGGCAAAGGGTGTGGTGTGCTTTCAACCCTCAGCCGAAGCGTCATCAGAATTAAAGAAAACAGTGTGGGTAATCCTATTTCAAAGATTGTTGCTATTGGTTTTCTTTTCTGTATTAAAAAATTCTTCCATAACAGAAGTCGAAACTTTAAAAAAGACCTCATAATTCCTGGTTTAAATACCAAAAGTTTTAAAAGTAGAAATTTTTTTCCTTCCGAATCAAAAAAGGTTACAAATCAAAACTTTATGGCTTTTTGTGTCAGAATGTACTTCCTTGGTCCAGTCTGAAATATAGAATAAAATGTGTACTGTTCAACAACAAGAGAGTCCCATATAAATAATAGAAAAAAAAACTTAAGCTACACGGCTTTACCACAACTGTGATGCTAACTTCCCAAACAAAACCATGTGATCCCATACAGTGACTGAGTGGACTGATGTCATTCACCAGTATAGCAGGTCATGTGATAAATGTAACTTTTATGTAACTACTCCCACACTCAGGTCACTGACAACACAATAATATATTTTCTAACCTGTCATACAGTTTAAAGAAGTAGATAACAATGGTCAATCTTATGAACAATCAAAAATAATTATCTGATTGTAAAGTGGGTCATAAACTGATGGTTATCAAGTTTCAAAAGATAATAATTTGTGTGCACTAAATAACCAGAATGTTTATGTTAAATACAATCTTCTAGTTACTTATAAACTTGCAAAGCATATAACTGAGGTTTTAGATTTTTTTAAATGTTACAAACTTTTTTTTTACAAACTTTTTTAGCGCAATTTCCATTCTGGAGAATTGCGTTTATTTTATCTATTTAAGCTGAAAAAAGTTGTAAAGTTTTTATTTCTTATTCATGCACTCACTGGCATTGTCTCAAGTCAATTGAGTTAGAGGGTTTGTAGCAAATCCTGTAAATCAATTTTGACCACTCCTAATGCAGTCACTTCATTCAAACTTTCACGTTTTTGTTTTTCAGATGAATGCAAAGGTAACTAATTCTTAATATAATTAAAATGTTATCTGGAAATAAGTTTCAGACCAAACAGCAAGGCACACTGCATTGCAAAATTTAATTAAAACAATTTGTATCTTAGGTTAACATCAAAACACAAAACTGCATCTGCATTAAACAAAACCAAAAATGTTATCTCAAAATAACCAATACAGACTTGCAAAAGCTTATACAATAAAAGAAAAATCAATTATGATGTCATAAAAAAAGAACATTTAATAATAGTGAAGTGGATTTTTATTTGAAGAGCAGTTTTAGATAATAATAAGAACATCACAAGTGCTCATGAGTCTAAAAATATAAAAGTGTTATCTTACAGGGGTGACTGTGTTAATAGTCTAGAATAGAAAATTTATATCATTACTGTATTTTGTTTTCATGTTAGCTAAGAAGCCAGTAATAAGCAATTACAGGGGCGTAGCAAGGGGGGGGGGCGGGGGTGCGGACCGCACCGGGTGACACCATTTAGGGGGGTGACACCAAGGCAAAAAATAGCAAAATATATGGAGAAAAAGTTGAGAGGGGGGTGCAAATCGAAAGTTTGAGGGGGGGGGGGTGCAAATCAAAAACTTGAGGGGGGGTGCAAATCGAAAGTTTGAGGGAGGGGTGCAAATCGAAAATTTGAAAGTTTGTCCCCGGGAAGGGTCGCTACGCCTCTGGGGGGGTGACACCATTAAGTGCCGCACCGGGTGACACCCGACCTCGCTACGCCACTGAGCAATTATCAATAATTTTATTTCAAAGTTTAGACGGTTTTTTTATATTTTGATTTTACATCATTTTGGAAGTTCAAAACATGAAACATCTATTGTCTCCAAATACAATGCAGATTCTATCTTAGTTATTGAATGATGTCAGTAGATTCACTCCCAGCATTGCCTTACTGTTTTGGGAATATATTAAATTAAATGTCTGTATGTAAATATTGATGTTTGAGAATATATATATATATATATATATATATATATATATATATATATATATATATATATATATATATAACCCTATATATATATAGGTGATATATATATAACCCTATATCTTACTGTAAAACTGACCCTGACCACAACCAACCACAATCACAAACAAACATAAAAAAACAACCACATAAACATAAACCCTAACCATCACTACAAACTCAACCAAAACATAAACACAAACCTAAACTCTAAAACTAACCCTAAACACAACCACAACTTCAAAAAAAAACAAATTTTAATTTATTCTAATGTAATTTTAATTTTTTAAATAATCATGTAAACGGGAGTAATTTGTATGATTTTTTTTTCAGATAAAATATTACTTTTTGTGAATGATAATAAACTTTTTTTATATTACACTTTACATTAATTAAAATGATAAATGATATTTATTGAGTTTTCCAGATACCAATTCAGATTTATGTACATCTAAATATTTAACATTTGCTCTGTCCATTTTGATTATGAATCATTACATATTGCACTAGCTGTTATCCACCACAGTATCATGTAAGAATATTTAGCTCTTTACACTACACCATCATAGCAAACAATTGTGAAGGGTAAGATTGACTTAAATGGAAAATAAACAATGAAAATATATAAGAAAATTTAACAGAACATTGCGCACACAACAAAAGACAACATACCTCATTTCCACTATAAAAATAAAAGCCACCAATAGTATTAAATACTAAATAATATTTGCAGCCCAGATCAATTACCTCCTCTAAATTACCACCCTGTGTAATTATCCTAATGTACACAATACATATTTTGACAATACCTATCACTGTTTTTCCCCATAGTCATCTCCCTGTCCCTAACCAAAATCATATGCTTATCCCTTCACTCTATCCCTATTCTGTATTATATTCTATCATTATCATTATGGTTGCCGTTACCAATATCACCCTAACCAGTGGGTTACCATTAATTACTGTTACCCTAATTGATGTGTTACTGTCTGATGGTAGGTAACTTTGGGAAAAAATTGAAGAAAAGCATCGCTATATCTCTATACCAACCCATATTAATCATGAAACAGCTACTTGCAAGTTTTAAATGGCTTACATAGTAGATATATAGATCAAGTACTAGTAGGCTTATATGACCGCACATTTTTAAGAAGAAAAAACAATTTTAAAAATAGTTTCGCCTATTAAAACTAGAGACATATAATTTTGGTACCAATAGAATGCTAAAGTCAAAAATGCTCCCTCCAATAAACTCATATGGTTTGGATAAAATAATCAAAAATTTAATTCTCATGCTGGGACATGCTACTACCTACCGACTACCTACTATAGTTATAGTTAAGTAGAGCAATTATTTATTCAATTAGTAGGCCTAGCCCTATAGACTATAGTCACACTATAGTGCCTATAGCCTATACTATTAATATTAATTATTAATAATTATTACTTTATTAGGTATAGATCTCTATCTGCTATTTAATATTTAATCTTTTTTACATTTTTTTATCACTCTCTGTTAATATTGCTATTACATTTTTTAGAGCAATTTTTACTACTAGATATAGATCTACTATTTAGGATTTTAGGCCTAATTACTAAAATTAGTAATTAGTAAGGCCTAATGCCTAATTAATACTAGGCCTAATTACAATTTTTTTTAATTAGGCCTATTTATTAGAAAATATTAAGGTAAGGGCCATTTTCTTAATAATTTTTTTGGCTTTTGTAATTTTGAAGGGCTAAAAAATAAAAAATAATTTCTAAAATCTAATATATAAAGCTCAGTTCTGTATGTAACGAATATGTTTGTCGTTGGTCTTGGATGGATTTAAGTGTTAGACAATTATCGTGCGCATTTGTCTAAATTTATGAGTTAAAAAATTACTATTGAAAGTGTTGGGAAATAATTTTCATTTTTCAAATTATAGTAATAATTGTCGGCATGTTCATTCAACACAAGTTTTTAAAAAATATCATCTTTTACAAAAATTCTAATTATGTCTTTATTTAGTCCTATAGCACTTACTTCCCTTTGATAAATTAGGAAAACACAATTACTTCCCTTTATAAAACCATTGCATTAGTGGAAAATAATTTACTTTTTATTACTTTGTTTTGGTGTTGGGAAAAAAAATAATTACATAATTAGTGGGGATTGATCAAGTGCAAATGTTGTAGGTATTTTACGGATAAGCTTGGAATATTAAAATTGTTCATTAAATTGAAACAGGCGCGTTCGTTTAAGTGAGTGCAAAAGACTATGAATAAGTTGGGGTACTATAGTCGTTCATTAAGCTAAAACAGGTGATTCCGCCCCGGGCGTTTATGTTCGCGTTAGTGTTTTCTTTGTGTTTAGGTGGGTTTGCGTTAGTGGTTGCGTTTTTATTTGGTTCGTTTTTGTTCTTTCTTTTTTCATTTTTGTTTGTGTTTTTTTTGTTTGGGTTTGTATTTGTGTTTTTGGTTGGTTTTACGTTTGGATTTGGTTTGTTTTCGTTTGCTTTTTCGTTGTTTTTTTTTTGTTGGTATTGGTGTTTGTGGTTGGGTTTGTTGTTAGGTTTTTGTTTTCTTTTGTATTTGTAATTGTGTTAGCGTTATCCGTTATGTTTGCGTTTTGTTGTTTTGGTTGGTTGTGGTTGGGGGGGGGGGGGGGGGGGGGTAATGCCGGTTTATGATGATTACTAAACACACAGGTAATGGTCTTTAACAGAAGGGTTTTTCACAGAAGCCAGAGCAGGGCCTGGCCGGGACGGCTAGTAAAATATAAAATTAAATTTTTTTTTTCGTTAGAATCGTTAGAATGAGTGAGAGTCAAGTGAGAGTGACTAACCACACACTTTGTGAAGAACAATTTCCCTGCGCTTATCTGCAGATACCCGATCTAATCGATGTGATTAGGCCTAACTGTGGACGGAACCAACTTTCTTTTATATAACATTAATAGAGATTAGATAACAACTTTGTTACAAATTTTACCGTTGTTATTAGTGCTAAAAATAAAATCGAAAGTAAAACATAAAGCGGAAGCTATTAATTTAAAACGTGGATTGGTTAAAATAATTAAGGTATTTTAAAAGACAAAAATATCAATAATTAAATAAACAAATAGGGCCTACTAGAAAGCAAAAAAAAAAAATAATATTTAAAAAGCATTCATTGATCTGTTAGATTGCCGAGTGTTTAAAGTAATTTAAGCTAGATTCTATAAATCATGTAGAAGTAGATAATAATATATACTTATTTCGACTAGAAATCTAGATATTATTTTATTATTTTATTATTACATCAAGATCTAGATCGCTAGATGCTAGATTTAAAAAAAAATTAGATCTAGATCTAGATAGATCTATATCTAATGTTAAAAACACCACCGTACGACCAGCGTTTCTTATTTCTCCGGGGAAGGGAGGCACTTGAAATTGTCTGGGGGGGGGGGGGGGACGACTAAAATTCCGGGCGGCGGACACTGTTAAAAGTATATATTTTCTATATAAATTCCATTTCGTGCGGGGGGGGGGGGGGGGGAGATGCCTGGAAGAAACTCTGCGTACGACGGTGGGTGGAATCCACCCTATTTCATTTGTAAATATCTGGGCACATTATCTGGACTGGCGTACTGGGTTTTCATATATGCTGCATCTACCCAGTCTACTATAATAAGGACACGAAAAACGCATCTTTAACCAATTTATTTAGCCTATTATAAGTTATGGGCCTTTATAAAAATCAGTACCCCTTTAAGTCGTCATGGGTGGGAAAAACCCGGTGACAAAATAAAGAAGTAAAAAAAAAGGTAAACAAGTACAGGAACTTTTTAAATTCTACCAATGACTAACAATGCTAAAACAACCGGGAAATCAAGCGGCAATGTTCTAATAGCTTTGGCCTTGCATAAGTTGAACTGTTCTTGAACTTTTGGAGGTCATTCAAGGACAGTGACCGTAACATCACACAAGACAACAAATTCGACTTGCTGTTAAATGAAAATTTTTATATCCTAAACACTCGCTATTTGACACCGGCAGCAGGAACACAAAGACAATTAAATTTTAATTGGTCCAATCATAGAACTTAAGAAAATTGTATCAGTTTACTTATATCTAGACAACCAGCCTGTTCAAAACAAAATTCCAATGAAATTATATGGCATTTACAATATTAGTGCTTTTGCCATCCACAAGTGTAGGCCTATATATATATATATATATATATATAATTATATATATATGGCTAAAGAGGAAGCAACTGTCAAACACAAATAGTTCCCTGAAAAATGTGATTGAACTATCCCAACAATGATTTAGGCCTACACTCCATATGTAACTGAAGAATGCACCTTAGTGTCGACACACGGTACAGCCATGTCTATTTTCTTTAACTCGACTCTGCAGTATAAATTTTTTTCCTACCCTATTTGACGCCCACCTTCCTTCCCTTAACTGCACCTCTGTATAAGTATAACGTTTTTTTCTATTTAAATATAATAGAACCCAACTCATTTTGTAAGCAGCTACCAAGTTAAAAACAAAACCATTTTGGCATTAGAAAATAGTCATTTTATTTTTAGAACAAATAATGAAACAATTAAATGTGTTTCTCCTTTAAAGGAAAAATCAAACTGTAAAATGTATACCTCTAAAAAAAAAACAACAACAAAATAAATGGAAAGAACAAGTGAGTATTGCTTCAAATATCCCATATAACTAATATCGGATTATGTAAAAACAATAAAAATATTAAGTAACTATACCAATAAAACTAATCTAATAATATTACATGGTTTCTTTTTTCTATTATCAAAGAAAACTGTACTTAAATAAGTTTAAATTATACAAATAAAAAGCAAAATCTTTCTAATGATAAGCAATAAAATTTTTGTTTTGTGTCTATCATTAGAAATAAACAAACACTGATAAGTGAAAGAATCATTCCTTTGTTGGTTTGTGTATAGGTTAAATAAAAAAATTAATTAATTAATGAGTTAGTAAATAAATATTACAAAACATACTCAATGTATAAGAATATACATACATCAGTACATATGTATACACACATAAATAAATACATATACAGTATGTATACACATGTAGAATGTGTGTATATATTCAAGGTAGTATTTTTCACATAATATAGTGTGATAATGTATAAATATCTATATATTTACACATGAATTATAAAAAATACACTAAACATACACTTGCAGAGGAGAAAAGAAATTACAAATAGAAAATGTGCAGTTCTAAATATTTTTTTGAATTTTTTTTTATAATGATAACATGAATGATCACAGTTTGAGGTAACAATCAGTAATAAATAACAATAAAACAAATATTCCATAAATTCAGGCAGCAATACAAGTAAAACTACTTCATTGATAGATCTAAATATGATTTCTACACTTTGGATGTTGTGACTTTTGGTTCCAAATTTATTGGAGAGCTGGTGGCTAAACAAATTAAAATTCAAACACAAGTCAATGCTAAGTATCATTGACTAAAGCAAGTATCTTGAAAACTTTCATGATGATCTTGAGATCAAAGAGCTACAACAATGGAATGTTTATGCTCAATATATGCATATCATATACAATTTAAATCAAGTAATATATATTAGGCTCCGTAAGAAAACATTAATGCAAGCTCGTTTTCAGAATGTCTTCAAAGATTAACCAACCTGTTCTAGAAATTAGATAACAGTTTTGCTATAAGATTTAGAAAAAAAGAAAACAACATCAAAGTCTGGTCCTCTGTTCAGGCTCATCTACATCATGATGGCTAATGCATGGAAAACAACAACTGCAGCATCCCTGTCTTTTTCTTTTCACATTGTCTTGACCCTCTTGCAAGCGAGCAAAGTAAATAAAAACTTGTTCCAGTGAGGTCTGACTGACCAGGTAATCTTCTATGCCAAGTCTTTCTCTGGCCCTCTCCATCTCCCCAAACATCTGAGACCAGGTCAACTGGGTGTCAGTGATGTGGTAGTTGATCATGTTCTCATGAATGTCTGTCAGTTTACTTCTAGGAAAGGTGCTGTTTATAAACTCCATCAGTGGGGCCATGTTGGGTGGGCCCCCATCTGGAGGGTAGGCCACTTTGGCAGTAAATGTGTAGCCTTCTCCAAATTTGTTCTTCAGGTGTTGTATGCTGCCCAGACATTTGAACTTCCCATTTACCATGATGGCTAATCGCGTGCATAGAGCTTCACATTCTTCCATGCTGTGAAAATTTAATAAAGAAATTTTTAAATATTTAAAAAATTAATATTTAGAAAACAATAGAATGAGAATTTAAAAAAAATGTCTTAAACAAATCTGGGTAGCCCCTTTAAAAATAATAATCACAGGAAGTAGGGCGTTAGTAGGGAATTAAGTGTATATTGTCTCAGAAAATATAAACATTCCTACCTATGCGAGGTGAGTACTAAAGTTCTCCCGCTGTCCCGAACTTTAGATAGAACATCCCACAACATTCTCCTGGCAACAGGATCCATCCCAGTGGTTGGCTCATCAAGGAAAACAACATCTGGGTCTCCTATCAAAGCTATGGCTGTGCTCAGCTTTCTTTTGTTGCCACCACTGTAACATCATACAATTGTTGATTCATTACACTGGACATGCCAGTAAAGTCATGCAAGAAACCAGATATAAGTAAACACTACATGTTGAATGAACAAGTACCTGTAGGTGTCACACTGCTTGTCTGCATACTGGGTCAGTGTCATAGCATTCATCAGACTGCTGACAGCTTCAGGTATATCTTGTTCTTTAATCCCACGCAGACATGCAAATAAGGTCAAAATTTCCTTGCCTGTCAGCTGACCAATCAATGCATCAAATTGAGGACAATATCCTAAGCGCTTACGAGCCTGTTTTCAAATTTACAAAATGTTATTAACAATAACACATATAATTTAACTTACATATTTAATACTTATTTATAATTGTACTTAGTAAGAGTGATAAAGAAAATTTACTATTAAGCTGTCAGATACAATGAATATGAAACAAACTAAAAATATGTACTAGTTATGTAACTACAGAAGCTTACCAATTCTTTCTGTGTTTTAAGACTATAAGTGTCTAAGAAAGCTTCCCCACTACTAATTGAAGTGTCTCCTGTTAACATCATAAAGGTACTAGATTTTCCTGCTCCATTTATTCCAAGAAGACCAAAGCACTCCCCAGCTGGTATTCCTACACTCAGATGATCCACTGCCCGGAAGTCATCATAATACTTTGTCAGATTTTTTAGCACAAGTTTATCTGATCTGTAAAACAATGATCAACATCATACACTGTTGGTCAAAACGTTTTTTCACAAAATCATCAGTAATTAAAACATACTAAATCTATTTATCTATTAGATTTTTACAACTAACACACTTAATATTTCAGAAAATAGTGTCCAAAAAGTAAAGACGGCTTCATGGCTAATGATATTTTAATATAAATGTTAGATGTGAAACAACTACTGAGTATTCTAAGATACTGGCCAGCACATTATGAAGACTGCACCACACTAAACAGAATACAATAAACCCAACCCACCTGATTAGAGTAGATTGGGGAGTGCTGTCAATTCTTTCTCTTTCTTTAGCTACATCTTCATCTTCTTGTACAACACTGTCTCTGCTCATTTGTGAGGTGTAGTTCTTTGATGACACATTGATAGCTTGTTGACTTGAAGACATCATGTACTGAAGCTAAAAATAATCCTTTGAAAATTGAGTGAAACAAGCACATTTAAAAACAAAACAATTCTCTAATTAAAACCCTTTAGCTACTAGGCGATGTTGAAGAAAGTATTTGTTTTACCTTCTGTAGGATTCCATACTCTGAGAGAAAGATCAAAGTCCACATGACACAGCCTTGGATAACAAGAAAAACCAACATTCGACCAACGCCGCTTTTTTCCCAACCTAAATAGTTTTGGTTGTAATAAAGACAAGTATCACCGCAATGCTCTGAAAGTTAAAAAGAAATTGTTAATGAACAAGAAAGCTTTTGTAGTAATTTTCAAGTTAATGAATGCAAGGTAAAATCACCGTTTAATATATTTTTATAATATTTGTATACAATTTTAGACAATTCCAAAGTTTTCAAATATTTTGATGCTTAGTATATTTTATTTATTAAATATTTGTATTTAGTTTAAAATTTTTATTTTCTATTTAAATTTTTTTATTTTCATCTTACCTGGGCAGCATATGTTGAACACAACAGAGTCAGAGTCACAATAGGTACCATTATTTCGTTCATAGACAGGCCTACAAATGTCCAAATTCTGATAGTTTTGATAAACTTGCAACAGTCCTTGTGATAAGCAGAAATTTGGGAACACAACCAAGAAAATCCACTCTAGAACTAATGCAATTTTGATCATGCCTATCTGAGGAACAGCTAGAATACCAACAAGAACAAGGGTAGCTACACCTGAAACAAGCATGCGAAAAATTCATTTATTTTGCATGTGTAGGATATATCTATACTAATTAAACGTTTAGTGCAAGTTTAAATGCATAAAATACTTCAAGCTATTTTGCCTTTCAGGCATTATTTTTAAATTATTAACTCGTTTTTTATTTTATTTTAAGTAAATTATATTAATAAGCCTATTGTGTCTTTATGGAAATGATAACTATTGTTTTTAAAAGAAATAACTGTGGTTCTCATCTTGTAAAGGCCACAAGATCAATATTGAATTTGTTGTGAAAATAGTACTTAATAAAATAAGATGAAGACAGAAATAAAACTTACCAGTGAGAATATTGAACATGGTAATCCATACATAAGCTGTAGCTGGTACAGTAAAGGCAAATGAAAAGAAATACATGAAAGGCAACATGGCCCAGCCGTATAAAAGAAAAATTAATATCAACTGAAGCCAATGCAGATCCTCAGTAAAGTTTTTTACAGAAAAGGCAAAGTAAGATGCAATGATTAACAGGCAAGGGATGAAGTAGTTGATGAGGTCCCAGCAGAAGGTTGACACCCAAAAGTTGACTGGGTGAACACCACTGACAAACTGAATGTGCTTGGCCTTCACTGTGCTTTCTCTCACAAGGAACACAACAAAGCTGCTGGCTAAGAAAGCCATCCCAAAGCCTATGTTAAAACTAACTGTGAATGCTGTGAAATCTTTTCCACTGGCTTCATCTTGAGCCTGTAATTAAATTAGAAATATTTTATGAATGCTTGTAAAGTTTATTAAAATTAGTACTGTAACAATTAATGTCTATTTTTTTTAAATGTCTTTTAAAAAAATTGTATTAGTCCACTTTTATATATGTATAAAAATGATGAAAATAACACAATCTTTTAAAACACAAAACTGTACCATGATAAACTCTAATCATGATTTAAATCGTTGGTTCTTAATTAAATTGAAAAGGTTGGTAGATGTGGAAGCTTATCTCAAATTATACAATTGTACAAGTAAATTTTTATTTACATTATATATTGTAATATGTCTATTGGATAGATCGACAGACTCTGTCCCAAATAGATTTCTTCCATAGATAAAATAAAAAGACTCAGCAGTGTCTTAAAAAAGTGTTCAGCTGAAACACAATTTTTTTTTTGTAGTAAGGGTTAAAAACATTACTGTAATTCTATAAAAATACTAGCACTGCTGTTTAAGGTTAGACACTTCTACATGTGATAATAAGTTTTTTTTGTGTGATAACTAACAAGAATATTGTATTAAGTATGAGATGATGGTTATTCACCTTATTTGCTGTGAGCCGGGGCAGAGGGTGGTTGGCGGTCTCAATGTTGTAATCAGAACTGTTGGTGAAATATTTGACAAGGCCATTAAACATTGCCGCCAGAGAAATGGCAATGGTGTGGTACCCTTGGTTGTTGAAATAAGATGTCACTGAAGCCAGGGAGAACTCCTGGGCAAGATTGTACCTCAGGTTGTAGATTCCAATCCCTTCCTTCCCTTTCTGTACAAGGTAATCTGTAATGTACAAACTACTCTGGGGAGGAGTAATTTGTTTAGAAATGTCCACTGGTATGGAAGGTGAATTTGGCATAAACTGGTGGGCAAATGTTTGAGCCATGTCTTCCCCAAACAAATCTGTGCTGTAAGGAATGTAGTTTTCTCCAAACTCATCTGGGACAAGCCGCAGAAGAGGCATGTCCGTTAAAGATGGGAGAACTTTCAGTGCACTTAAGCCCATGACGGTGAAGAAGAGAGGAATCACAAGCTGGCTGATGGTGACGAGTTTGTTGCGAAATGTGTGGATGGCACGTTTCATGAACATTGCCACAAACTGCTGCAAAAACAACTTCATGCCTGTGTTTTTTTCTAGCCTGCGGCTTAAAGCTGAAATATAGTTGGCTTGGATTAAAATATTTTAAAAGAATTTACAGGATAACAAAGCATTTATTCAATACAGCCATACAATAGGAGGACACACTGATTGCTTAAACATTACTTTAAAAGCTTTCAGAAACATACAATAAAATAATGTGAATAAATAAGGTTGATGTTAAGGGGGCTTTGTTTAACCAAAGAGTAAAGATATAAAAAAGAAGACAAATCATTATAATCATAACTGTTTTGAGTCTGTATTGATTTTAAACTAAAAAATACAATTTTACTCAGAGGTATATAATAAATGAAATTACTTAGCGACAGATCAATTGTTGCATTGGCTGGCTCGCCTTTATTTCTCTCACTGATGAAGTGCTCAAGGTTCCCATTTTTGCTAAATGCCTTGTTCCTGATTGTTATATGGATCCCATTACCTGGGGCTGAGCATTCACTAGTAGCTGATGGATTGGGCTTTCTTTTATCATTGACCTGTATTAGTCTTTCTTTACCATTGCTGCCAGCGGAGTCCCCCACTCTATAAAATTAATTGTAACAAGACAGCAATGAGGCACAGACTGGACAGTGTCATTTAGAATTAACCCATTATAGACCACAAAAGCCTTAAATATTTTATTATGCATATTTTATACAACTATTATTTACATTATGTTTCTTATAAAACAAATATATAGATAAAATTTTTTTTACATAGATAAAAGTACAGGCAAAATAATTTCTATTTAAATTTAAAGTGTTACTTTGATGATTAGGAAAAAAATTTAAATAAATGCTATGGCTACAGAAATAGACTTTAAAAAATTCTAAAAATCCTTACTTTAAAAAGACCTCTTCCATTGTGGTGACTGAGGCACCAAAGCTGCTGATGCCCAGCTCCCTCTGTCTCTGTTCTAAATTTGCAAAAAGTGCCTCAAAGTTCTCCACACAGTCTTGGGGGAGTATAAAGCTGAGTTCTGCTCCTACGTTGCTCTCTAACTCAGCTGTTGGTATGTGCTGCTTGACCACAGATACAACATTGTTCACATCACAGGTGGGTTCCTTGACCACTACCATATGGTAGCCAGCTCCTGGTGACATAAACATCACAGCTTTGATAAACACGGATAAACATAATGCAAGATTGAATGATAAAAGACAAGGAAAACTGAAAAAAAAAATAGCACCAAAATGAATCAAAGACATTTTAAAAGAGATTCACAGAAGCCAGTAATAATAAATTTCTACATAACAAAAAGTGGGAAATTTTTTTTTACACTTCGTTATGAATAAATTTAAAACAAAAAATTGCAATAAAATATGTGAAATTAGAACAAACTGAACTGCCTCTGGTGAAATAACATACATTTTTAAATTTATGTTGAAAATAATAAATAAGTAGGCATACTGAATAAATACATTAATATGTTATGGGAGTGACAAAATTTGATTCTTCTTAAAATAATGCTTGAGTTATTTAATATTTAAATAAAATGTAATTGTATTTGCTTTCGAATTTTTCATTTTATCTCATAGACTTAATTTGGCAATGAGAAAAAACAAATACAATTAAGCATGTAATATTTAATAAAAAAAAACCCACCATATTTCTTTTTCAAGAAAAGAGAACTCCCACAGCACTTGACAATCCCATCTGCCATGATGGCAATCCTGTCACCAAGCAAATCAGCTTCATCCATGAAGTGAGTACTGAGTACCATAGTCCTGCCAGCTCGATTTTTTTGTAACACTGTCCATATGTTGCGCCTAGCATTAGGGTCAAGGCCAGAAGAAGGTTCATCCAAAAATACAACCTGGAATTATAACAGCAAAAAATATTTTGTTGGAATAAGCTTGATCAACTTATTGCAATCTTATCTTGACTTACTTAATACAAATTATATATAAGAGGTTTGAAAATAACTAAACCATACCATAATAACAGCATTGATTCTCTTGTGTTAAATTAAATTAAGAAGAAAGTAATGCTTAAACATGATTTAACTTAGAAAGCAACTTTTGCAGCTACCTTTGAGTTTCCAATGAGTGCAATACAAACAGAAAGTTTCCTCTTCATCCCACCAGACAAGGTTTTTGACATGGCCTTAAGTTTGGGGAAAAGTTCCATGTCTTTCAACATCTCTGAGCACTGTGGCATTATCTGGTTCCTGGGCACACCTTTAAGCTGATATAAAAACAATACATTTGTATCTAATAGGCGCTTGTTGGTTTGTACATTGTATTTCTAATATGACTGTGAATAGCTCTTCTACTAAAAAGTTTAGTTTTGTCCTGACATACCAAACCAAAGAAAATCATATGCTCCTCCACTGTGAGGTTATCAAACAAAATGTCATGTTGGGGACAAAGGCCAAGGCTGCTGCGGACCTCACTGATCTCCCGACGGATATCAAATCCATTGATGAGAGCTGTGCCACTGGTTGGTGGGTAGAAACCTGCAAGTTAACACATTATTTACACAGTACATTTTTTAAAAATGCTGTTTTATTTGAAGAATACACTAAATCCATAAGTTCATAAAAGGAAATAATATACCTTTTAGACAATTATAACCAACTTACCGGTGAGCATAGACATTGTAGTAGTTTTGCCAGCACCATTGTGACCCAGCAACACAGTTATCTGCCCTTCATACATATTTAACGTCATCCCAGCGACAGCAACTTTTTTCTTCTTACCACTGCCATACACCTGAAACAAACCTGTCTCAATCAGGCATCTCTCCAAAGGGAGATTTAATAAAATATTTAATTGAAATGGAGAACTTACATTATAACCATTCTTGTAACTAGGGTAAAAAAGCTATGAGTGAGTGTAGTTACAATATTTTAAAACGGTTACTGCTTGTAAGGAGTATGTATGAGAAGGATGAGAGGTAGTCCAGAGTTCGTGTTCTTGAGAAAGTTGGACAGGATATTATAAAAGACAGATTTTTCAAAATTTGGTCTTTAGAATTTTTAAAATATTCAAGGTGGACAAGTGCTATAACAGGACAGGTTTATGTACCTGTGAGATATGATTACAAATTGATTAAACTTAGAAGGTCATTGCAAGATAATAGAGGCAAGACAATTTACACAGGGCAATAGTCATCATCATCATTCCTGTGGACCCCTTGGGGAGCATAGGGTCGCTACTACAGCTCTCCATCGTTCTCTGTTCTGGGCGACTCCTCCAAATTTGGCCCATGTCATTCTGACTGCTTCTGCTTAAATGACTTTTTTCCGTGTATGTTTTGGCTTACCCACTTTCCTCAGGGATTCCAGTCCAGTGCCTGTCTGGTGATGTTGCTTGACATTGGTGGTTTAAATAAATATATTTAATATTTTAAACTTTATAATAATATACCTTGCGGAGACTCCTAATCTTAATCCCAGCATTCTCGTTTGGTTCTTTCTCAAACATAGATGGATCCTGTTCTCCATGGGTCCCATCATCAAGCCCAATATAGTCTGAGGGAGAATGACAACATCCCCAGTAGCTTCTCTGTTACAAAATTTATTCAAGGGTTAATACATGTATATCATATGATTTGCTAAACTGCACAACTATTTTGATGTACAGAAAATTATGTAATTCTACTTAAAATAAACTTCCGCTATAATGTTAACAATCAGAAAACTATCTCCAGTCCTATGCAAGGGATATGATAAAAAAAACCCTACCAAAACTGGGAAATACCAAGGTTGAGGGACACCATAGTCCCCAGGGAAAACAGCTTCAATGTACCAGGCAATCAGACAGTGAATGACTGAGTCTACAATCAACATGATGAGCACAAACATCATTGAGAAGTCATCATCCACAGACACACCAGAGTTAAGTGTTGACAACTGAATCCCTGAGCCTGCAAGTATTATAGTTAATACGTGGATTAAAATACAACAACATCAAGTGAGCAAATTCTCTAAAGGCAGTATTTAAAAACATTAATATAATAACAATATTAATAGCCTATATGATAATCAAGCTTAAAAATACAACCCAAGCCTAAAAAAAGTTGCTTTACACCTCTACGATCCCACAACATATAATACCACCCTCCCCCCTTTATCTAATGACATGAACCTTGACTCACCCACTCCCTCAAACATGCCCAGCAATGTACCACCATACGACACAGGTACCCCCCCTCTATCTAATGATATGAATCTTGACTCACCCACTCCCTCAAACATGCCCCGCAATGTACCACCATATGCCACAGCTACCCCCCTCTATCTAATGATATGAATCTTGACTCACCCACTACCTCAAACATGCCCCGCAATGTACCACCATATGCCACAGCTACCCCCCTCTATCTAATGATATGAATCTTGACTCACCCACTACCTCAAACATGCCCCGCAATGTACCACCATATGCCACAGCTACCCCCACTCTATCTAATGATATGAATCTTGACTCACCCACTCCCTCAAACATGCCCAGCAATGTACCACCATATGCCACAGCTACCCCCACTCTATCTAATGATATGAATCTTGACTCACCCACTCCCTCAAACATGCCCAGCAATGTACCACCATATGCCACAGCTACCCCCACTCTATCTAATGATATGAATCTTGACTCACCCACTACCTCAAACATGCCCCGCAATGTACCACCATATGCCACAGCTACCCCCACTCTATCTAATGATATGAATCTTGACTCACCCACTCCCTCAAACATGCCCAGCAATGTACCACCATATGCCACAGCTACCCCCACTCTATCTAATGATATGAATCTTGACTCACCCACTCCCTCAAACATGCCCAGCAATGTACCACCATATGCCACAGCTACCCCCACTCTATCTAATGATATGAATCTTGACTCACCCACTACCTCAAACATGCCCAGCAATGTACCACCATATGCCACAGCTACCCCCACTCTATCTAATGATATGAATCTTGACTCACCCACTCCCTCAAACATGCCCAGCAATGTACCACCATACGACACAGGTACCCCCCCTCTATCTAATGATATGAATCTTGACTCACCCACTACCTCAAACATGCCCAGCAATGTACCACCATATGACACAGCTACCCCCCCCCTCTATCTAATGACATGAATCTTGACTCACCCACTACCTCAAACATGCCCCGCAATGTACCACCATATGCCACAGCTACCCCCACTCTATCTAATGACATGAATCTTGACTCACCCACTCCCTCAAACATGCCCAGCAATGTACCACCATATGCCACAGCCACCCCCCCCCCCCCCCTCTAATGACATGAATCTTGACTCACCCACTCCCTCAAACATGCCCAGCAATGTACCACCATATGCCATGGCCACCTGAAAGTCCAGACAGGAAACCAGCTTGGCAACAAAACTTAGAGTTGTGTATCTTTGTTGCAAGAAAAAATATGGGATGTACATGCAAAAATACATGATCCCTGCTATGGCTGCTCCAGTGTTGGCTGAAATAGAAATGAAGTAAACCTTTGCAATAAACTATTATTTAAAAAAAAAATGCTAATTTAATGGAATATACTTATTATACATTTTTGACAACACACAATTTTTATAATTTTTTTTTACTGACTAGATTTGTCCAAAAGTGATGATAGGCATGTATGTGAAGGGTTTTGACTTTTGTGTTGGGAGGTGAGGTAATAGAAATGTGACATTGCAAACATCATGTATTTCTTAAAACCACAAATATTGAAAATAATTGCACTTTAATGATAGTTATGAGAAACTTGTAATATTGGTTTTCCTATTTATTTTTCTGTGTTAATTTCAAGAAAGCCCTAAGGTGTTTTTTTTTCTTAAAATTAACTGTACTCACCTTTTACAAAGAAGATGCTGATGGCAAAGCAATATGTGATTGTGGCTATGGCAAAGCATAAAAGGTAGATAAAAACAATGAATGGGTTGGTCTCTGCGATGACAGCTCCTTTATCTGGAGCCAACACAACACAGTAGAACAAGGTCATGATTGAGATGGAGATGAGCAGAAACAGGATGTGTTTAGTAAACCAAGCCACCCAGTGCAGCCAGTTGTTGATTCCCATCATCTTCATACTCTCCTGCATTTGGAAACACATTTTCATATTTGTGTTACCTACTCTCCAAGATATGGAAATAAATTTGTGTCTTACATTTTTAACAACACCCAACATAATTTCTTGAAAGTTAACAAACATTGACATGTTACAAGATTTTTAGTTTAACTAGTTTTTTGTCTATTATCATAATAAGATTTTTGCAAAAATTAAAGGTGCTGGTCTATCTAGCAGGGAGTAAAAATAAATGTATTTTGTAGAGTGGACCCACCTTTAGCTTTCTTTCCTTCTCCAACACAATGTCCCTGACAATACTCAGGACATTCACAAGAAAACTCAACATGATCACCATGGGAAATTGTTCTTGGATCACCAACACATAGCCATCCTGCTTGTATGGAGGATATGGTTGACGCTTGAGTTTCAGATTTGTAGATTTGTACTTTATAAAAGCTTCATCAGTCAGGAACTCCTTCATTAGTGAGTCATCTACAGCATGCTGAATGGCTAGAAATCCTTCTATTTCATATCCTGGGATTAAAAAAATGCTAGATGATGTAGACTGTAGATATTTATACATCATGATCATAACACAAAATTTTTAAATAAAAAATAAAACAACTCAGCACAATACAAAATCAGTAACACTGATCATAAATGTAAATAGTACCAAGTTGGTGTTCAATAATTTTTTGCACATTATTTTTAGATTATAAGATATATAAATAATAATGCAAAACCTGAACATGGTAGGGAAAGTTAAACAGATGTCGAGAGAAAAATATAGATAAAAAAGGTGTCTTAAGTAGTTTTTATTAAAAATTAAATTAACATAAGTAAAAAAGTAGGCAAGTGAAGCAATCTTCCAAATCTGACAGTCTATGTGGCAAGGAAGTAGAGTTCACTTGTTTCTGTGACCTCTACATATGAAGAGATAGTGTGGTCAGCACTAGGCCCTGCCCTGCCGCCTTTACTTTCCCTAATGTGAGTTACATACCCATCAGAGCTGGGTGGACGGTTTACTCACTTGTACCCGGATTCGAACTCGAGACTTACAGGTTAGCTATCTAGCTCTCTACAGCAAGGCCACTCAGCCCCACAACATAAGTAAGCAACACCATTAATTGCTGACAAATTATTATAGAATTATTTGCAGAGACAAAGGTTCCTGCATTATGTGCACAATCTATGGCCAGAAAAATTGAACTAAACCTTGCCAAATAATACTATACTCACCAGGATCTCCATTACATGGGCTCTCAGCTTCTCTTGGCCCAACTATTTGGTATGGTGGGAACATGAAATTGGTTGACCATGCTGTATGGCTCTGGAAGGCTAGTTTTTTATCAACTTTAGCCAGTCTGGCAGCATAGCTAAGGCGGATCTTGTACACCACATTTTTGTTGGGCACAACTGTGCCATTGACTTGGTTAAACTCACTGGTGAAAACTACTCCACCCAGATAGATATCTGAGTTATTGACTGTACTGTTGTCTATAGTGATGAACTTTACCATTTCATCCTCATTTGGAAAAGGAGCTGAAAATAAAGTGTTCTTTGTTTACATGGAAAACATTCCTTATACAACCTGTTTTGACATTTATTTATAAAATGTTTGTACTGGCATGGCATCGTTAAGCTCTTACGGTAAAGAGAAATTCTTCAGCTGGATGGAAAGGTGGAACAGAAATAAAGGTTATTGTATGTCATGTAAAACACGAGACCTTGGGTTTCATCTGTATAAGCAGCTATCTAATGTCTCTTCATGTTCCTAAACTTTTACACAGTGACCATCAGAATTAAAGTTTACAGCCAGGCTAAAGACTTGTATAGTGACAACTATATTCATATCAGCAATACTCTTTGAAGTTGTGAACCTGCCCATCCCAACATTTTTGTAAATTCGCTTTGGTGTACTGTCACCCCCACACATTATATTAATTAAACTATTTTAGCAATTCTTTTATTTGATGTAAAAAAAAAGTTCCCTTTCAAACCTGATGGTCTATGAGGGAAGTGAAGTGAAGTAGAGTTCACTTGTTTCTGTGACCTTGACATATGAAAGGGTAGTGTTGTCAGCACTATACCCAGTAGCCTTTACTTTACTTTCCCTAACATAAGGTAGGTACCCATCAAAGCTGGGTGGACTCAGAGAAATTCTACTGACTTAGGATTTGAACTCTTAGACGAGTTAGCAGTCTAGCCCTCTACATCCAGGACACTCTATCCCTTTTTTATTTGCTGTGACCCAATTAAAAGGTGGCACCTGATGAAGACTGCATCCCCACCTTGTGATGCTACCAACTATGTGAGCGACATGGATCTGAATAGACACAGAACTGTAGTTATGTCACACCACTGAAGTTACTGGTAATAGGGAGGTTAATGGGAAATCAAGATGAAAATAAATTTAGGACAGGATTTTCTTAGCAAAGGATAACAGCCACCACAAATGAATGATTATGAACAAGTAGTTATGCATAACAGAGATGCTTCTAAAGACAGAGAGCAACACTGTAACAGCGAGGGGATCTACCTTCCCTGTTGTAGCCATAATTCAACAACAGATGACATGATTGAAAATGAGGCTCAGTGAATGATACATAATATGGAAATATAAAATATATGTACAGTTTACTTACCTATGGGTATGCCTAATGTTTTATTAGCCCTGTCCATTATCCGCTTTGTAGCCTCATTATAAGGAGTGTAGGCCAGTATTTTTTCAGTAAGATTTATTCGTAAAGTTTGATACTCGCAGACACTCCAGTATGTTGGGAAAGGGTGTGGGGTATTTTCCACAGACAGCCGAAGCACCATCAGAACTACAGAGAACAGAGTTGGTAATCCGAGCTCCAACAACGTTACTATTGGTTTTCCTCTCTGTGTTAAAAAATTCTTCCATAACAGAAGTCGAAACTTTAAGAAAGACCTCATGGTTTTTTAAATATATTTTTAATACATTTCTGCAAATGGGAAAATTTTTTCTCTTTAAATTTCTTCTTACACCAGCAATCAGCTCCTATTTCCAATCTGAAATGTAATGTACCATTTAGTTCAAGAATTCATAGTACTTGTAACAGTTTTAAAATGTTTTAAGAATTTTCTATCAGTGTTATATTAAAAACAGATGGTGGTAACAGAGGCAGACTCAAGTTAGGATCTCAGTTCAGACTTGTAGGACGTCCCTTTGTCCACCAGCTCTGATGAGTAGTAAGTAAAGTTCCCTTTCAAACCTGATGGTCTACAGGGCAAGTGAAGTAGAGTTCGCTTATTTCTCTCACCTCGGCATATGAAGGGATAATGTGGTCAGCACAATACCCAGCTGCCTACTTACCCTTACGTAAGTAAGGTACCCATCAGAGTTGGGTGGACTCAGGGAAGGTCTACTGACTTGAACCCGGATTCAAACTCGAGACTTACAGGTTAGCAATCCAGCTCTCTACTGCTAGGCCACTCCATCCCATAGCTCTGATGAGTAATGTGACTTAATAAATCAGACTAGAGACTTACGCCAAGAAACGCTCTACTTCATCTACCAGCTTGCTATTTGAAAATTTGCTGGGTCGAAAGAGAAACTTTATTTTATTAGGCCTCTGCCCTATAATTTATAAAATATATAGATCTCTATAGCTAAATATTAATAAGGCCTATTATTTATAATTAATATTTAAAAAATTAAAAGATATAGTCCTAGGCCTAGTTACTAGACCAGTATCTAAGTCTAAGATATTCAGAGTTTCTTCCAGGCATCTCTTCGGGGGGGCTTTGCCCCCCCGAAAAAATTTTACCGCCCCCCCGAACGAAATGAAATTTATATAATTTATATAGAAAATATATACTTTTAACAGTGTCCGCCCCCCCGAAGAAAGTTTACCGCCCCCCCGAAGATTTCAAGTGCCCCCCCCGGAGAAAAAAGTCTGGAAGAAACACTGAAGATATCTAGGCCTCCTATGACCTATGTCCAAAAAAAATACTTCTAGATTAAATTCTAGATCTAGCCCTAGCAGAAGACTAAAGACCTATTTTTATTTTTTTACAGTTAGCCTAATTAATACTTTACTAAAGGCCTCATTCTATACTGAGTCTATAGTCTCTATACTATTACTATATAATATATATATAATAATACTATAGGGCCTATATATACACTATAAATAATACACTGACAGTATAATACACTATACTATACATATATATATATTACTATACATTACTATTTACTATACATTACTATACAACATGATGATTATGCGGCTAAAAAAATATGCCTGATGATATTGATTGAATATTGATGCAGATTAATAACAGTGAACATTCACCACATGTCAAGTAACTAGATCTAGAGTCAGATTTATATTGTGAGAGTGAGATAAAAAACCCCACTACATAAGAGATACAGTGAGTGTCTAGCTATCTATCTAGACCGAAGTGTACTCAGGGTCGCATGTACTTGATGTACTATTAGGCCTACATGAATACGTAGGCCTATGGTCTTCAAAGAAAACAATAAGTTGTTTATGAAAAGTTCGGTTACTGGGTTTAAAAATGACACTTGCAACATTCATAACATGTATGGAGAACTTAACCTTCTGGTGTTAATAACATTGAATGACACAATGAATGAAGCTTTGATTTCTGTTTCTTATAATTATCAAGTTAGCTACAATAAATAAAAACAAATATTCGAGTTCTGAGATGGCGTTTATTTTTTTTTTACATATTTTTTTTATTATACTTTTTTTTTTTAAATTTTCATTAGGTGTTTACACGTTCCGTGGGGGAAAAGTTTAAAGATCAAATTAGCCTGCAGCGGGTCGCGTGTTCTAATCTTGTAAACATGTTGCAAATGTAAACCCGGTACAATACCTAATATCGATATTGTATTAAACTCGATTACCATATTTTATTTTGTTTACTAACACATTGCTTCCGGTTTAACTTGTTTATTTTCTCGTGGTCCATTGACTGAAAGTGGAAAGTGATAGAAGTCTAGATTTCTAGATCTAGTGGATCTAAGATCAAGATCTAATTGAATAGTCATAAATCTGCTAACTTACTGAATGTCGAATAATTTTTAAAGCTGCTATTCATTTAGGTTAGAATATTTAGTCTTATTAATATTAGACATTTAGATCTATCTAGATCAAAATCAAGCTGCGTTTTTAGTTTTTAGTAAAACGCCGAGTTACGGCAAGGATTTCATTTTCAAGCTTTGCCTTTACGGCTTACGCCGATATTGTAGTCGACCAGGGCGTGATAAGTCACATAGTCAGTAGCGTAGCGGGGGGGGGGACGGGACATATGTCCCCGGGTGCCGACCTTAGGGAGCGCCCGGGGGGGGGTGCAAATCAAAAAGTTTGTCGCTACACCTCTGTACATACACACTTAGTACATAGTGACTGCTGTCACTTCACTGACTCACATTCACAGTTCACACTCATCATCACACTCACTTTCACTTATTCAGGACTCACAGTGGAGTTTTGGGGATTTTTTATTATTTTATTTTATACCATTGTCCGATTTCCCTTGCATGTTCCTACCTATTGCCTACACTCCAGCATCAACATGCACATTTCAGATAATTGAAGATACGACTCTTCTGAAAATAGGTGTGTTAGGTTGTTAGTAGTATTGTAATTTCAAATAGTTTTATGGTTAGAAGTTCGAGTTGTGCATTTGGTAGGGATACGGTTATCATTGAAATTAGTAGGGTTGTTGGCATCAGCTAAGTTTGTGGTAAAAACATGACCTGAATCTCCCATTACTTTTTTATATTGACCACACGAGATTTGGTTTTGCATACTAATGAGTTTTTAATTTATGGTAATTAATTAAGCTTAAAAGGTCATTTCCCAATGTTAAATAAAAAGTAGAGTGGTTTTCCCGTTGTTTTGATGGTTTTGCAATCTGATTGCATGCTGTCTCTGCTTTGGTCTTACAGCTTTAAATGCATTGACACCATTGTTATATTTCTTCATCCCTATATGCCAGCTTTTAGTTTTGATACACTAACAACAGCATTCTTATGTAATGTACAAACTAATCTCGTAATTGTTGTTTTAAAAATATTTTAATATAGGCCCTAACTAGCTTTAATCTTTTCAACTCTAGAAATAGTTTTGCTTGAAGTAAAATTTTGCCAAATATGGTTTTCCTAAAATCTAATTTTGTCAGACTAGACATGAATCAGGCCTAGGTTACCTGTCTGTTGCTATACACTAGCTATGTGTAACTGTAATTTTAAGTATTCAAGTTCTACTTACCCTTTTTTATAGTTATATTCTGAAAATCAGAATTCATACACACATAAAAATATTGATCTGATAACTTCAGTTCACTTAGAACAAAATGGCTTAAAGATGGACTCTACTTCACCTGCCCAAAATAATAAGGCAGTTATATGCACATTACAGTGTTCTAGTCATTTACTTTAGATTTCTTGACTATGTAGTTATTTCATTCACCGTATTTATATAAAACATTGCTTAAGAAAGATTTTCATATTTGTGCAGCAAACAGTTTTTTTTGGGGTTACGGTTATGGGAGGAAGCCAACACAAAAATATACTTCTGTATTATTTTTATTCATTTCAACAGCATATACAAGTTCTGCAAATACGAACAAAATACAACTGCATGTAAAATAACTATGCTCAATTTATTCAGGTATACCATGACTTGTCACAATTGGCCAATGCAAAAACAAGGGGATTCCACCCCTCACAAAAAAATTCGCTAAAAAAAACTATTTGAGCTAGACAGAAAATCTTTTTTGTTTTGTTTTCATATAGTTGAGCTCTACAAGAATATGTAATTTTTATTTTATATGATGATTAGTGTTTTTTTTTTACCAAAATCCGTAACATTAGTAATTCAGTATCATGCCATGTGTGTATTTTAGTTAACTATCAGTAATCTAACACCCCAACATTTAAGAAGATCTATTATTGGACACTGGTAAAAAAAATCTTCCATTATGACCTTTTGTAATGGTAAAAAATTTAAGTTGGTGGAGGGTTAAGGTGAAGAGGAACATGCATGATGTTTGATAATGTATATTTGAGGATAAATATAAATGACATTTCAGGCTCAAAAAACAATGATTCAGGCTTTACGTCTACTGATTTCTAAAGTGAACATACCATGACCCCTTGATGATTTCCATTCTTTTTTGGCTTCTGGTTTTCTGGATATAAACTACACAAAAAATCACATGCTGAGTTTGGGAATCAGCATCTGTGACTATATGAACCCAGATCACAATAGGCCCTAATAATAGTTATATCATTAGCAATATAAATTATAATTAGACTTACCAGTTAACTCATATTCATATATTTTAAGTAATCTAACTTGACAGACAGACTCTATCAATTTTTTTATTATGTATTTCTTAAAATATGAATTTTTCTTTTTGGCCTACTAAGAACAATTAACTAAATACACTAAATTGTTAAAACTATCTCACAATGATAAAAATAAAAGTATCCAAAATCAATAACAATATAGTAAATATTAACATAATATTCTGTCCAATGTTATTATTACAGAAAAAAATAATAATACTTGCCTATAATTAATTTAAAAAATGCATGAGCTGGCAAATTTCATTACTCACTTTCAGAACTATTTTAATTTATAATTTTATTTTTAAATAACTTATTTTTGAATTGTAGAAACTTTTAAAACTTTGTATAATGGGAAGGTGTATTTATTTTATCACAATTGTTACTAAAAATAAATCTAAACCCAAGTGTTTTCCTGATGCTATTTTAATTTATTGTTATCTCTTAGCAATCAAACATACTTGGTTCTGATTGCTCCACTCTCAAAATGCATAAAAAAACAACTTCCAATTGCCCCTTTTTTATTATCTGACCATCTCAGTTTTGCTATGTTTATCAAGAGGAAAAGCTTTTTTAAAATCTTGTTAAATTTTAGTATCAGATAACATATAAATAATATAATGAGCAAAATGTATTTTTTCTATTAGAGAATGAATCACCTCTCATCAGTGAAGCATGTCATCATTGTTCTGTCTGGTAAAGGAGGAGTTGGGAAGAGCACAATGGCTGTACAAATAGCCCTAGGCTTGCATGCAGCTGGGAAGAAGGTATGTATTTTTCTGAATGGTGTCTCAGTTTAAAACCTGAAGACAAACTGCTACACAGAATTATTTCTCTCATAGCCTCAATATTGTCTTTATTAAATTATTTGCTTATCTGTATCTGAACAGAGCTTCAAAAATTGTATATTGTTCTTTATTTAAAAGTTATAAAAGAGTAGCAAGGTGGTATATTAAAAATTTCTTACCATGTGTACCGTAATATATTTTCAATTGTTTATTGTATAACAGGTTGGTCTGCTGGATGTTGATCTGTGTGGTCCAAGTATTCCTAAAATGTTTAATCTTGAGGGGAGAGACATTTACCAATGCCCTGAAGGGTGTGTTCTTTTTTTTTGTGTGTGTATTATTGGTATATAGTAAAATGGGCTCATTTTGTATTTTAATTTTTTGATACTTTTATACCTTATTTTAGTATAGTCTACATCAATGTGTAATTGTATGTTTTTGTCACTTTCAGCTGGTTACCTGTGTATGTGGATAAGGAGCAGAGAATTGGTGTCATGTCGATTGGGTTCTTGTTGCATGATTTAGATGATGCTGTAGTGTGGAGAGGCCCGAAAAAGAATGGTGGGTTTAGATTTGCATACATATTTAATTTAGTAGAATTTTTTAAAAATTAGAATTTAGTTGTTAAAATTTATCCATATATTTACTTCCTAAGAGTACAATAAATGAAATATTTCTAGTCATAGATGTTATTTATAATTCTAGCGATGATCAAGCAGTTTTTGAGTGATGTTTACTGGCGAGATGTTGACTATCTCATCATTGACACACCCCCTGGTACCTCAGATGAGCACATTACTGTAATGGAGGCTTTGCGGGCCTACAACCCTGACGGTGCCATCCTGGTCACAACTCCTCAGGTTTGAACTTAATGATATTTGTTTCTGTAGTGAATACTATAAAACTTTACTTATCTCCCTTGATATATTTTGGTTTGAATTCCACTTGGATACATAGGCTGTTGCAGTTGGGGACGTGAGAAGGGAGCTAACTTTCTGTCACAAAACTGGAATCCCTGTGGTTGGCATTGTTGAAAACATGAGTGGTTATGTGTGTCCTCATTGTACAGTAGGTCAACTTTTAATGTTTGTAATCAGCTCTGTAGTGATTTTAGTTTAAAAATAATTTACCTATTTAAATTTTTTAATCCCACAAATTAACAATCAAGATGGTCATTTTTTAGATAGCTACGTCATTTCCTTGCATGTTTGAATCTATGCATTTACCTTAATGTAAAAAATAAATCTAATATAATCTTTCTACAGGAGTGTACAAATATTTTTTCCAAAGGAGGTGGTAAAGCCTTGGCACAGCAAAACAATGTTCCCTTCCTTGGTTTGTAATTTTGACTTGTAAAATGGGAAAACTGATTTGTTTAATTTGGCAGTTTTCTTAATAATGTATTACACAGCACGTGTGTTATTAGTTTTCATTATTGTTTTATAATAATTATTTTTCAGGAAGTATTCCGATCGACAGACAACTGACCATTAGTTTGGACACCGGGACAAATTTTTTGGAGTCCAACCCAGATTCACCTGCTCTTGCGGCCATAAATCATATGATTAAAAAGCTGATGGCCATTGACAGAGACTTGCCATAACTGTTGACATTTTCTTGCTTTGATTTGTTTCAACACTAAAAACAAAGTATAACAGCTTTTTTGTTTAATGTTTATGATACAGTAAAAAAAAAAAGGTTAGTAAAATGTGGAGACTAACTTTTTCAAAACATTGAAAGTCAAGTATTTCAGTTGAGATTGATGTATCTTAAGCTCTGTTTGTGTACTTCATCCCAAAACTAGATGTACATATTTTTAAAAAAAATTAATTATCACTAAGTTACTCGCAAATCAGAATAATTTTGCGCATTTGTATTTGGTTAAAAACAATTAAATATTGACCTTGTACCCTTTGTTGCAATATTTTATTATTTTTGTTTTAGTATATGACATAGTCTTGTTAGAACACTTTATTTATGTTATTAATATTATGTGTAACATCATATCATTCGGGTAATTAAATTATTTTTTTTCAAGTAAAATAAGAGTGTCAGACTGTCAGTTCAGTTTTGTAAAATAATTTTTATGAAAAATACACATTGTTTAGAAACCACACCAATTGAACGCTATAATTGATTAAAAGTTTTTTTTTAGATAAATATAAAACTATCAAAGGAACTTTCTTCAAAATGTAGTAATTAATTCATCATAGTGGTTTAGCAACCCTTCCCGGTGCCCGGGGACAAACTTTCAATTTGACGCCCCCCTCGGGAGCAACCTTGCAATTTTCAATTTGCATCCCCCCTCAAACTTTAGATTTGCACCCTCCCCCCTCAAACTTTAGAATTGCTAACACCCCCCCCCCCCCCCAACATTCAATTGGCGCCTAAAATGAGATTTTAATTCCTTTTTACCAACCCATTTTGGCACCCCCTAAGGACGGCGCCCGAGGGACATATGTTACACCCCCCCCCCCCGCTACGCCTCTGATTGATCATTCAGTGCATTAATTTTCTGTATTTTAGTTTTATATTCTTGTTTTGGTAATAAACGTTTTTAGTGTAGTTTAAATTAAACTTTAATAACCTTATACTATAAACTTTATAGTTGCTTATATTGTTTTATTATTGATAACATTTATCATGCTATATGTTATTTGTTTGAAAAAAATATGTTTCATGAATAAAAATGGAAAAAGTATACAAAAATCGTTTATTTTGTATTTTACTGAACATTTTTTAGCAGAAGATAGAAGTTCTCTGGTTGTAGCTAGTTTGAAGAATTTCGTCTTTCACGGTGATATTTGAAAGACAACATTTAGGAATCTGTCAAAAATTTCATTCTAAGATCAGTAATAATATTTTACACTTTACACTATTAAATTTATAAGCAGCTGTGTGCTCTGTATAATTTTTTTTAGAACAATGAGCATCTAGATTTTCTTCATTGTTTATACTTGAATAAAAATAGCACTAAAGTTTATACAGAGTTTTAAAACTTACACAGAAATCAATACACCATTATATCAAAGACAGAAACATGCTGGTTGTTTTAACTGTTTATTTTATTCATATTTACACATTTAAAAAAAAAGTTATAAGATGGATGGAATCTTATGGTGTATATATAAAATGTTCAATGAACACAAAATAAGATGAAGTATAAAAACAGGTGATATATATATCACTGTCATACAAAAGGCTTAAAGAAATAGTAAAGTTGACATTTATTAACTATAGCAGCTTTGTATTTAGACAAGCTAATTCTAATCAGTTTAAAATCTTTGTAAGATTACATTGGAATGTTTTAATTAACGTACTTGCAGGTTTAAAAAAAAAACATTGATCACAAAAGATGAAGAAGAAAAATTACAAAACAAAAACATGTATTTGTTTAATTTTTGAGACACAAAAATTAATGTTTTTTGTCGAAAGTGCCAGCACCCTTGTAGTTCCCAACGTATCCAGTGTTTTCAGCCACGTCAGCCCTACCCTCCTTACCCTTCCCTTTCCCATCAGCAGTGAATCTTTCCTTGTGTGAGCCAGTGTACCCCGAGGCGTCTGTTAAACGGGCGGTTGTTGCGTCAACCTTTATGGCTTTCTGAAATCATTGAATGTCAAATTTTAAAACATTAGTTAAAAGGGAGGTAATTCTTTAACAAAACTATATTAGTTTAAAACTAGAGTTATTTCCCTTAGCAATAAAATCCTCTTACTTGTTCATCCCCAGCTTTAGCAGCAATCTTAGCCCTGATTTCATTGGCCAACGTTTGGACTTCAGGATCATCCACTGGTGCTCTCCCTTTGGTTTGCTTCCTCTTTTTGGCGATCACGTCTGCGGCTACCTCATTAATAAGATCGGTAGCTATTTTGTCGATGGCGACCTTTTTCCTGCAGATAGATATTGATTGGCTAACTTTGGCCGACATTTTATACGATTGGCATCACTAAGTTATTGGTCATCTCTAGGCTATGATACCAGATAATCTTAGCAAAATTTATTATTTTTAAAATAACAAAAATAAAAGTTTCTAATATCTTTGACCTAGCTGGTTTGAAGAAAAAAAAACCATTACTAGATTGATTTTTTTTAGTAGTATTTATAGTTATTATAGTTAATTGAGTGCTTCTCTGTGTGTCAACCATGTTCCTCTATTTAGGTGACGAGAGGCCATTTTCAGGTAGCTATTCTTTGATAGTTTATGTAAATTTAATTCAGACCTACTTCTATCCACTAAATCAATAGCTAAAGGTTTTCAAACAGTCCTTGCAGTTTAAAAATCATTTAAATTACACAGTTTTTCATTTTGCAAAACGTCGAAGCCCACGTTGATTTGATTAAAAGAAGCGTCTTTCATTGATAGTTTAAATGATTAAAGTTTATTAGGAGATGGTCAGTGAAGTAAGGAGTAAGTGATCAGTGTAGTAGGGATAAGTGGTCAGTGTGGTAGGGATAAGTGGTCAGTGTGGTAGGGGTTAGTGGGTAGATGGTCTGTGTGGATGGGGATAGATGTCAAGTGAGGGAGGTGGGTAGATGGTCAGTGTGGTAAGGGGCAGTGGCGTAGCGAGGTCGGGTGTCACCCGGTGCGGCACTTAATGGTGTCACCCCCCAGAAGCGTAGCAACCCTTCCCGGGGACAAACTTTCAATTTTCGATTTGCCCCCCTCCCCCGCTCAAACTTTTGATTTGCACTTCTTAAAAGAATATTTAACACTCAAATTAATCACTTCATTAAGTGGAATTATCATTTTTCTCTATATATTTTGCTATTTTTTGCCTTGGTGTCGCCCCCCTAAATGATGTCACCCGGTGCGGTCCGCACCCCCCCCCCTCTCTACGCCTCTAGCTAGGAGGTAGGGGGTAGACGGTCCATGGGGCAGTGGGTAGATGGTCAGTGTGGTAGGGGGTAGATAAGTCAGTGTTGAAGGGGGTATGTGGTCAGTGTGGTAGGGGGTAGATAAGTCAGTGTTGAAGGGGGTATGTGGTCAGTGTGGTAGGGGGTAGATGGTCAGTGTTCAAGGGGGTATGTGGGCAATGTGGTAGGGGATATGTGTGCAGTGTGGTAGGGGGTAGATGGTCAGTGGGGTAGGGGTATGTTGGCAGTGTGGTAGAAGTAGAAAATCAGTGTTGTAAGGTGTAAATGGTCAGTGTGATAGGTGGTATGTGGCCAGTGTGATAGGTGGTATGTGGTCAGTGTACTTGACTTACGCTTTATCCTGAAAGATGGCCCATATGGAGGCCTCGACTGTAGTCTTGTATTGCTTGCAGTCGCAGCTCTCCAGGCACTTGATGAAGTTGGTCAGCTTCAGGCACTCGGTGGTCTCTGACCTGTCCTTGAACTTGGACAAACATTTCTTCACATCGCCAACATTTCCTGATGCCATTTTGTCTGGTGAAACAGGGATTAGGGGGGGGGGGTGTAAAATAGGTCGTGTTGATGCAAACAAAACTGATTAGGATATCTAAAGATCATCATCGTTCCGTGAGACTCAAGTTCCTAAACTTAATTGATAGTGTGCGAATATTTACTAAGGGTCATGAGTCACACGTAAATAAAAAGGTATTTCAGCTGATTTCCCTACCTCTCATCACAAAATGCCCAAAGCTTATACCTACACCCCCACCCCCCACCCTCAACGACATCATAGATCTACCCCTTCCCTTTCTCATTGGGACTCGTACATTTTGAGAGTCCCTGGTTGCAGCCCATCCAACCCCTCTTCTCATCTACCACTGATAATTGCTGACGTTTTGTTTCGTTAAATGCGAATTTTTTAAAAATGTCTTTATTCCAAATAAATGAAAACTACTACACGCTACTGCACATTTCTTAGAGCTCGGTTCATTTTTTGCCAATGTTAGATACAGATGTCCTTTATGTACGATCGCTGTTGGTCTTAAAGAGTACCTCTGTAAGTTTAGTGCATGCTTATGAAGGCTCATACCTGCAATGCCATTGATGTATCACAAAGGGCCATAAAGCACCAAAACACAATGGCGCCTGTTTATTGCGATAAAAAATGTACTGCATTCGTTTGTATACGCCTATGGGTTGTTTGTGAAGATAAAAATAGACACAACCAGAATTCCCAATCAATAACCGGTACAAGAGCGGCCGGCAAGTGCTCGAATGAACTCTATTAGCAAGCTGGTTATACACGTTCCTCTTAATGGGATATGAATGTACGCTGTTTTTGGTACACAATCCTGTTAATGTGATATGAATGTACGCTGTTTTTTGGTACACAATCCTGTTATTGTGATATTCACTTACATTGTTGGGTTTTATACACGTTCCTCTTAATGTGATATAAATGTACGTTGTTTTTTTTGTACACATTCCTGTTAATGCGATATAAACGTACGCTGTTTTTGGTACACATTCCTGTTAATGCGATATAAACGTACGTTGTTTTTGGTACACATTCCTGTTAATGCGATATAAACGTACGTTGTTTTTGGTACACATTCCTGTTAATGTGATATAAATGTACGTAGTTTTTGGTACACATTCCTGTTAATGCGGTATACATATGCGTTGTTGGGTTTTATACACATTCGATTTCATGCAAATCCCATTGTGATGTAAACTTTTATTGTTTGTTATTCTTCTTCCTCTTCTTCGTCTATACAGGAGGTATCACATAAGACTAACACCACTGCCTCCCCACACATTTTTTTCTCTGTGTGTGGTGCTGAGATCAGAGGCTAGACCAGTCTGTTCGCAAAAGGTGCAGTCTTGTAAGACGTGTTCAGTGTTTTTATCTATGCTGAACTGTGTTGTACATACATTGTACTATAATATTTTGATACTAAATTTAACTCAGTAGTGTTGGAGATGAAGCGTCCATGCCGTTACCCTACAGGGTTTAGCCAACATCACCTTCTATATGGTGTTTGGGGCTCTCATAACACCTTCTGTCTGGTGTTTATGGCCCATAACACCTTCTGTCTAGTGTTGCAGTCACTCATAACACTGTCTATGGAAAGCAGTAGATGAAGCTAATTGCTGAGTTGATATTCGCACCAATAGGCCTGAATAATTTAAATTTTTGGTTTGTTTTTGTAAAGACGACTTCATTAGTCTGCTAGTTGAGGTTCCTCTCACCTTTTTCGCTTAATTGAAATTCCTTTTAATGGCAATATTTACATTTTTAAGACCATTGATTTAGCTGTCAGTACTGTTTTGAAAAAACGTGTTTGGGTTTAAAGTTTTTACGTTTTATCTAAAACGCAAGTACATAGAGGTTCTAACTTGTAAAACTAACTTGTTCTTTTATACACGTATAAAATTGTATTTGTATAAGAATTAAAAAAAAAACTTACTAAAATACGTTCAAATATAATTTTACTGTAGTTAGGTATAGCTTACGAGTGTAAGTGTATTTACCTGACCTACATTACACAACATAAAAGTACAGCTTTTCCGTGTAGACCTCCATTTTTATAAGAAAAATAAAGATAGATTCAACCCGTCTGGCAAGTTAGATTAATCTGTAGCTAGTTTTTAAAAAATCTGGTTACTTAAACGTGGAGTGTGACGTAGAACTCATTCTATTCAACTGTACGTTTCGGGGTAATTAGTCAACAGCTACCGAAAATAGATTATAGATCGGGATGTGAAACTTGAAACTCGATTATCGAACTGTATCGATTCATTTTTTTTATTTGAGTCCAGTTGAACTATAAACTCACGTGATCGCGAAATCGTTGGACCGTCACATGATTGAAGCGAGACCGCAAATTTTGGAGTCGGTCCAAAAGTGTTGGCTTATGCTAGGATATTAAAAGGGTGGAAGGGGGGGGGGGCTTGTTTGTCATAGCCGGGACCAACCTTAAACAGCTATTCAATTGTGTAAATAAACCTTGTCATGTTTCATTCAAGAAATTATTTAGAATTTCGACACAAGGTTAGAAGCAGAAAAACAAGAAAATGGCGTTTTAAAATGGTGGACCTACGACTTTTTTCTATCGAGCGATAAATAACTCTAAAGATCTTATTTAATGTCTTGTCAACATTTGTCAGCAGTAGAATATGATTGCAAGAAAAAGATTTTGTACTATTTACATCTTATTACAGCAATAAAAATGTGGGGCTCCTACATTCTGGTAGTCCCTGGTTGCAACCCATTCAGCATCCCTATTCACCCACCACTACCAATTGTTGACGTTTGTTTCAGTAATACAAACCCACTTTAAAATAAAATGTGTTTTTTCTTTGTAGTTACAGTGAGAAAAATTCGCTGCCCATGCAACTTAAGATTATTCATTGAAAGTGTATGCAGAAATGCTAATGTAAAAACGGTTAAGGGAAGGGGGAGAATACTGTGGACAAAAACCAGGTCGAACTAATTAACAACATAATAGTTGTGCAAATAGAAAGTAAATTAACAACACAATAGTTGTGTAAATAGAAAGTAAACAATACGTTTAGAGGGTGAAGTGTACAAGTTAAGACAGAGAATTCTTATTTATTCTTCTTTATATCTGACAACTTTGTGACAACATTCTGACACCACTGTGACACCTTTGTGACAACATTCTGACACCACTGTGACAACTTTGTGACAACATTCTGACACCACCGTGACGCCTTTGTGACAACATTCTGACACCACTGTGACACCTTTGTGACAACATTCTGACACCACCGTGACACCTTTGTGACAACATTCTGACACCACTGTGACACCTTTGTGACAACATTCTGACACCACTGTGACAACTTTGTGACAACATTCTGACACCACTGTGACAACTTTGTGACAACATTCTGACACCACTGAGACACCTTTGTGACAACTTTCTGACACCACTGTCACACCTTTGTGACAATACGTGTCATATCCGGAGTTGCACTCTAAGAGTGTCGCTTCTGGATGCGCCACTCCTATTAAGTATTAAGCTGTCACCATTAGGGGTGTCACTTCTGGGTTGTCATATCTAGGGGGTGTCATATTCTGGGTTTTCATAACTAGGGGTGTCACAACTGGGTTGTCATACCTAGGGGTGTCACAACTGGGTTGTCATACCTAGGGATGTCACAACTGGGTTGTCATAGCTAGGGGTGTCACAACTGGGTTGTCATATCTAGGGGTGTCACTTCTGGGTTGTCATAGCTAGGGGTGTCACAACTGGGTTGTCATATCTAGGGGTGTCATTTTCTGGGTTGTCATATCTAGGGGTGTCACAACTGGGTTGTCATATCTAGGGGTGTCACAACTGGGTTGTCATATCTAGGGGTGTCACAACTGGGTTGTCATATCTAGGGGTGTCACAACTGGGTTGTCATAGCTAGGGGTGTCACAACTGGGTTGTCATATCTAGGGGTGTCACTTCTGGGTTGCCTTATCAAATATTTAGAAACAAATATCATTCGATTTTTTTTAAAGATTAAAACGACGGTTATTTTATATAATCGGTAGTTTTCCGTTATCGTAAACCTCGACGTTTTTACCAGCAAGCGACAAGAGTTATATGCCCTTAGCCTGTAACTGATTTAAAACATATTTGTTCTCAAGACTGAAGAGCTTGCTCAAATTTCTATTTTAAGCCATCGGAAAGTTCAGCGGTAAGACAGGCCACGCCTTGGTCTATGTGGCTAAATGGGTGGCGAGTCAACATTAGGTGTTGTTGCTCGCAATTTTCTAGCACAAGTCTAAACAGTCAGCTAGTGGCGGCCATGTTTGTTTAGTCACTGACGTCACCGGGTTTTTATTGAAGTGGTTGGTCTTTGGCGAACTTTTTCAATTCGTGAATAAAATGAAGGTGGAAAGAAAACGTTTAAGAATAGGGTTGTCAGTTCAAGAATGGATATATACAATGAGAAAATAGTTATAACTCTGACAGTTAGGTGTGAAATGAGTTCAGTCCCTTGTGCTGGGGAACTAATTAAAACTTGAATTACCTAAAGTAGATTAATGTATGTCAAGACGGGGGTTGGGGATTGTGGGGGTAAGGGGGGAAGTAGTGCACTGATCGTCAGTGGTGAAGAGGCGTAGCGGGGGGGGGGGGGTGCAAATTGAAAATTGAAAGGTTGTTCTCGAGGGTGGCGCCAAATTGAAAGGGGGGGGGGAAGAGTATCCACTTTCAAACCCCATCGCCACTTTCTTGTGTGACGGCAACCTGCCATTCATTGTTTGCAGACATTTGATACCAAGATGACATCTAATGTACGTCATACTTCTGGCAGACGTTTGATAGTAATGTACGTCATACTTCTGCTAAAATTAGCTTGAATATGATCTATGTGGCGAAGACACACCAGACACGCCAAACACAGCAAACAGGCATAGTTTAATGCAAGGACACATCTTCCGGGTGCAATTTTTCTTTTGTGTCCTATTCAATGAAGTTTAACAACAGCTATACTTTACTGTCCGAGTTTTACCCACTTTAAAAAAAAATTAGTGCAGTTTTTTTTTAAGTGAAAAAAAAAACAACTGTAGACATATAATATACGAAAGAGTGTTTAAAAAAATTATCCCGCAAATCCTTGACATAAGTCAAACAATTTTTCTAACGAAATAATTTAAAATATTTTTTTATCAAGAGAACTCACAAGGTCTCAATATATCAGGATAGCAATATTTTCTTTCCCATCTACACTATCATTCGCCGTAGGCCTATTGTTCGTTTTTTTTTCTCATCTAATTCTTAAACGCTAATTTAATGTAAGGGGGGGGGGGGGGGGCTGAAAATGTACTCTAGAAAAAATGTGCAAGGTCATTAAGACCCAAGGGATAAAGAATCTACAGCTGACAAAACGAAATGAGTTTAGAATACCTGGCAAGCTGTGAGATGGGTATACATGCGGGGGAGCATCGCGGCTCAGATCGTTCTTTCAGATTGTTTCGGTACATGGAATGTACTGTCGGCGCTGACGTCAGCACGCATACAAACTATTCTCCATGCCCTGACGGCTGGCCAAGTATGAGTAATGCGCGCGCCGATCAGATGTTGCCAGTTTTTTTTTTTTTTTTTTTTTTTGCCAACTCTGAGGTTAAAATGTAAACAATTTGGGCGTGTTCGTTATGTCTTTGGAACTCGTGTAGACTAGATCAAGGTCAAATTACGAGTCTACGACAATATATTGTCTTAAAATAGATTTAATACATTATCTGTCAACATGTCATTGCTACTTAAATTTAAGTAATGTTTTTGTTTTGTTGCCAATTTAAAAAAAAAAAGGTATTTAATGCATTTGTTTTTTCTTTCATAGGACAAATTTAATTCCTAGATTTCAACTGTATCGTTCTAACAAAACGGTATAGCCGTAACATAAAATAACTCTCTGATTAACTTGTTGTTCTAAATGGTATGCGCCTGCTGGTTGGGGCTAGTGGTATGCATGCAATTAGCTCCAGATGGTTAGGTCAATAGGAGCAGAAAGGGGGGAGGGGTTGTTACCATAATTGGCTGGGATAATTACAAAAAAATAATTAACTCTATGAAACAAGACGAGGAACGAAAGTGTTTTACGTTTAGATCCTTAGATAACTAGTCCAAGGTGATATAGGAGTTTTAAGTTTAAATATAGATTAAGAAAGGCGTGTACAAAGATACAAATTTATATTATTTTTATATTTGTTTACCTTATGCAAGTTGCATTCTCCTCCCCCCTCCCCCCACACCATCATACACACTCAGAGCCGGCGTTAGGAATACGCGGGGCCTAGGGCCAACCATCCGCGCGGGGCCTTTCCATTATATATATATATATATATATATATATATATATATATATATATATATATATATATATATATATATATATATATATATATATATATATATATATATATATGTGTGTGTGTGTGTGTATATATATATATATATATATATATATATATATATATATATATATATATATATATATATATATATATATATATATATATATATATGTATAAAGGCCTATATAATGTGATGTACACATAATAACACAAATGTTTTGGAGTTTATAAGCTAATGTCAAACTTTCCACTATAATAACAGATTTTTATCTCTCCCATGTATTAACCCAATGTTAGTAGTTTTTTTTTCCTTTGCTAAGAAATCACTTTTAACAGTTATGTAATTCATCCCAAATCACTTAAGAAAATGTAATCACGTGCCGAATAATTAGGAAAATAAAGTTTACAATACAGCGAACTCGGCCTGATGTATCAAAAAAGTATAGACTTCAAAATTTGTTTAGAATTCATACAATATTTTAAAACCAAAATCATTATTGTCTTAATTATTGAACGGGTGAATCCTTAAGGTGACACAACATAACAACAGCTTTAACTTTCTTCCAAAAAATAATAATAAATCACTCTGTTTAATGCCGCCTGATATAGATCGTAAGCCCCCCCCCCCCCTCCTCGTCGCCCTCCTCCCACCCCTCTGCACGCAACTGAATGTTAATTTTGTTATACCAAGACAAGTAGGCCTACATATAGAGTTTCTTCCAGGCATCTCTTCGGGGGGGGGGGGTGGCAAGCGCCCCCCCCCCCCCTGAAAACGAAATGAAATTTATATAATTCATAGAGAAAATATATACTTTTAACAGTGTCCGCTCCCCCCCCCCCCCCGAAAATTTCAAGTGCCCCTCCCCCCTCCCCCGGAGAAAAAAGTCTGGAAGAAACACTGTACATATACGACATTATACGACATCTACAACAAAAAAGTCAGGACTAGATTTCATTAGGTCACTAACTGTCTACTATAGACATCCCGTCTGCTCACTAAAAGGACGTCTTCATCGGTCCGCATACAATAGGGTATCTCATTACGTCGTGGGCTAATTCTCGACCGCCATCTCCAGTCAGCTCAGGTCAAATGCCAGGCGACCGTACCCTACACAAAGGGAAGGTGTGACACTATTTTTGTATCGAATTACGGCCTGTCCCAATTCAGGTGGGACTCACCAACATCAACCGTGGCCTCAGTTATAACAATCAACAACGTCGGCATTCGACCATTTAGTTTTTCCCAATTGAATTCAGCAACAATTTTTTTTTTAAGTTTACGAACTAATTAAGATAACAATTACATTGCTGAAGCGCGGGGCCCCTTCAAGCGCGGGGCCTATGGCGACCGCCCCGTTCGCCACCCCCTAACGCCGGCTCTGTACACACTACTGTTCGTTGTTGTGTTTAGAGCTGCTATACACCAATGTTTAATCAGTGGATCTTCTTGTATAACAGTTGGATGTTCTTGTATAACAATTGTTCGTGTATAAGAGTTGGATGTTCGTGTATAACCGTTAGATGTTTTTGGATAACACCTGTATTACGTATATAACAGTCGGGTATTCTTGTATAATAGCTGTATGTTCGTATATAACAGTTGGGTGTTCTTGTATAACAGCTGGGTGTTCTTGTATAACAGCTGGGTGTTCTTGTATAACAGCTGGGTGTTCTTGTATAACAGCTGGGTGTTCTTGTATAACAGCTGGGTGTTCTTGTATAAAGTTGGATGTTTGAGTATGACACAACCCACGGTGTGCTATGCCTGTGTTTAAACAGGCTGTGTGCTTAGGTTTTCTCCCCTGACTAGATACAGTTCGAGTTTCCCCCCTTGACGAGGTTGAATAGATCTACGCTCGTACCCTGGTCTAGTGTTGAATCACTTGAACTGTCACGTATATTTGACGTGTCCAAAACTGCTGACATATGTCAGTATATTTGACTTGTCCAAAACTACTAACATACGTCCATTTTAGCGTGATTTCTAATATTTGTACTGACATAATCTTATTTGTGATCTAGTCTAGTGTCATTGTTAACACAAACTGACTTAAAGTCATATATGACCTGACTTTGACGTGATCTCCAACTGACATTGTGTCACGTGTGACATTAATTGGATCAAATCCTCAAAACTTTGCTAGAATGTTGAAATATTTTAGTTCTTACTTAAAAAAAAAATTAGCATATGTCTGGTTTTGTATTTAGCTATAGATGAAAAAAAAATGCATACAAAGCGACTAAACAAAACCAAATCGACATAGAATGTGTATATGTACACAGTGTAAGCGGCCATACAAAGCTAGATGTGCTAGAACATATTTTTCTATTGACTCTTCGTGTGACATGTGTCATTCAGGCGGCAGATGTCGGGCATTCATCTTACAAATTATTCGACAATTCCACGCTGATGGCTGAGTTAAGATGGATGATGTACAGGGTCTCTGTTTTAGCACAGACCACGGGGGGGGGGGGGGGTAGGGTTTCAAAGATCCTAGCTAGCACGTCGTACTGTTTTTAAACAATTAGGCGCATATGGCAAAGATCCTGTGGAGGTTATGTGTGTGTGTGTGTGTGTGCGTGTGTGAAGAGAGGGGGAGGGCGAGGGTATTTAAATCGAAAGGTTTTGTGTTCTTATAAATTAATCAGGTTAAAGGTAGCTTTAAGATTAAGGTTAGGGTTAGTGTTATGGTCTTTGGAGCGCTTAGGATTAACAAGTAGCGTTAATACAACACAGAGCTGCTGTATAGTAGGTCGAACAATTATTTAGAAGCGTGGGTTATGTAGACAACTTTCTCTTAACTATAAGAATATATATATATATATATATATATATATATATATATATATATATATATATAAGTGTGTGCAATGTATGCATACATTTTGAGAACCAGGGTACTCTGTGTAAAAGTGTGACAGAAAGTGTAACAGAACAGAGAAAGATATTTTTAACTACAGAGAAATCGTCCACCGCCACCGCCCACCCCGTTATAAGCCCCCCCCCCCCCAAGCAATGCGGAAATAAGCAGCAGTAACATAGCACGTAGCCGCTAGTTTTTTATCGAATTTCTCCAGCGCCATTGGTCGCGAAGGTAAACAAAGGCCCCGGTTTACCCGTGTTGATCGGTTGCCGTGCAGGGCGTGGTGATAACATGGGGGGTTGTGATGGGGCACAATTCTGTGGCCTGACTGTGGTTAGGGTATAACTGGTGTATAGAATATGGTGTGGTGTACCCTTTGGGACGGGTATGTGTGGGGTAAATGGGGGGGGGGGACAACACTCTAGCGAAGAAACGTAATGTTATCTCACAGCAGTTTTGTTCAAGTATGCAATTTATGACTCCGATAAGGCAGTAACGAAATATATTTTGTTTCGTTGAATAGGTCTGGAGAAGATTTTAATCTGCTTGTAAAAAAAGTTAGAATTATGGCTTTAGTGCTCAGGCAGGTGTGTGCATGTTGAAACATAAAGAACATGCCAACTTTTGTGTTTACTAATTAGTAAGGAAGCTTACATCACCTCATAAAAACTACACATAGGAACGGATATAAAAATAAAATAAAACGTGCTTTTATCAGCAATCCAATTATTTCTGTAATCATACACATAATGTTGATCTTTACAATGTTTGATTTGTTTTAATAGCTACATAATATAAAGTTAGGAGGCCTAAATTATGTTAATTTATTCAAACTGATGGTTGTTACTATTGGCTATTGAGATCGTTCTGTCTAGAAACTCAGGTGCAGGCAGGCTACGCCCATCCAACTATTTACATTCAATACCGTTGTGGAAAACATCGTGAGAATAGGTGAGCTTTGTTATCTTCTCACAAAAAGTGTGGTGATAGACAGTAATTGGATAGTGCAGCCTCAGTACGTCCGTCTATAGTACATAGTCAAGTGTGAGTACCTTTATTGTTGACTGTATAGCGGGGTGGGAATAAACAGACCCTTGTTTACAGGAGTGACCTTGATCTGAAGTGGGTTGTAAAATCGATAAAGCCTGGCCTAGCAGAAGTGGAGCCACCATTCATACGATTTCTATGAGCGACTTAGAAATCGGTGTACAGACTGGCTTTAAGATACGTAGTTGCGATTTGTCTTGAATGTGTTCATCATAAAATACGCGTGTCTGTTGAACTGTTTGTTTATATAAGCGGGGTGAGCATTGCTTTACAAATGCGGAGGTGGGGTGGGTGTGGGGTGAGTGGGCGTGGCTCTAGCAAAAAGAGAAGGTAAGCCTATTCGTTCTTTATATTTTCACAAGAAAAGGGCAACAAACTAGACCAAATTATTCTATTTGCTGTAACCGTTTTACTGGTTAAATCACGGTTAGGTAACAATTAAAACGTTTGCTGCCAGACATTTGCAAGCCCCAAGACTAGTATATTAAAATAAGAAAGGTTTGTTTTAAACAAATCTCTTTGTTTCTATTGTTAAACAATTCTCGCTTCTAAAATTTCTGGTAAAATTAATCTTCATACAACCTTAGTTTCTTTTGGTGAGTTTTAGTATTGGAAAATCGAATGACTTTAAACCTCTGCTGCAAGAACTATTTTGAAAAATTAAACATTTTACTAGATTAAATATTTTTTTCTTTTATATATATTCCAGAATGAAAATCTAAATTTGTTTACAGATATAATAAGATTTTTTTCGGAAGTAGAATCTAGATCTTATTATAAGTTAACGGGCTAGCAATTTAAAAAAAAATAACGATAACATTTTTAAAATATTAAACAATTTGAACGTTCAGAAACACTGTTATGAAAATCTTATAACACAAAGTAATAAAATAGCATAACAAACCAGACATTTTGACTTACCAGTTCAAAGATGTTTTTCTTCAACACCACGTGAAACCTCAGACGGTCGTGAACTACTGTAGACAATACGCTGGACGTGTAAGGAAGTAACAGCAGAGCGAACTTTACCAACTTTCCAATCATTGGCTGGATCGAAGGTCGATACCGAAGGTGATCGAACTTGTTGATTTGGTGGCGCTAGAGTTATCGCCGGGGAGAAGTAGCGGATTGCAATATTTAGTTGTTTTTTTGTTTTCTACAGAATCAGATGGTATCATGGTAGTAGCCAGCCTATCTGAAGTTGGCTCAAATATTCATTTAGATTGAAGAGTTAATGAACAGCATACATGAAACTTTTTTCTTTTCTTCTCCAATTTGACAGCGTTAATATGAAGTATATATATATATATATATATATATATATATATATATATATATATATATATATATATATATATATATATATATATATATATATATATATATATATATATATATATATATATATATGTATATATATATGTATATAAAATAAAAGTGGGCGTATGTCTACTTAAATGGCAGGTCTAAAGAATTGGCCTTTACCGCCTTTCTGGTACAATTTGACTTAACTTGTGTGTGGTTATGCGATAGGCTGGTGCAATGGTGGAGCAAACAATTGCCTGTCCAGATGTTTTGAGTTCGGTTCCAAAGAGTCTTCACTTGACTTTACTTCTTATTTCAGTTTTCTTATGCGCCATCAGGGCTTAAATGTAATTTACCTTTTGGATTTATTTTCCCGTTTGTTCACTTTGAACTGTAAATTAGTATAAACCACATACCCAATTATGGGGCGGTGTGGATTATTTGGTAGAGCACTAGGCTGCTAACCCGAAAGTCTCTAATCCGGGTTCAAGTCAGTAGAAAGTCCATGAGTCCACCCAACTCTGATGGGTACCTAACTCATACTAGGGAAAGTAAATGCGGCTGGGTAAAGTGCTGACCACACTTTCCACTTCATAGACCGAGGTCAAGAAACATATGAACTCTACTTCATCTACCCAATTGATCGCTAGGTCTAAAGAGGATTTTTAATTATTTTTTTAACCATACCCAATTATCGACAAAACATCCACTTCTATCTTAGAATTCACGAAATTCATTTGACCTGTATGTTAAACTTGTAACTTGCCTTAAATTTGGAACATAATGAACACCCCTAAAAATTCGCCAGTTCACCCCACCAACCAAAACATTGCCATCGATCGCGGGGAGGGGAAGAGAAGGCTGGGTCTTATTTCAAGAAAAATCGATTCTCTATTTTTATTCTTTTTTGTAGAGCTATTGCACTTCAAGTTTATTATTGTCGACGGGATTTTTTATTGGATAAATAATCCCTCGCTATGGTTGTAGACACAGCAGATAAATATCGATGACTCGCTAAATACTTACAGATTAAGTTTTTTTGTTGTTGAAGAATCGTACATTTTCTTTTACAAAATTGTCGCTTAAGTTTATTGAAATAAATATAAAAAACAACATTTCTTTCATAAGCCAGATGTGTTTTTGATTTCACTAAGATGGAAGATTACTGTTGTTCTATTCTGCTTGAACTGTTGAGTCAGGTTTTAATTATACTACTACTAAACCAAAGTACAGCCTACCCACAAATAGTTGGGGGGAAAAAGGGAGGTAATAGCACCACAGTCATCAGATATGAGGCTTATTGACGGATACCAACATTTAAGCTGACAAAAATGGTGGAATATATGTTGTATGTTCGGATGGAGGGGGAGGGGAGTGGGGTTTAAATGAGTCCCCATAACTCACTATCAATGAAACATACGCACAGCTTCACAGGTGAAAAATAATAAACTTTTAATCCATTACCCCTCACCCCATCTTAGGTAAAAAAAAAAAAGTTGAGTACGATTGAGGGAGAAGATAAAAATTCACACCATCAGTATAAAGAAATCCCCTCGTTATATAACATCTACCCACTCTAACGAAAACATGAAACGATATTTTCCGATAAAAGACTGAGGTTCAATGGGCGGGTTTTACTCGAGCATTACTAGCTCTATTACTAAAGAATCCCAGACATTTGGCGCCATCTAGCGAGCTGTCGGAGGGTCTCTGCCAGCGTTTACTCCCTGTAACCGACCCTCGGTAATCTCTACCCATGTTTCCTGTAAACTTGGCATCCTGAAACCACTTTGCACGTTTTATACCTGTAATACCTGGCGAGTCAAACACGTGCTATAGGTGATGCCGGTGACGCCCAGTTTGTGTATCATAGAAATATCAAAGGTAAGGAAGATATCGAAACCATCCGCGAAAATCTCGTCCGTCACGTGACTATAAAAAAGGGATATCGTTCGCTATCTACAGATGATAGAACCTCGGTAAAAAAAAAGGGGATTAAAAAAGAAACGAAACAACTATATACAGTACAGTATTGATCGAGAGCAGATAAAAAAGTTGGAATGTTTCCGAGCTGGCCCAGAGTTCTGCTAAACTAATAACATTCTCTTGAATGTTTCAGAACCAAGGAAAAATGATCCAGAAAATTTAAAAAAAAAATAATTTCGAGATAAAATTCGCTTTTTAAATTATTTGTAAAATGATGTTCAGCATACATTTACCAATTTAAAAAAAAAGATAAATTTAAAACCAACTGCCACTTCAGCATTCGACCTAGTAGGCTATACATATCTCCAACACATTTCATGTAGGTAAAAAAAAACATTGGTGTGTTAAGGTTTATTGTTGGTCTAAATGTAGGAATTCTCCCAAGGGGGCGTCCATATATGACGTCACACTCGTAGGGGGGAGGAGGGGGGGCGGTAATTTTGTGGCGGTGTGTGATGAGGGGGAGGAGGGTTTAGATGGTGTGACATCATACTTTTGCATTATAAAAAAGCAATGTTAGAAACCTAGTTTTAGCCGTTATATCGCGTTTTAGAAAACAGTTTTAATAAATTGTAATAGGAATTGATAAAAATACTAGATCTATATGTTGACAGAGTACTGACAAGATTTTGGAAAAATATCGATGTTTTAAGAAAAATTCAACAGCAATTTTGAGGGGGGTTGTAGACTGTGGTGTGACGTCATTTAGGGGGGGGGGTCTAACTTTTTGCGACGACGTGTGACGGAGGGGAGGGGGGAAGTAAAAATCGTCAAAAAAGCGTGACGTCATTTATGGATGTCCCCCCCCCCCCCCAAAACCCTATCTAATCACACACGCTTGATCACATATTGACGGTGGGTACACAATGTTATGTCAAGTCAGTGATGTATGTTTTATTTTTTGTTTCAATGGTCAATGAACGAAATACTGACTGTAACAAAATCGTTTTATGAAGTCAGACAAGGAAGTCACAGACGGCAGCACTACCCCGTGACGTCATAAGTCTTGTCACGTGACCGCTCTTCCCTGTGTGGCGAGCATGTTTGTTGAACAGGTCGAGGGGTGTGGAAAACATACATTGCCAATTGACGTTTGACATATACTTTTTGATCTAGAGCCCATCCGTTTCTGACGGTCTAAGGAGATATAGGGAGGGTCGTGACCTGGAGACCCCATTACTATTGGGGATAACAAGATGTTGTATCGCGAGGCTGGGTAAGGAGGGGGTGGGGAGCAAGACCATAAATATATGAAGGACAGGCAAAAAAAAAAAAAAAAAAAGAGTCCGCTCCGGACGCCAAAAAATACATGATGGGTACAAAGCTACAGTAGGAATATTTACAAGAATAACCTTTGCTTTATGGAATAAACTGCCCGGTATTTTGCGTCGTCTTCACGATTGGGGTTGACTGGGGGCCGCCGGGGCACTGGGAAAAATTCCGGTGGGTCGCAAGGAAAAAATCCCGGGGGACAACGAGGATCGGTTATGTCATGGGCATTGTAATGCTTTTATATATTTCCAGTGCAGCTTAGATACTGGCAGTCCACTTCTGCTTCTCGGTATTCTTTATGATGCTATCCGGGACAAGATGGGTGACTCAAGAGATTCTAGACAAGAGGAACGTTATGTGGCCATTGTATTGTATACAGGCTTGATAGGCACTTCTCTAGCTGTCATTGTATTGTATACAGACTTTGTGTGCACCTCTCTAGCTGTCATTTTGTTGTATATAGAGCACCTCTCTAATCGTCATTGTATTATATACAGATTTGATGTGCACCTCTCTAGCTAAGCAGATGATTTCTAATATAACCGATGTAAAGCACATATGAGAACAAACGAAACAAAATATTTAAGTTAATCATCATTTTGTGGGCCCGAGGCCTGTGTGGACTTAACAGCGGGTAGCTGCAGGACTAATCCATCGCTATTTGCATTACAAAACAGAAATTATAGAACGAATGTAGACACGGCTATGTTTAGTTTGACAAATTGAGTAGCAGAAAAAGTTAACATATAACGTTTACTTTTGTCAAATAAAAACTGCTTTGTAAAGTACAAAAAATTATTTTTAATAAAAAATTGTTTTAGAATACAGATGAAAGTTACACAGCGGAGAGGGAGAAATCATTTCACAAAATTTATTTTAGTTTATTTTACAAATTGGCCACAAACTTACACGGTCCTGGCCAAACACCAACACACTAGTGAACAAATGTTTACTAAGACATTTAACCTAGATCTAGGAACATTCATTAAAGCTAGAATCAAGTACACAAGTCTAGTAAGATTAAGATATTCACATTTAAATACAAACCTGGAAAAGGCTCTATACTAAATGTATCCTCACCCCTTACTAAGGTTGAGAACAGAAAAAAGAACGTTTTAATTTTAGCATTTTTATTAGGGGCAGACTAACATTTTTTTTCCATTTAGGCTATTTAAAATAATCTGTTTTTCTTGATTTTCAATTTTCAAGGTTAGATCTTGTTTAATAATTAATGTAAAATGCACATAAATCACATCCAAGATCCGAGAGTGCTTTTCCGAAAAGAAAATTGGACCATCTTTGAAATTCCAGAAAAGAGGTCATGCTCAGCTATTTAACCGATGTTCCAGTTGTAAGCTAGTATTCTTGTGTATAATGGTGCGATGAAAGCTGAAGATTCACATTAAGGCAAAGCTATTTAAAAAAAAAAAAAACCTGTAGGTCTAAAGACACTGTGTATGATGTAGAAATGTTATTCAATGGGAAAATGGCACTTTTGTAAGGTTTCTATACACACAAACAAGGAAATCAATAGACTAAAGTTGCAAACTACAAACGCTAACACAATAAACGTATTTATTGGGTATATTATCATTCTCCCCTAACTCCGTTGCTATGAGAACTGCAGCGCTAAGGCTTGGTCGCTTTAAGTAACCATGGAAACAAGGAACGACAATGAACACACAATTCACATTTAAGTCCTGGTCACACGTAAAGGAATGAATAATGAGGATACACATCCGGGTCCCAGAAATCTTTAAAATGTGACACTGTAAAGGAATGGAACAATTTTTTAAAGCACATTTACTTAGGATAATTTAGTTGACACAGATTTCCATTGCACTATCCTAACTTATGAGATCACACAGGCAGCGGCCAATGGTTTGTTCTTGAAGTTGGGCGGAGCTTAACGAAAAAAAAAAATTTGCCATCGATGAAATCGGGCCTTCGGTCCTGTTGTCATTGATCTCACACTCACAATCCCAACCAAATATTTTATCCCCGTTAAGTCAATGAAAATCGCAACCTGAACTGGCTACACATGTAAACACCTCTACTTGCTGGGACTGGCTCCTTCTTCTGGATTCTCGAATGTTCCTTGGTTCTTGTACCCGGAGACGTAGCCCGATTCGTCGACTAGATTTTTCCTGCCGGCTATGCCTTTTCCTTTTCCCGAATCGTCGAATCTTTCCTTGTGAGTTCCGGTGTAGCTCTTCGTGTCGGTGAGTCGAGCAGTCACCGCGTCCACTTTAACTTCCTGTTGAAAGATATCGAGGTATGTACATGTTTTAAATCAAGTGGCGGCCGAGCAGTGGCGTAGCGAGAGGGGGGGGGGGGTGCGGACTGCACCGGGTGACACCATTTAGGGGGGGGGGGGGTGACACCAAGGCAAAAAATAGCAAAATATATAGAGAAAATTGATAATTCCACTTAATTAAGTGATTAATTCCAGTGTCAAAAAGTCTTTTAAGAGCAAACGTTTGAGGAGGGGGGGGGGGAGTGTAAATCGAAAGTTTGAGGGGGGGGGTGCAAATCGAAAAATGGTTGTTTGTCCCCGGGCGCCGGGAAGGGTCGCTACGCCTCTGGGAGGTGACACCATTAAGTGCCGCACCGGGTGACACCCGACCTCGCTACGTCACTGCGACCGCGCAGCAGAGCGCTCGATTACTAAACCAAAAGTTTAGAGTTTCGGCTCACGGGATTCAAGACGTCATTGCGCCCATCCAATATGGGGAAGTACATACAACTAGGGATAGTGCTGACCACATATCACTTCACATGCCGAGGTCACAGTAACAGGTGAACTCTACTTTATGGATCGTCATGTTCGAATGGGTAACCTGACTTTCTAAATAAAAAAATTAGGCTTAAAGATAGTGTTAAAATACTAGGTTTAGAGATGCCAACATATGTGATCGCTATATCTTCGAGCACTGATATAATAAGTAGCCTTTGCTATACGTTCCAAACCTGTTAACCATATGCTAAATATAGCGTTAATTGGAAGGGAGACTACTCTAAAACGCTAGAACCAAAAACAGATTCATAATCTCGTGAATGTGTAAACATCTTTAGAGTGGAAGTTTTAAAAAAAATTAACGTTAGATAAAGTCTCGCTGATAAAACTGCGAGATACGGCGAGTTGCTCACCTTAGGTTTGGCATCCGATTTGGCCGCGATTTTTTCCCTGAGTTCACTGGCCAAGGTGGCTACTTCAGGATCGGCGAGGTCAGGCCTCTTGGCCAGTTTCTTTTTATTTTGTATGACCGTGGCGGCCAGCTCTGTGAGGAAGTCCCCCACAAACACGTCCACGTGTAGCTTCTTCCTGGAACAGTGGGATTAGCATTAGTGATATTAGAGGACGTGAGATTAACGTCATGATTGTTTACACGTGGACAGTGAGATTATCATGATGATTATTAAATGGGTACTGAGATTATCATCATACTTGTAAAATAAGTACTAGCACTAATATGTAAATTAAAAAAATTGTATTGCGTATCGATACTCACGAGAGATACATACTATGAACATATTGTGAACATTTGCAAAGAGTATCGATACTTTGCAATATCGTTAACTCTAACCCTAAACATGGCTCTAGTCCTAACATTAGCCCTGGTCCTTATTATGATCTTAGCTCTAACCTTATTAACCAAAATGAAAATTGTAAATACGATTCAGTTAAAAAAAACAACTCATTCAACGATACCGTATTGCCTGCAGGTGTTCAGAGGAGATCACAAGAATTTATTTACCTTGTCTTTAGAAAGCCAGGTGTAAATATGGCTTCTGGTTTATATAATACAAACTTTCCCCATCAAAATAGAGCCCGGGGAATCCTCTCTTATTTCAAAAATAGTCTTTGATCTCCCTCCTCCATTGCCCAAACCCTCGTGAACTTTGACCCCCACCCCTATGGACCAAGCGCTAATCTATCTGATCTAAATACGTACAGACTTCTTTAAGGTTTTTTGTCGCAGTATGTAGGGTAGACATGGGTCTCTGAGGCAGAGGCGTAGCGAGTTGGGTACATATGTCCCCGGGCGCCAACCCTATGGGGCTGCAGTTTTGCCTTATAAAAAAATAAATAAATGGGGACGGGACGGGGGGGGGGGGGGCGCCAAATTGAAAGTTTGTCCCCGGGCGCCGGACAGGTTCGCTACGCCTCTGCTCTGAGGCTTTGGCCACAACTCCCTACCCCCACACTTTCTTGAACTTTGACCCCCCCCCCCTCCATCCAAACAATACAGACTTCTTTAGGTCATCCAAACACAAACCGATTGCTTACGTTTTCTTATCGCAGTATTTAGGGAAGACCTGGGCCTCCGAGGCTTTGGCCACCGGGTCCCCGCAGCATTCCTTCAGCATCTTGTTCATGCCCTTGTCCTTGATCTCTTTCTTCTGCGGCTCCGTCAGGTTCTGACCAACGGACGACACCTCCACGTAGTACTTGAACGTCTGGGCGAGCTTGGCATTAAGGCCGTCGGCCATTGTCTGGGATGAAAGAGATCAGGATTTGGTCATGCGCAGTGAGGTGAAAAAAAAAAAAGATCGATGCCTGAATGACCTTCAGGTCATGTTCTGCGACAGTTTCCACTAAAAATGAAATTCTAACCTATCATAAAAACATGTTTTTAAATTAATTAAACAAACCTACCTTTGTATATCTTTTGAAAACAAATTGACTTTTAAAAGAATCTTTTTTTAAAAATTAAATTAATAAATGAAATACGTTTTTAAAAAAAAAAAAATGTTTTTCGTCTGGCTTCTGTGATGGATTTAGGTCTTAATTAGCTGTCTATCTAACTGGGCCAGCTAAAGTCTTGTATGATTGAGTATTGATTATAGAGTAGAAGACTTACGAAGGAACTTTATTTTTTTATGCTGAGCAAAATTAATGTGTGATTTTAATGTGTACATCACATACACGTGTTATTTTAACGTGTTTATGTATCAGGGGCCCATCACTTGCTACATGTTTAGGATATGGGGCCCAACACTTGCTACGTGTTTAGGGCATGGGGGCCCATCACTTGGTGTTTAGGGCATGGGGGCCCATCATTTGCTACGTGTTTAGGATATGGGGGCCCATCACTTTCTACGTATTTAGGATATGGGGCCCATCGCTTGCTACGTGTTTAGACATTGGGGTCCCATCACTTGCTACGTGTTTATGATATGGGGGACCATCAGTTGCTGCGTGTTTAGGGTATCTTTAATGGGTCAATCACTTGTACGTTATAGGGCTATATCCCAATAGGATTTTCTATTCACATAAAACAACATTATTGGAATTAAAAACTAAACTAGACGTTGCTATGGGGCAGAAAGAAATGATATCCTAGTTATTGATTGCTAGGACGCCGAAATCTAGGCCACTGTACTCTGTGGGGAACAGCCTATCGTATTACCTCCCTTGGCTGGCAATCTACCATCGCGAGTTGAGGTTATCTTGATGAGCTAAACCCGGGCAGTTCCTAAACACACTTTGCTAATTATAGATACACATATATCAAGATATGTATGTATGTATATATATATATATATATATATATATATATATATATATATATATATATATATATATATATATATATATATATATATATATATATATATATCTTGTGTGTGCTGTGTGTATTTTGCACATAATATAAACACGAATGGGTGATAGTTGTTTATCATTTATCATTTCTGTCTTATGCCTTTTGTGTTATAAGAGGTGTGACGGGGTGGGTTGGTACAGAGCGAGGAATGTTAAATACCAAGCTTTTTTTTTTTAAGTTTACAATGTCTTTTTGTTTATTTGTTTGTTTGTGGGTTGTGGCAAATCTTGAATCTCAGTTTTATCCTACTTCTAATGCAGCGATTACATTTAAACTTTCCAGATAAAAATATCTCCGATTACAACGCAAAAATATATTTAAAAATAATCTATTTAATCATTTGGTTTTGATTTTTTAAATTTAAAAATTACTATCTTCAATAACAAAATAGGAGATTACATGTTAAAATGCTAGCGATCGCTCTATCAGCTGGCCATCCGCGGCCATCGTCAGTGAACTGGTCACGGTTGGTGGATTTCTTGCCTGAGAATCGACCACCCTAAGCCAACGTGATAACAATCGTATCCTGTACAATATGTCTTGTGAAAACAGTGTAGTATTTTGTGTGTGTATACATTATATACATTTAAAAAATGTAACCCTTTATTTTCATATTGTAGCAATTTTAAAAGCAGTGGTTGATCATGTAACCGCCAACACATTTTCTCGATCAATTCTTTTATTAAAGCAAAACTATTGGGAAATAATTCTGTCTAAAACTGCCCGTAGACTAGTGGGAGATAATTCTGCTGTAGACTAGAGGGAGATAATTTTGTATAAGGCTGACCCCAAAACATTTCCGCTAAACCTTCACTTCCCGCCCAGTTTTATGACTCAACTACCCGACGTCCCGAGGATTGTTTTCAAAACAAAACTAGATAATGTTTAATGTTGGTTTTAATTGATTGTTTATGAGAGATACTGATTAATTTTTATGTGCATAACATTTTTTTTAAATTAAAAAGAGGTTGCCAGTAAAAAAAAAATTCATATTTCCAAAACAGGGTTTGACATTTCCAAATGATGAATGTGAGCGGGTAATAGCCACAGAACACTACGTAAACCATGTAAACAAAACATCACGTGACGTATCCAAACAAAACACCACGTGACCCGTTTAAAACAACACGCTCTGGAGACAGCAAAGTAACACGGAACATTGTCATCAGCCTGCTTGTGTACCACCTAGGCGTGGACTACTAAACTTGTCTGAAAAGACGACGTCTAAAGTCGCGCAGCTTTGCCGGTGGGAAAAACATATCGTCATAGCTTCAATTTATTATTACATTTTTTTAAAACTGAAAAAAAAACAACTTCCCGCATAGGACACGAGTGCTGTTTTCTTCAGATGCGCGAAGTAGTATACCATGTAAATACACACTTCATGCTAGACATGTTAACGTACACTTGATGTACATTCTAACACCCCAAGGTGGTTTCCCTAGCGTGCACGACAATGGTGACACATACCGCGGCGTGAAACCGTGTGCTACAACAACATTGTCAAGTTGGTGATTCAAGTCACAAGTGGTGACCCCGCCCAAATATATCGTGTTTCACCACTGCTTGTTGGAAGGTGTTAAACCACACATTTAAGGAACTTTCTTCATATATATATATATATATATATATATATATATATATATATATATATATATATATATATATCCTAAACACATTTAATATGCACTCACATGAAACGTGCGTTTCTGTCCTAATTAATGCAAACTGCAACATGTTGTTAATGGCTAAAAAAAAAAAAAAATAAAACTTACATTTAACTTGAAAGGGGAGAAAGATGGCTGTTAAAACAATATCCGTGTTTGGGGAAATACAAGCAGTTTACAGCGGTGAATTAGTGATGAAGTGTCCGCATGTAGAGGTGGCTATGACACTGGCTTTCACTTCCGCGTGTACTTCCCTTCTGGCGTAATGCGAGGAGGGGGAGGTGATGGAGGGGGAGATGGATAGCGCGCGGTGCACGCCCTGTGTGGGAATCGAGTGGCGAATTTTGGCTGTTTGGTTCGGGATGACAAACGGGTTGGCGCAGACATATTACACGCGTAGAGTGTATATCTATGAAAGAAGCGGTTAGATTGTAGTGTCGTTATTATTTGACATTGGGTTCGACCGTGCGTTTTCCACTAAATTACTTTAAAAAAAAAGAACATCCGTACAAGAAGTAAAACACCGTTCTGTTATACGGGTGTCTTGGCTAGTATAAATGACCCCAAGTGGTTTTTAATAAGTGAGCTTTATCTTGACCCAAAGGTCCTGCGTGAATTACTAATCACCTCAACGATTATCACTGCCTGAATTTTCTATCACAGAAGCAATCATTACCAACCAGTATGATGACCATAAAAATTGCCCACTATTGGTACATAGTTTTAGTTTGTACGTTCGGGTTGCCTTGTTGTAAACAAGATGAAACATGTAATGCCAGAGAGTGGAGAAGAAAAGAGTGAAAGAGATCACTTGTTATTGTATTTAATTTTAGTAAAGGGAAGCAACCAACAATACAAAAACCTTTCAGATATCAAGAAAAACACAAGGCAATCTTCCTTCAATCCTATTACTTTAATAGTTGAGTAAACTTTGATGAAATAATAGTCATCAGAATAAAACAACAAGTTCTTACATCCTATAACTTTAATAGTTGAGTAAACTTAATTGTCATCATAATAAAACAAGTTCTTACATCCAGATAAAAGGTTGCCATGGGTAAACCAGGTGAACAGGCCCAGCCACCACTGGGTTTTGAGCACTCCACTGCTGATCACAATCATGCATACACTTGATCTACTTAGTTTTGGTCTATCCAGTGGCTCAAGTTGTCAGGGCACTTGTTTCTAGCTGACATTTTTATCAAATCAGTCCAATTCATTCAATTACAAGTACACATTTTTTATAACATAGAATTCAGGTTTAGATGAGCCCTTGTTTAATATAGCCCTGCCACCACTTGACAAAATTTGTTGATTGGCAACTGATTTTAAATAAATAACTTATAATATTAACATTTCAAATGGAAGTAAATATTCCATAGCAAGTGGCACTGAGTAGCTTCCCTTGAATAAACCAGGAAAAAAAATACTATTTAGCTCCAGATAATTCTAAACTGCTAAGACTATGTTCCTGGGGACACTAGCTTAAATAGTAAGTCCATATTCTAATTATGCCTAAAATTATCTGCAATGTATTAGTTATATTAAATTCAATAAATCAGAGCTTAAAAGATGTACAGTGATTTCAGTACTATCTCTGGTTGTTTCCAAGCACGTTCTTAAATTTTTGATTTTAAAAAAGAAAACCAGAATGAATGACATGAATTTGAAAGCATTTAAAAAAAATACATGAAGTACAGCAAGGAAACAATTAATTACCTGTACACAGAAGTGATTCAGGTAAAGAACAAATGAAATAAATATGTACATAACCATAGCCCAACAAGGAACAGAGTGATGATCCGTTCATTAATTTCATATACTTTACTAGATGAACCAATTTTTTTCCATAAATGTTTTCAACAAACAGGTTGAACCTATTATAAAATTGTTCAGACAGGTGTTGATCCAAGACTTATGAACATTCCCAACAAATGACAACACGGCTTTAAAATTCTGTCAAGGGCTAGAACTTTAAAAACTTACTATTGTATCATACATAAAAATGTAGAGTAGGTGTTGAGGCGCTAACAGAGTAGCCTTTGAGATAAAAAATGAGAACTAAGAAGAAGGTGACAGAATACAACCACACTTGCTGACATCATTATAGAACCATGAGACACTCTTAGTCAAAATTTTTCTTAAAGGTGCAAAAACATAAAAAATAAAACAACCTCAAATATCAATAGATTTTTAGAATAAGGAAAAATTTTAACATTTGAAAACCTAACACTGACATTAATTATCTTGCTATTTTTTTCAAAACTGATAAACACTTAAGAATTAAATGTCATGAGATGCTAACAAACATGGTAAAAACTATTTAATTCCTGTTACATAACTAATTTCTTTCAACACAAGCACATGAGTGAGAACTTGCAAAACTAACTAGAGCCTCTAACAAATCATTTCTATAAATATTATAGAGTGAGTTTGATGTAATCAGTGATCAGAACCAACCTCTCCCCAGACAATTATACACAGCCATTGAACCATTCTCTATCACAAAATTAATGGGTAAAGCCTTCACAAGTTTATAATTAAATGGACTAGCTTCTTCATGTACCAACAGTCCTAACACTTGCACATTTCTGCACTAAAAACACTCCAATCAGCCATAATGGGAAAAAATGATTGTATCTAATTCTAATAAATATAATATTTACAATTTTTACTTTAAAAAAAAAAGAATACAGTATTGACTTAACTGGCTGGAAGTCCTTCATTACATACATACTAAAAATTGTTCATATTTTAAATACTTAAATCCTTGTAACCATTAAAAGGCATAAAAAATGTATTTTAAACTGCGCCCAAGTACTGTATGGGACCAACAAAGGAACGTGACAATCATAAATATAAACAAACATTTTAAAGAAAAGTTTAAAATCAATCTGACAGTCTCTACTTTTTACCCCCCCAACCCCCGAGCCAACCCTTGACCATGCCGGTCAAGCCTCCACCTGCTGTTTTCTTCTGCTGCTCCAGCTTGTCTTCTAAGGAGGGAAACTCTATATGGTTGAGTGCAAGATCAAAGAAAAGTGGTCGGCAAGGAATAGGTTCAAAATCAGGTGGGAAGCGGGTCAGGATTGCTTTCTTAGATGTCAATGATTTCTCAGTTATAAATTCATCTAACCTGTCCTCAAGAAGCTGTAAGAAAAACAGATAATGTAAACATCAAATACATCCCTAATATTTGTTAGTGCATGAAACTTTAACATTCTGAATAGGAATGGAATAGTGTCAAAAATCAACATGAAAAAAGAGCTTGCTCACCCTCTTGTCATTAACTGGAGTAGAAAATGATTGTTCTCCAGCGGAGCTAGAATCCAGAATACTGTAGGCTTGACAAGAATACATTTGGCCACTTATCTGTTGCTGAAGTTCTTGTAACTCAACAATATCTGACTAGAAACAATAATAGAGTAACCCATATTAATCAACATTTGAAAAGCTGTGAGCTTAATTTATTAGAAACTTGTATTACGTTTTTTTAATAGATATAATTATTTTACCAAATATTTTATCATTAAAAAAAAAAAAAAAAACAACAACCAAATTGGGCACCATTTAATAAAATACCTTTAATTTAGGTGTCTGAGGTTGGTTTTTAAATCCCTCAAGTGCTTTTTTGCAGTTGTCTAAAGCTCTTTGATACAAAGCAACAGTTTCTTTCCATTTCTTAGCACTGGCATAAGACCGAGCTATGTAATATGATCTATAAATTTAAAAAGAAAAATGACAAGGTGTTATACAATTAAAAGAACATGACTCAAATTTGTAGGGGGGCAAGAATGTTTTTTTTTAGTGTAAAAGTTAAATTACTAAAAGATAACTATTAAAACCTTAAAAAATATCAAATGAAGACTAACCTAAAAGCTTTATATCCTAAAACAGCTGTCTCAATTTCTGAACGTATGGTAGGATCATCTTGAATACCATGTAGATTGGGTATTTCATTTAAATTCTAGAAAAACAAAATATTTGCAGAGTATTTGATAATTTTAAACATAAAATATTGTACATATATATTTTTTACTCTTTTAAAATTTTTTTAAAACGTTTTTCTTAACTCAGCTTCGCGTTTGTTTGTTTGTTTGTTGTTAAAATTGACATCGAAAATTAGCCCACTTCTGATTGCTCTAGAGATCTGAAATTTGGCATGTAGGCTACTTTCGCCTAACAATTTCAGATGCAATCATAAAAACTAGCAATTAGAGACCGTAATTAGCTTAATTTAATTACGCCCCAAGGACCATAAAATTGAGGACATGATTTCTAAAGATACCGACAAGACTGGAGGCCTATTGACACAGTTACTTCGGCCCCAATCGATGTGAGCGCGCTGGCCGTGATCGTATAGTGGTTAGTACTTCGCGTTGTGGCCGCGACAACCCAGGTTCGAATCCTGGTCGCTCAAGATTTTTAGTCCGTGTATTTATAAACACTTAGTCAAGTCATACTTAATGAAATCATTAGATAAAGTAGAAAATAAACTATATAAAAAACTTTTTTAAAAACCACGTTTTTCATGTGTAGCAACGGACTAAAAAGGAGAAAATAAAATACTTAAAAAAACTTTTTAAAAAACCACGTTTTTCTTGTGGACTAAAAAGTAGAAAATAAATTTTCATACATTTGATGACAAAAAACGTGGGTCGGGCAGATGGGTCGGGAACTTTGATGGTGAACGTACCCACGTTTTTTGTCATCAAATGTATGAAAATTTATTTTCTACTTTTTAGTCCACAAGAAAAACGTGGTTTTTTAAAAAGTTTTTTTTAAGTATTTTATTTAATAACTATAATTTGCTCTTGTGTTTTGAATGCTACTTTGAAATATTTCAACAATTGCTATGTAGGCTATGCAATTTACTTTTAAACATGGTCCAAAAAATTTAAGCCAGTTTGAATAATATTTAAAATATATATTTATATCAATTAGCAAGCACTTACCTGAATAATAATGTCATACAAGCGAACTAAATCCTGTGGCTTAGTTATTTTACGCCCTTCTTCTGGATTGTTTTCTGGCAGATTCTGCTTCATATTTTCCACCATAATCAAATTTCTATCTATTGTGGTAGTTAAGCGGATATTCATGAGATATGAATGTAGATAGTGTTGGTTTGATACTTTGCCTTCAATGGGCTGTCCACGCACAGCTGCCTTAAATACCTAGAGGAGAAAAACATAACTAAACATCATGGTTTAAAGCATTATTATTCAGTATCTTCCCAAATTGACTCCCGCCCCAAAGTTTCATAAGGTGAGGTTTAGAACTAATGAGTGTTAGTTATATTTCAGGGCTTTTGATAGCCAAACAAAAAAAACTTGTGTTGCTATACAATTGCTTAAATTGGGATTATTTTCTCTAATTTCTGCATGAATCACTTAAGGTTTAAGAGCCAAACCTAAAAACAGATAACTGAAGTAAACTCCCCAACATACCTGATCTTCTTGTAAAGTGTCTCTAAGAGCCTGCTGGGCATCAATGCACTGCTTCAAAATGCTTTCGTATATAGAAACTCGACTATCCAGACTCTCTGCTGCTTCAAGTTCAGAGTTCAGGTCCTGCATGTTGAGCAGGAACAGCCTGACTGCTTCAACTTTCACAGGGACAGTCCTGCCACGCCATGTGACCTCTGACAGTGTAGCTGCTTGTTTCTCTCTGGTTTGTGACAACAAATCCTGTCAGATGTCAAAGGGAAAATATACATCACAATACGGAAAATAAAGCATAATATAGTTTGAAAGATTGGTTAAGAAAAAGTGAACTCACATCTAATTTAAAAGACAACTGGTCTCCGCCAGCAGCTATTCTCATCTTTTGCAAGTCTTGCAATGCTGACTCATCTCCAATGTTATATGCACAATAGCGGAGATTAGGGGATATTTCATCAACTCGCTGTTGATAAATCAACTGAATTTCTTCTGAGAATGCATTGGCTAATTTTTCATAAATGGTTCTGTAAAAAAAAAAAATGACATTTATTGAACAACAAAATGAAGAATTTAGTAGAGCAATGAGAATTAAAAATTGCATTCAGAAAACAACATCAAAGTAAATTAAAAGCAGAATATTATATGTACTATTTTTTAAAACTAAATTAACTATGTTAAAAAACTGAAATCTATTTTAGGTACTGCTAAAAGATGAAGTTTTTAATAAAAAAAAAATATTAAAAGATAAAAATAACAGACTGCCATGTTTAGAAAGGAAGTTGTCAGTTTATTTTGACACCATATCACTTACTTTGCTGTAGAGTAATAAGTCATTGCACTCTCCCATTTTTCTCCTTCAAATTCTAAGCTACCTTTGATCCATGCATTGTAGGCCTGAATTTAATTTCATAAAAGTTCTAATTAGCTATCTCATTCAATATCTATAGCTAAAGTAATATTTTTACATTAAAATTATTAATTTAATATTAATAAGTTGACAAACTAAAGCAATGCCAAAGTACTTTAAATAGCACTAATATACCTCACTATAAAGTAAGACAAATACCTGGCATTCCAGTTTAGTCCTGGCATCACATTTGGAACTATTTCCTAGAGCTTCTAACTCCTCAGAATACACAACAGCTTTCTTAAGTTTGGAATCCATATGAAAGCGTTTACGAGGCTCAGTATTAGCTTCTGATTTTAACTGCATAGCATAAGCCCAGCATCTCTCAGCACAAAACAAAGGTAACTGAAGGTACCTGTTTAAAGAAAGTGAATCTTGCATTAGTATATACTGTGTGAAAAATACAATTAATATTGGAATGCATATTGCAAAGTAAATCATTTGTGGAATCAATTAAAATTTTAGCTATAAATATTTAAGAACATAAGTTTATGTTAATGTCATTTATAAAGTATGCTCTAATTATACCTAGCATCAGTAAGCATTTCTGCTAATATTTTTTTGGGTGTAACTCTGTTCCTATTGCCTTGTGGGAAGTGTAGTGACTTCCTAATCCTCTTAATTCTCCTCGAACAGTAGCCTCTGTAATAGTCAAACATCTTATTAAAATTAATGCATTAATTTAGAAATAAATTCACAACTTTTATTAAGCATGTGCACCAGTTTTTTCATGCAGACTCATTTAAATGATCATTAAATAGATATTTTGAATGTCTTAATTAAGTAATATACCTATATCTTTGATAATCTCCATGCCTAAGACCATGTTGTTGCTGTGCATCTTTAATAAGTTGCAGTGCTGCAATAAACAGATAATATCAATCAGAATAAAAACAGTAAAATGGACAGGTATCCTAATCCTTCATAGAATGCACATGTGGATACTAAACAGATAACCAATAGACTTAAGTGATTAAGGGGGGTGGGTGGGGGGGAGGAGAGAAAAGAAGATTCAGAAAATCTGACCACACATTTTTTGGTGGGAGGAATATGTGAGATGTTAAATAGTCAAGTGAGCCTAAAAAACACATATCACATGACATTTTTCTAAAACTCCATTTTTTTAGCATTATTTCTTCACAGCTTTAATTTTAATTAGAGCAATGTACAAAAATACATAAATATTTCTTCATCTGATATATTTACATTAGTATCTATTAATCTATACTTTTTTCCTAAATGTATACCCAATGACACTATATAGTCAATTTATTTGGAGTACAACGCAAGGAAGTACATTATCTGGTGCATCTGTTACATCTAATCCGAAGAGTATGTGTTGTATCAGTGTCCAATTCTAATAATGCCACATTCATCTAATTTAAAAAAGGGTGTTAAATTATTGATAGTTAACAAAATACGAATAAGACTGCTAATGGGTAACGTTTACCCTATCACTAATGCAAACCCTACCATAGCGCTAATCATAATCTCTAACATTACTAAATTACTTCGTTAATGCACTTTTGTGGGTTCATTTATAAGGTGGTTTTTTTTTAAATAGATTTTTTTTTCTTGAACAGACTTCTTTAACTTAAATATTATCATGAACAAATTAGAGTTCAAACCCTCTAGCAGATAAAGCTCATTCTCTTTCAACACTATAAACAAAAACAAAAAATAGAATGAAGAAGTCTTGCTCAATGCTGACTGTATTCAGTTTTTTAAAAACAAAAAAATCACTGTTTTAAAAAAAAAACTGTCTTCAGACAGATTGTAGACCAGGTGACATCATTTTGAGTGTTTGGTCCTGGCTATTTGTGATATGTTACATTGTTAAAAATCAAGAAGTTGCTTATGGTATTAGGCTAGGTATAAGCCGTAAGGCCCAATCTAATACTACACTTTAATATTATTATTAGGCCTAGATCTAGATCCTAACACTTTGAGTTTGAGCTGTTTTTATATAACACTAGATGTCTTAATTTTACTGTATGATGTAGGCCTATGTGCAGGATATGAGTTTTATTTGTTTTAAAATGTTAATAACTTAATACTTCAATGTTAAATTAAACTTTATTAGGTAGATCTAGATTAAACATATGGACATCCAATGGACCCAATTGTTTAGGAACCCACTCCTCCACCCTCAGTATGGACATAATGGATGGCCCCTTAGATCTAGATCTATATATTTTTTCCCACGTTTTCTTTAACTTGCTTTCGTCTCTTTCTTTCCAATTAAATCTTGCGATCGAAATTTCTGGCACTTCCCAGTTAGCTAGCGCGCTGAAATTTTCAGGGAAGCTTTGTTTTGGATGACAATAGAATATTCAATTGTTATTATTACTAAATTGATCCATGGAAACATTTTATTGAGCATTTTAGACCGCTATATAATCTATATATATAATTCTCCTCTGCGAGCCGTTACAAAACATGCTGCAAGCGCCTCCTTACAGTCCCCTCTCTTTCTCTCTATCACTATCACCCTACCCCACCCCCACATGGTCTGCTGAGCTGTGGTCACGTTAATGTTTACAAACCGTACAGCCAGGTTTAGTGAGGGCTATTAGGGGCAGATAATTAAGTTTGAACCGACTTTAAACTTACAGGAGGTAACTAAAAGGAGGCTGCTTTCACGGGGGGGGGGGGGGGGGGGGGTGTGTAAGGGTGGGGTTAGGGGAAAGGAGGGGGGTTAGTGTTTTAAAGCAAATATTTTCAGTGGCAGCATTGGTACTGTCGAATTCACAAATTATGAATTATTGAAATAGATAATAAATCAACTAAATAGCGGCGTATGATACGCCGCGGGTCGGCTCATTGTAGTAAAAACGTGGGGAAAAAGGGACATAACCCAGTAACTGTAATTTGTGTACAAACAACCGTAACAACTGGTGGCCAGTATGGGGAAGACGATATGGTCGAGTGGTTGGGCACACGATTGCTATCCCACTCGACACGGGTTCAAAGCTATGTGTTCTAGTCAGTAACGTATTCACACAAAGTGTTTTTTACGAGTTGTCTTCGTTTACCCAAAAAAAAGTGAAAAGATAAAATCGATAGCAAGATTTTAATGCAAACAAACAGACAAAGACTAAAAAGTAGAAAATAATAATCATTAAAAAAGTTTTTAAAAACCCACGTTTTCTGATTGAACTAAAAAGTAGAAAATAAATGCTATACATCATAATAATGCAAGCGATCACTCTACTATAAGCGATCAAAAACGTCGGGCGCCGTGATTTTCTTACAGTTTCTAATACTGTTGACTCTCTACAAGCTCCCTAATAAAAGTCAATAGTATTATCTAATCAATAGTAATATAACTTTTACTTCGGCGCCCCACGTTTTTCATCGCTTATAGTAGAGTGATCGCTTGCATTATTGTGATGTATAGCATTTATTTTCTACTTTTTAGTTCAATCAGAAAACGTGGGTTTTTAAAAACTTTTTTAATGAATATTATTTATATTGAATTTGTTGGGCAGCACTGCAATGGTAACACAGTAACACTTGCTTGAATTTAGATTCTAGATTTTTTTAGAATATTAGGCTATGGCCTAGTCTAGGTGAGAATCTAGGATATTCTAGGAGATCTAGAGCAAATTACACTGTCCGGACACACACCGCGAAAAAACGCAACTTAAAACTTCCATGCGGTCTCATTCAGTAACCGCTTAACATAGGAAGGAAAAAAAAGTATCATATCTATCCGCAATCATTCTACTTTAATAATGTGTGTGTCATTTTGTATTCATACGCATAGAACTTTAGCTATTCTTGTTATAGTGACTGGGGGGTCTTAACGTGTGTTCGGACACATGTAATACAATTTCAAATGTGTTCGGACACCTTTACCCGTCATCGGACAAAGCACTTTTTGTTCATTTAGAATAATTTAAAGTCAATTTAATGAATAAAAACATATATTATATGCATTTATATTGTGTTATTGATTGTTTGTGAGGTAATTTTAATAGTATAAAACCTTTTTCCCACACTCCCAAAGTTCATCCCATTCAGCCATTGCGGCTCGCGCAGTACGCTGCTAAGCCAGCCAGGTCACATGATTCCCCCTCCTCTTTCGCATTCCACTGCCTTCTTGACCTTATTTTGACCCTTTCCCTTCAATAACCAGCCCCTTTTATGCTCTAAATTCTTATTTAATAATATTTTTGTGTTGCTGTCCGGTCCCATGTAAGGTCAAAAAAGTTAGCGAACACCCCTTTTTTATTGTTCAAGCACAAAATAACCCATTAACCTTGACATTTACGATGTTCCATACATATATAGAAGCTACTTATAGTGTAACCTTTTAGCTAAGCGTTGATTGGTTCAAGTTTTGCCCCTAAGTCCAACCCTAGGTCACTTCATCCGGCTGGTGTAAAAATAGAAATGTGCGTACCATGCAACGTTAAAAATTTTCTAAAAATAATTCTTGAGAGAGGAAACGGAAGTACTTGACACGGAAGTGTTCATAAATGAACAGTTTACGTGCAGGCGCCGTGGTTTCGCATGAGACATGCTAATTAAAGTTTCTATGAGCCAAAAACCGACGAAGTGTTCGGTCCCACGTAGTGTTCGGACAATGTAATTTGCTCTAGATCTAGACCTATTCTAAAATTAAAAACTAAAACTTTAAAAAAAAACAACCATCTGAGCTGGCAGTTTGAGTAAGAAACATTTTTAACTCATAAAAAATAAATAGGCTAGACTCTAGATTATCTAAGATAGATCTAAATCTAGCTAGATCTAGATCTTTTTTAAATCTCATTCTTCTACTGTCTGCCTAGATCTAGATCATTTTTAATTTAATTAGATTTTATATTTTTAGTTAGGGTAGCAGAGCAGCTTAATTTTTTTTTGGAGCTTTTCAACTAGACTAGCTGGTCCACATGGCAAACAATTGCATGCCTTGTTTTAAGCGGTACGGGTATAAAAACTTAAATTACGCTCAATCATAAAGGTATGTACCTTCTAAAGTTAGTGTATTGTCTTTAGAAATTTCAGAAGAAGATTGATTAGTCGAAGTTTGTGTATCGCCTGTCACGTTTTCGCTTCCAGCGGCCATTTTGGCTGGTGTAGCCGCGTCATACAATAGGTCTAAACTAGGGTTGTCTTCCTGCACACAAACATATTTACGGTAAAACTCGGTAAGTTGAGCTAAAATTAGTCGGACCTTGGCCTATGCTCAGCCCTTTCTTCATTGGTGATTTCTATTAAAAGTAGACTAGACCTAGGGCTTTTATTGTGTAACACCGCGTTTACACTTGCGACATGATCTAGATCTGCACTATGCACATCATAGCAGCAAATTAGTATATTTATTAATATAAATGTATATATTACGCGGGAAAATGTTTTTATGTAATATTAAAAACTTGTTGCGCCCCCCCCCCCCCAGATTGTATATGTATAGCAGCATATAGGCCTAAATGCATGTCACAAATGATGTAAACGCGTCTTAAGATTATAGTATTTAGATCTAGATCTATAGACATTTTAAGCCAAACGAAAACTTAACAAAAAAAAAATTAAAGTATAATTATTAATAAATTTACCAAACTTTTCAGATGCCAGTAGATCAATTCTAGATCTAGACCTATATCATAAATTAGTAGTAATAGCCCTAGAGAAAATTTTAATAAATGAAAAACAACGCTAAAAATCAGACATTATAATCAAGTTTTAATGCAATAGGGAAACATGTAAACAAAAGACATTTTGGTCAAAAATACAACTTGAGTCATCCCCATACACATTGCTTCAAATGATCTCAATCTTACTTGCATTATGACACTTGTTTTTAACAATTAAATGTACAATCATTCAAATTGAAAAAAATACATTTTTCTTATTGTAATAAAGAATATGTCAGTTTTATTGTTTTTCTTGGTATTTGATATAGCTACCTGTGAGTATGACTTATTGAAACTGTCAGCCCTAGCTGTTTATTAAAATATGTGGAGAGCCACTGCCTTGCCTTATTGCATAGACTATTTCAATTTAATTCAATAAAATAATCTTTACTTGAATTTGTAAAAATTTTAAAGAAAATATTTTATTTATACAGTGTTTCTAAATGGTAGCAACATATTTCCAAATTTCTATAAAGTCAAAGAAAAGGAGAACATTTCAAATAATTAATTAAAAACAATTATTTTTAATATGTAATGAGATTGAAAATGTACAACACAATGTAATAAAACCTTTCTTTTTTTTTGTAAATTTACAAAAAATGTACAAGATAGAAAACAGTATGGTGTGCAAGTCTATAATACCTGCCTTGCAAAAATTATTTCATTCACACTCAGCGTAGTAGTTTATAAATAGGTTTAAACACAACCATCTAGCAATCACTGCTTCATTCATTAATATATTCTAAAATTCTGAATTATCTAGGATTTACAAATAGCTAGTTTTGTGGTGCTTACATACACATGTTTATATCCACACACACAAATACTTGCAATTTTTTTTACTAACACTAATAGATTTAAAAAAAAAAAATTCCCTTACTTCAAATAAAATATGCAAATTAAAAAAATATTTAAAACAAGGCTTAAGTATTTTTATTGCATTTTGCTTACATCTGGTTAGTTACAAGACTAACTTTTATCCAGTTGTTATAATTGTTTTCTATATGTGGAAGATTAAAAAGAGATTACTTATGTAACAAGCTAATTTACGTTACAGCTATACTATACTATTAAAAATAAGATATTTAGAGAGAAGTATTTGTAGTTGTATGTAATAGAAACATTACATTAGACGCGACTAAAATATATACTGCATAAAATTAAAAAGGATTATTTTTTTTAAAAAAAAAGGACAATTCCTTAGGACGGTAACAAAGATCAACATTAAAATGTGTACTTGTAGTCCATTTTAATGCACTGCATTCACAGTAAAATATGAAACTACTCTGTTTTATCAGCATTAGTTAGTTATAAAATACAGTGGTAAGAAAGATAGTTTTTGTTCAAGTGAAAGATTTTTAGTTTTAGTCATTCATTAGTATTTAGACTAAGCACCTTAAAAAGCACCAAATTTTTAATGAAAGTCTGTATTCATGAGTAGTGCATATAAGATGATGATATAATTATACACAGAATACAATAAAAATATCGTAAAATTACCAACTTGACCATTGATAATCACATTTTTCATATTGAGGAAGCAAATCAATCTACTTGCAACAAAAATTAACAGAATTTTGATAAACTCAAAGAAATTGCTAACAAATCCTAAAAATACTTTTTGTTTCTATAAACTTCAATATTGAAGTTAAAAATAGGATATTTTATAAATCATTTTGTTTCATTAAAAACCAAACTGCTTAACCTTCAACCAAATCAGAAGAACAGGACAATAGCAAGTTATTTTCTTAATTTAATGCTCAAAAGTGAGAACCTTTTCACTGAAAGGAACAACAAAACAGGTTTGAAATATACAGAATTTATTTGCAAACATTATCTTTATGAAATGTAGTAACTTCTATAAGGGTTAAGGTAAAAATCTGCTACAAAGAGGTGACACAGCTGAAAATATTTATATACATGTTAAAAAAATAATAAACTGCATCAAAAGCTGGTAAAATGTTTTGATCATTTTTTCAAACATTTGAGAATGATAACCCAAGTAAAAAAATTTTCTAGTATCAAAAGCCAGACTTAACACTAAAATTTTCTGATGATAAAACAAACTTGATGAAACAATAACTAATACACCTACATTTCTTAGCATTGTAAGATAGTTGTTTGGTGAAAATGTTCCTGAAAAACCTAAACTGAATTTAAATAAGAAATAAACAGTTCAAGTAATATATTGTTTTATTCAGGAATTTAATCTTTAACAAAACATTGTGTACTTGTTTTTATTAAGTAACAAAAGGACTTCTTTAATCCATAAGTTTTTACTCAGCAATTTCAATGAGTTTCATTAAAATTTTCAACACATCTATTGTCTACCGACTTAATAAAGAGAAAATGCACCTATAGTGAACAACCTCAAATCAATATCAACACTGTTGATTACTGGCAATGAGCATTGACCAAAGGTAAGTTTTCTCCCAAAACAATAGATAGCTTATGGCAAATAAGACAAATTTTTAACATAATCGATTCAAAAGTATCTGCAAATACTATGTAAATACTCCTTCTGATCAGAATTCAGAAATATTAAAATAAATTGCAGTTTAAGACAATCTCATAATTGGGAAAACCTCTTGGATTCACCTTCACTCATCACTTAATATTTACATCAATACTGCTATTTAAAACTTTCATTCACACATCATTTACATTAAGCGTTCAACAATACACACACAATTTTCTTTTGGAAAATAGATCTAAAATAGCCCTAGAGTCAATTTAAAACATTTCAGCCATATTCTACACAGCAAGAATAAGTACAAGCCATCAATATTATAATGGCATTTGCATGAGACCTCTGTCCCAATCAATTAAAGAGAGTTCAAACATTTGTTTTAACTTTTTGATTAAAATAGTTTTTCTAACATATGTTCTAATGCATTCTAAAATGACAAGCTTTCTTTCACTAACATACCATATTTAAAACAGTTAACTAATAATAATTGTGCTAAGTTTTCAAATGTTGGCTTTAAGATAAAAAAAAATATTGCACCTTTAGGGGGGAGGGGGAAGAAACAAAATAACTCATTAAATGCAAAAATTCAATTTTTCCCTATTTAGAAGAAAAAAAATCTGAGTAAACATTAAATACTTACATTTTTGAAGGGTAAATACTAAGAAATAAAGATGTTATAAACCCAACGTTATATTTTCAACAGTAACATTTGTTGCAGCTTTAAATAATGGTGCATTAAAAATGGAACTAATATAGTTTTATGTTATGTGGTTTTAAATTGAGCTGCCTATTGTTTTTAGTTATGAATCTTGATAGCTTTTTCCAAGTAGTTGTAGCGTGCTCGCTTAGGAGTCTTATTAACATGATCTAAACCAAGCCAAGGTCTTGCTTGCATACCCATACCTAGACAAATAAAATTAAACATAAGTTTATAATTGAATAATTTGTTTAGAAAATGTAAAATTTGTGTACACATCTAAATCAGGTAATAAAAAAATGAAAAAAAAAATGACCTGTTTGAACAGAATGAGGTAAAAACTTCTTGAGATCAACTCTAATGTCTTGGGAATCTTCAGAAATGTATTCAAGCCTACCCATTACAATGATTGCGAACTTGTACTGAGAAAACAATTTAAAACATTATATTCAACAATCATAAACTTTTATAAAATGTATTTTATAATTAAAAATCTTCTAGTCAAGCAGATACTACCTTTTCAAACTCTTTATCTGGGATTTCCAACTTCTTTTGGATTCTGTCTTTAACTGCACTAAATGGTTCATTCTGTTAAAAAAAATATTTTTAACACAAAGCACATTGGTGGGTCCTTAAACTCATATATGAAAATAGTAAATACAGAAGTAACAAAAAATAAGTAACACAAGAATTCTTATAAAAATACATTAGAAATTGTTTTAGGTTATAACAAGTTTATGATTTTATTTAATCCAAAGTCATTCTTGGTGCCATCACCAACTTCAGAAACTCAAAAAAAAAGTATACGTATTTAGATCAATACTATCAACTCTAAGTACAACATGAAATAGTTTTAAAAAGAAAGCATTTACCTCTTTAATCTTAAGAAGAAATGGTATGCCAAATGTCTGGTACATTTCCTAAATTAAAAAAAAAAACCCAATTATTTAAGGATGATTGTAATAGCATACATTGATAAACTTTATTAAATGTTTATTGTGGAGTGGTAAATTCTATTAGATCAATACAGCTCCATTTCTAACCTAGATTTAACTTGTATCAACATACCTTCTGAAAGTGAGCAACAGGTATGAGCAGTTCATCTGTTCCCATGTTCACCTCCTCTGCTGGGATTTCTTCTATGCGATATGTTTTAGTTCCACCAATGACTAAATGATCAAGAGCAAGGTCTTCCTTCTGAACAGCTAAGATTTTATAGCTTATGATTTCTAACAACCTAGATTAGGAAGTAAAATAATAGTTACAAGTTATAATAACCATTCAAAGTTATGCTTTTGTTCATTCATTTTAATTCTTTAATGTCCTTGGCTGGACTGCTAACCCTTAAGTCTAGAGTTCGAATCCGGGTTTAAGTCAGTAGAACGTCCCTGAGTCCACCCAACCCTGATGGGTACCTAACTTAAGTTAGGGAAAGTAAAGGCGGCTGGGCATAGTGCTGACCACACTATCTCTTCATATGCCAAGGTCACAGAAACAAGTGAACTCTACTTCACTTGCCCCATAGACTGTCAGGTTTGAAAAGGAAACTAAAAAAATACTAAAAAATGTCCTTGGCACCCAAGTATGCCCAAGATTTTTCTTAGCTTTTTAGGATACTTGCAAAGATGGAAACATTGTTTTACTTAGTTTTCTCTTTGTTATATCATTAGTAGTTAACTTTCCATGATTTTTAAGAACCTTTTCTCACTCAAAATTTAAGGTAATATAATTAATGTAATTAAAATTAATTAATTTCCCCCTCTTGTAGGATCAGGCTTCATTTTAATTTACATGAAATTGGGATATTGAAAAAACATGATTCCGGCAACTACGTTGAATAAATTTTGAATAACTTTTTAGCATTGTTTTAAATGAATTAGTAGTTTTTATGGGATTGATATTGTTTTATTATTTGTAAATTGCTAAATTATTTGCTTGTTTAGAAAAGTAATATATACTAAAACTATTTTCCTGTATTATACTTTATACTGTAAGTTTTTAATGTGTAAACATTATTGAGTAAAATTTAAAAGTATCATTGTTGAACAATGAAGTCTTTTTGCCTGACCGTGTGGGGTTTAGTGACAACACTAATAACAAACCCAGTTTTAATATTAGACTAAGACAGCTTGTTGCTAAGAAAAAAGTATCTTTACCTCAATTTCCCTGAGCCTGATTCAGATAATTCCACCTGTTTCTTTGCCTCTTCTAATAAATCTTGTACCTTACCATTTTTGTTTGGATAAAGGACTAGTTCTCTCTGTTAAAATAAAATACACATTACTAAATACCACATGTAACAAAAATTGGACAAGTAGTATTTAATCAGAAAGTTCTTACCTCTTCTTTCATTTTGCTATTTAACCACAACACCTTAAATTGCTTTTTATTTTCCAGTTCACTAATTTTCATGTCAAGCTGAAGAAAAATTACATATCATTATTAAAATGAACCTTTCATAGCCTACCAGCTAGCTAAGGTTTCACTTTCAAAAACACTGAGATAACTTTTATTGAATGATTATAAATATTAGCAAAAAATATATTATTTCATTTTTTTTAAAAGTCAAAATAAATAAATAAATGATAATAAGAAAACAACTTATACCTGCTGATAATAAAGTTTTTTTGGCTGTCTAGGTTTAGAGTAGACTAGGAGGTCCCTCAAATTGCCTTCATAAGTGCACTTGACTGGGTTACCTGGTCCATCTCTATAACTGAAAAAAACCCACCAAAACAATGACACTGAAATGTCTAATTTACTAGAATCTGATACTTAAGAAGTAGCTCAAGAATAATTCAACATACCCTTGACATTTGAAGAATTGCAACTTATAAGGATCTGTGCCTAAATGACTTGCAACTGCATTGGCCATCTGGTCATAGTTCATTTTTTGAGACAAGTCCAGGGTAAAGCCTGGGTCATTTGGCACAGATTTATCACAGAATGTCACCTCGACTTGATAGAAAAGGTCCCTAAAAAAAGTCAAATGTAAACAAAAAATAACTACAATTGTTTATTAGTAGATATTTCTAGTGGTTTTCTTGAAAAGCAAACATTATGTTTTTGTCTTTTGTTTGAAAACATTTTGATGGGAGGTAATTTATGTTTGTATTGATAAATGTTACCCAATGATTAGGAATTAAATTAATGGACTATTATTTAAAAAAAAAAAAGACTACTCAAAGACAACATAATTTTGTTTTTTAAATGTCAGCTTTTCAATTCCTGTTAATAAAATGAAGAAATGGTTGGAATGAAAGAAGAATAATATAAAAATGTTTAGAAATATTACCTAAAATATTCCTTTGGTGTTGGTAAAGGATACTGAGCATCCTCTTCTTCCCTCTGAAAGACTATAATGTCACCATCCATTAGTTCATCAAGCAACTTTTCCATGGGCAAGCTGAGATCTTCTAACCTTTCTATTAGATTTGGTTTTACTTCCTATAAAAATAACAACAGCCAACATTAATCCCTGAGTTGCTAATAATTACACATTTTATGTTCACTTTAACATAAGCATTAATAAAGAACAATTTAAAGTGGTGAAATAGCATGTTCAAAAGCAAAAAAATGTCTTGGTTATGGTTAACTAACCTCATACAACAAAAGGGGTGTGTTTACAGGAAAGCCTGCTTTCCTATTTAGTTGAGGTATCAATTCATCTAAGAAAGAATTTTTTCACTCATTAGAAAATATAGTAACAACAGTAAATTAATTGAAATGTTTTAAATATTATAAAGTTACAACAGTAAAGACAAATGGGGTGATTTGATACTCACTTGCTTTTGCTGAAATAGGTACATATTCATGTCCAACATATGAAATAGACTTAGTTCTAGGATCATAGAGTTTCAAAAAAAGAAGAACATCACCTGAAATATAAACAATATTATTTGAACAAAAAGCTAAAACAATTCAAATAGATATATTAAGACAATTTTATGGAAAATGACAGTTTTTAAAGCAAAGATAACAAAATATTTTAGACTCTTTAAGAAGTTTAAATGTACATACTATCTTTATCAAAAGGTGGTAACTCTTGCAAACCACTTTCAGGCGTGAGTGTTTCCACAAATATGACCCATGGGTTTTCCTGGTCGGAAAGCTCTGAGACCTGATTAAATAACAAATTCATTATTGACAGTATAGTTGTAAAAAAAAAAACACATGAAATAATGATGTGATACTAGTTAACTATGAATTCCTAAAACAAAATTACTTGTTTGTTGAAATCTGCCTCAAGATCAAGAATTGTTGGTCTAAATGTTTGATTTTGCCGACAGTGAAATGGCCACGGTCTTATTTGCTGTACTGGATATTTCTGAAAACAAATACAGTTGCATTATGTATAGAATTTTAATAATGCAAAATTTAACCACAGAAATAAGAAAAAAATAATGTTTTTTTTTTGGCAATAGTTTTCAGCAAGCTTAAAAAAAAATCACAATATACCAGATTTTCAGCTAAGGTCTCCATAAATTCAGCAAGGGTGGAAGATTTCTTGACTTTAAAACTTCTGAAAAAGTAATACAAAATTTACTATCATAAGTTTTAGAAAGAAAGTGTATAACATATGGAAAAATATTTTAGAAAAGTTTTATTATCTTAATACTTTTAAAATAAATATGGCAAAATAAATCACCTAAATATAATAGGTTTTTGCAATAAAAGATTACTACTATCTCAACAAATTAAATCTCATACCTTTTCTTCATTTTAGAAAATAAATTCTATGACTACAAAATTATTAGTAGTTTTATCAGAACAATTTTACATTTATTTCATTTTTACCTGTAGTTGACCTTTTCAGTGTCAAAAAGATCATTTCCCTGGTGACCACAGAAATTATCTTCTGTCAGCACATGTACATTCATATACAAATGGGCCTCCGTGCGTTCTTTACGTTTTAAAGCTTCTAACTTTCTAGTTATGACAAAAAATGAAAGTATTTTGAATTTAATCAAAAGTTAACCCAAGCAGATAAGATTTTAAACCTGATATATCATCTTCTATGATTCTTAACTAAAAATGCAATTGATCTATCACATACAGCAAGAAAAAATACTTCACTATAGATATTTTTGGCTTACCTCTCTTCATTTAATCTAGCAGTTAAAGAATCAGGAATATCTTTTTCACTCACAGGTTCAAGGATTTCACCTACAAGTAACCAATATAGTGATAATTAACACAATTTATGACATTTCTAAGTTTTTTTAGTAAAAATTTAAAAAAAAGTAGATTTATTTTAAATTTTTTCCCCACTTACTCAGTTCACTTTCACGTATATACACCAACATGTAAGCATTTGTACAGTGTCTGACGGTCAGGTCTTCATCCTGCCCGCCAAAATTGTGATCAATGGCTTCTGATTTTGTACACCGAGAGACTACATCATCATCAAATTTGCACCACTGAATTTTTAACAGAAATAAAAAAAATGCTTAAACAAAGACAAAAAAAAAGATAAGTAAACTGAACATTTTTCCAGCTAGTTAAGCTAGAATAACAGCAAAGTAACTTTACAAGACACAGAAAAACCTTACAAATTTATTGATGATTTGTTTACTTACCTTTCCATCCCCCTTAGGATTAATATATACAACATAATGCCCGCCATGATTATCACCACTATGTACAAGTACTGCATGTAAAAGGTAAGTTGCTACTGTCTTCTCTTTTTTTTGTAAGAAGTCATCTAAGCTCAACTTTTCAGGGAATTCAAATCTGAAGTTAATAGAGAGATGTGAAAACAATTTAGTAGTTTTTAAACCATAGACATATAATAGAAAAACCCAGTTCACAAAGACTACCTTTGTGTGAAAGTTGTTAATAAAAGTGTTAAAAAAATTATTTCTGCCCTCATTACCTGTCATTTATTTTAATATTTGCATCTGTGACTGGGTCATACATAAATCTCATAAGATGGAGGTGCAACACAGGAGGAAATGAGAGAAATACAACACCTTTCTCAGACTCCTAAAAAAAAGTACATAGTTCAATTTTTAAAAATTCTGCTTGGATAGTATAATAACAAATGTATTCAAGTTTTAAAAGACAAGCAACACTACAGAAAAGCTTACCTGTAGCCCATACTCTCCAGCATCATATTTATTTTCTCCATCAAGTGTTTCTACTGTACAATATTCCTTAAATGATTCCATAACTAAAAACAAAATATGTAATAAGTGAGAAGGAAATTAATCATCATTACGAACATTTTTATTTATTAAAAGCAATGGAGATATACAAGATTATTTATAAATACTAGTTATTAAGTTAGACAATTTATGAATTTAGTGTTACGGTAGTTGAAAACCATGTAGGAAAAAGAATTTGATTTAGGGATACAACAAGACTAAAATATTTGGGTAAACTATACCAGTTTTCTTTCCCTTGATGTTGAGCTGGATGTCAAAAAATGTTTCTTCTCTTTTTGAGTCATAATCCACATGTTTGCACTTAATATAAGACTAGAAAAAAAATATGAAAAAGTGTATTAACTTAAAAAAACAAACAAACACACTAAGGGAATTATTTTTTTTAAGGATAAAATAATAATAATAGTAGCAGCAGATTTTTTGCATTTAACATTCTAAGGGAGGTTTCTAAAATAATTTAAGTAAAAGTTAATGGGTATTAATAGATGGAAGACCATACATAGACAGGAGCTAATAAAGCAAGAAAATCTACTACTAAGACAATTTAATTGCATAATTTCCAACTTTATCCCAAAGAAAAGTTTAAGGAATAAATGGACTTACCAACATTTTACCTTCAAAGAGTTTTGGAATTGTTCCTTCAACACATGTTCCTTTCATCTTACTTTCCATGTTATCTAACAACTAATAAACGGATTTACAAAAGTGTTAATGTTTATGGAGTAAAAATATTTCTTAACATTAATAATTGTTAACTAACCAACTTAGCTGGATAACAAAAAATTTACATACCACACGACAGAGTTCTTGAACATCATGTTGCATGAAGGAGTCCAAGGTTTCCCATCTGAAAAAAAAACCAACCCAGGAGTATAACAATCCAGCTTGACTATCTTTCTGTTTGTTTATAGAAAATGAAATGCCATTAAACTCAACAAACTAAACACTAAGAAGGTTAGTGAGAACATATAAGCCTGTTTTTTAAATACAATTCTTTATATAGCATACATTTTCTTCTTCTTATTTAATGAAGACATACCCAAATGATCTTGTGAGTTTTTTTGTTCCAACTGGTTTGTCTGAGAACTGCAGCTCATAAAAGACTCGCTGAAGAGCAAGTGGAACACTTCTGGTACTATCATCGCTTTCAGTAGGCATAAGATAGACTGCCTGAATTTTAAAATGCACACAGTAACAATTACTATACAAAAAATAGAAACTTACGTAGTCAACACAAATGAAACATACCCAGGACTTAGTTTCAGCAGATTATAAAAAATAAAATCAATTACCCGTCTGAGCTTGTTGGTAAAGAAAAGTGTTTGCAGCAGTGAGTTCATATAACAAGTAGCTCCTTGATTTTTCAGGCCTACAAAACCAGTATGTTTTTTTGAGTCCCAGCTGTGGGTCAAAATAAAAAGACAATTACGACTTAAGTAAATATTTTTACTATTCTCTGCCAATAAATGGCTTCCAATACGTATTAAGTATAATTGTTGAGGCTGTGGAAAATGATTTGCAACATAAACGTATTCAGTTAAAAGCAAATGAATCGACGAATCTAATAAACAGGCACTGGTTAACAACAACAAACCAATTAATACAACACACTAAATCAGAATAACTAAAATAGAGAGCAAGACAAACCTGACACCATGAGGAGCATCAGCTGTGACATGAACTTCCAGCATAATCTTGTCATCTTTGATAAAACCTGCTGATGGGTCTAGTACATCCTGAAATTTTAAAACATTATTGATTAGATGAGTTAATATAAATGCCCTAGTACAGTTAGTTTTCAACATGAAAGCAATCAGTTTTAATGGGAAGATTATTTTACTTACTTGCCATGCCATGAAGTGACTGAATCCCCAATCATTTTCCTTATGGTAAAATAAATGCTGAATGCCTGAAAGCAACAGTCATGTTTTAAATTTCAACAACCTACTACGATAATTGAATTATCCTATTTCTTTTTTAACAGAATGAAAATAATTTAATGATTTGGATTTTACTAAATAAAAACCGAACACTAATAGACACACAGCCAATAACCCTCTCAGTTTTAACACACAAAAAACATACAAACAAAAAGATAATGAAAAAGCAATGTTTAGTGCAAAGTGTAACTGACAAATGTAACTATTGCAATGAATGAGAAAGATTAACCATCAGATGTTAGTTATAACATTGTAAAACAACATCATGATCCTCAAATAATCAGACTTACTTCTTTTACATGGTTCTCCATCTGGATCCCATTTCAGCATTTTTAAATCAGCGGATGCTTGGCAGGACCATGACGTTGATTCGGACTCTCCATTGCACTGAAGAAAAAAACCTAAGCTTTTCTGCCTCTCTGTATGATTTTTGCGTGGCATGGCCATGATTTTCCTGAAAAAGAATTAAGGACATGCATTTCAAAATAAACGTTACAGTCCTTATGGTTTCTGTTAGTTTTTAAAATAGAAAAATACATATAGTTTTACAATTGCGATAATTTACATGTGTTGACATAAAAGTAACTCATGGCAAAGTGGTCAGAATCATACTAATACAAAAAAAATATTGTTAGTTTATATTTTAAACTATAATAGTTTCAATATCATAATGATGCTAAATAAGTAGTAGTTATTTGATCTATTTTAGTGTGCAAGCTGTTAGATCACATAACTTGAATATTGGTGGGTAACAAGGTGTTTAGCCTACACCTTCACAAACTTCAAAGTTGAGAGAACAAGCAACATACCATGGGAGATTCCTGACCATGCATGGTGGACTGAGGACAGATTCTTCAAGCTTACTGAAATTTTCAACTACAAACTGGAATGTGGCTTCTGCTCTACTTTCATCTGAGAAAGAAGGTAATAGTAAAAGTCAGGTAATGGACTCTCAGCCAATTTTTTAAATTTGATAGATGGAAAGGAAATAAATTCCATATTTATCTATAAGCTAACAACTAATATGTAGTTATTATAATATTGGGTAATATCTAATAAAACATAACTACACATCATAATAAACTACTTTTTTAAAACATGCCTAACTTAAACCAACAAACCTTCTTCCATTTCCTCTTCATTACTGCTTAAAGGAGGCTTGGCATCTCCATTAACAGCACCTTGAGATTCGCTGCCATTATGGCAGTTATTACCTTAAGATTATTGTAAAACTAGATATAGATCATTATGAAAATGGTTTAATATTAAAAAAAAAAAAAAAAACTAACTTAATTGCATTTCCCTTCACTCTTTTCAATTACAATGCAAATCCTACCAAATATACCTAAGGATTTTTGTTTTAAAAAGTTTTAACAAGCAAAACAAGGAACAAAAAAAAAAAATCACTGCGCCATATGTCTAAACTATGTGCCCACAAAGCTTCAGTTTGTTATGTGTAAAAGTACAGTAAAATGCCATCTCTCTACATGTTAATAATTAAAGTAAGCAATATCAACTAAAAATCAAGTAATGTACTGGATTACTATAATTTAGGGAAATGCATACAAAGCTACTAAAGATTTTCCCCCTTCTATGAGCAGGAAATTTTAAAAAATATTCTTTTTCAAGATCTTATCTATACGCACTCACATTAACAGCAATCACAACAACAAAATTTAGTGACTAGGAGAAGTGATTGTTCAGTTAATAATTTCCAGCATGAAAGAACAAGACATTGTATAGTATGAAAAATAGCTGGTGATATAGTCAACTAACAAAGATTAATATAAAATCAGAATGTGTATTAATTGGAAAAGCATTAATTGATAGATAGTGTTTAGCAAATACACTTAAAATCATCCTCATTTCTTAAAGTTCTACTTAAGCTGATCAGTCTAGGCCAGGACCTGCACACATGTAAGTTGGTCAACTTATTTATAGAATTAACAGTGTCAATTATTGTAATCAAACATTAAATGGCCATGACTAATATTAATAAACCCATCAGAGTTTTCACAAGTATTTCCAATAAAACTATTTACTAAGAAGTCTATACAACTTTTTTTCAATGTATACTCTGACAATTTCCAGAAAAATTAACTCAAGTGAGGTACATGGTTTGAAAATTATTTTTAGCTTTTTGAAAAAAATTTCCCCGTCATGTAGGCCTATATTTTTAAAAAGAGAAGTGTTTTAAACAATGTCATGGTTATAAAAATGAATAAGGGTATTATTAATTAAGAACCAATGTAAAGATGCCCTCAAAAAATTTTGATAAGTGAAAAATCAACCTTGTGCTTATGTACGCCAGATTTGTACTTTTTCATGATTGTCAGCAGTCGTGAAATGATTTACCTACCAAGTTTTTCAAAACTTAATTATTATTTCAGGTCCTAAGCCTTAGAAATGCCTAGATACTTGAATCAACATATAAATAAGGACTAAATTAGCTGGACTTAATAAATGTGATGTTTTATTGGTAAGTCTAATAATTTAATTTTTACTGAGACAGGATACTAATTAGGACTAATGGGGTAATTTTTATACCAGTGTCCAATAATAGAATCTTCTTTAAAAAAGGGGTGTTAGGTTAGTGGTAGTTAACTAAATAAATAAACATATCCCTGGCTAATGTCAATGCTAACCCTGACACCAACCCTAGTCATACCATACGCCTAACCCTAATTTCTAACCATAAAATGAGTCGAGATTACATTACTGCTAAAAACCCAACACACCTCTTTTATGGAACAGTCTATTATCGGACATCAGTATCTAAAATCAGCCTTTGCGTTTTAGGTCTAGGTCTTTTTTAACATTCGCAAGAAAAAAAAACTATCTACTTAACAGGTAGATCTACAATGAGTGTTTTTTAAATCTTTTCTTGACATAGATCTAGAATTTTTAAAAGTGTATTCAAGAAATACGTTAATATGTCGTCACTGGTCATCGTTAAAAAACAAAACAACAGCTAGGCCTAGATCTAATCAAATTTGAATTTTTTTTCAAGTTTTAACATAACTACTAGATCTACTAGGCCTGTAAAAGACAAAAAATAAATAGGTATCTACATCTAGATTCATTGTTCAAAGACGTAGTGTTGTCCATATTGTTTTTTGTGTTGGTAATCTATCGTTTTAGGTACGTAAAATCGCCTGCGGCTAGTAATGTACCAAAAAGTTACCTCATTGTCAAGGCTTTAATAGAAGGTCTATTTTGTGATATATTTGTGTCAAATATTATAGAAAAATGAATAATAAACCTAAATCAATGGTTAAATATTTTAATATATCAATATAGGCAAGAAATTAACTTTAAACAGCAGTATTTGTGAGCAGGATTTGCTATATAAAAAGCGGCCATCTGTAAGTTAGAGTGGCTTCCCCTGAATCTTGCGCTATAAGTTTAGGCCTACAATATAAAAAAAAATAAAACAAGATGGCGGCTATAGTAAATGAGCATGGTTGCATCTGTTGGAAACATCACTAGACTATTACTAAAAAGTTTTAATTCAGTTGTTTAAAACCAGGTATATGGCCTAAATGAAACAAGGAAACATTTTTGTATTTTTCAAAACAATCCTTCTCAAAATTTGAAATAGATTCTAATTATTAATTATTAAAATTTAAGGAGTCACCTGTTTTTCACATTACAAGTCGCGAGCGATTTTACGTACCTAAAACGTAGGCTTTTTGATGAGAATTACAGAATGAATTTTTTATTAAAAATGTATCAATAATAGCTTGCACACTAGTAAACTAAGCCAATTTAGCATATTTTAACTTTCTGTGCAAAGTCATTATTACTGAAAAAAATTCCAAAGTCAGGTCAGCCTGTGGCACCCTCCACTGAACATGACAGAAGGAAAAAAAAACTTGACCCGTGACCTTCATTAAAACAGAATTTGCTTTTGTTTTTTTTTCATTTTTAGTAAATATGTGCTTAATCTTACCCAATAAGTGATAAAAATTTGAAAATTAATTTTAATTACTGTTGTAAAGTGAGATAAACAGCTTAATAAACACGTGTTTTCTTGAGGGGGTGTGGCACATCCCGACATCGCATTGTTTGTAACTTTATATTTGTGTTTTATGACTATATTTGTTCACAATCAGCATGCTATGCTTTTAATTTTGATAAAGGGTAAGTATACCAAGTTACAAAACCTGAAATCTAACTAATAATTCATACTTTCAGTTTAAAAAAATAATGAAAACGATCATCAATGAAGAAAGCGTAAACATTCTATTTTTAGGTGTGACATAAAAAACAGTCATAAATCTAGCCGAATGATTGGATTCTTGCGCGTCACACATTTTCCCGCGCTTCGTGTTCACCAAAAAAGATTATAATAAAATGGCATTATTATTCTTACAGAGCATATCTCATGCCTACCATAAATTATTACCAGTTTATTGTAACGTGTGTAAAATTAATGCTTTCAAGTAAAAAATAGCAATAGTCTGGTTAAAAATACCTGCGGTATTTTATAGTTATTTGATTCGAAAGATAAGAATTATATAGAGCTACTTTCACTAAGGCGCCGCTTGCGAGACAAACATAGAAATTAGGCCAAAAGTAGATCCAACAATTCTTAAATAACAGACTTAAATAGAAACGGATAGTTCCGATTTCTTAAATTAACGACGGCTTCGTAATCATTAGTTTTATCACTCTACCCATTAGTGAAAGCGAAACTGGTCGCCATTTTTGGTAAGCGCATGAGCCGTGAGATGGCTTCAAAACAACAAACCCGGAAGCTGTGAATTCGAACGGCCTACTAAAACGATAGATTACCTTTGTGTTTCTTGTCTGTTTTAATAAATCAAACTTAAATGGGAGTGGACATTGGGACAAATGTATTTTAAAAATGTGATTAGATCTAGATCTAGTAACTAGAAAGTTATTAAAAAAAACCCAAAACAAGTTGGGCTAATTTTTAAATTCAAGTGCAAATAAAGTGGATGTGCATGTGGTCTTGCACTTAATTTTTGTTGTTATACTAGACCAGTAGGCCTATCTTAATCTTATTGTAAACACATTTTAAAGTAATGAAGTCCTCTTAAAGCGAATAACTGACACGCACCATCCTGATCAGTATCCATTTCTTCTGCTTCTGCTCTGATACCATCGTTGTTGACGACTATTTCGTTGACATGGTTCATCATGTTGACGTTGTTCATATCATTAGCCAGCAGCGGTAATGTGACCGTTTGTTTATCTCGCCCGGGAGTCTGAAGACTTCTCTGCGAGACGGTCCCTTTTACGTGCTTACTAGCAATTCGCCCAATGTCTGCAGATTCTACCCCAATGACGGGGCAAACTGCTATTAAACAAATTAGGTTCAGATACCTACGATCACAGGCGCCGGGATGTGAACAAAAATAAACAAGATGGCGGCTCGCGGTTAGGGGCAGTATGGGTGTTTTTCTATTGGTATCTATTTAGTTCACAAACTTACTGTCGCTAAGAGTGACTTTAGCCATCATTTTGAAATTATGATTTGCTTTTTTTAAATAATTTTGTTCTAACTTAAACGACGCATCTCAAAAAAATGGCAATTATGATTTCGGTGGACCATTGGTGTCTCAGTTATTTTTTAGTGCAGAATTGCCTACCTACCATTTTGGCAAACTGCAATTAGGCCTAAATTTAGGCCTGTACGAAAAAAAAAAACGTTAAAAAGAATAAAAAAAAAAAAAAGAAACCCACCAAATTCATCATAGACGGGCCGACGGTTTTGGTTTGATGAAGTCTTTTTATCACCATGTATAATAGAAAAACTTCAATTATATAATTTAAACAATAAACATTAAGAAATATTGCCTTTGTTTCATCAATTCAATTGCTTTAAATGTTAGATAATTTGATTTTGCTCAAAAGAACTAAAATATTAATTTCATTTTTCATTTTGCTTATGGGCCTAGTATTATCATTTGGGCCGTTTGCGTGATTTGAGCCTATTAAATCATTTTTTCAACATTACACATTTTGGAAATCAATAAATAAATCTAAAAAATATTCCAAAAATCCTATTTGTGAAGTGTGAAAAATAAATGTATTAAACATTTTAAAAATCAATATAAACATTTATAAATATACTACAGTCAGCAAAACACATCAATATGTTATGCTAAAATCGTTCTAAAATCTAAATAGTGAAAGAAAAGCCATTTTGAATTAAAAAAAAAACATACTATTGTGATTAAATGTTATAATGAAATAACTGTAGCGATTGATAGCACGAGTTACATTTTATATCTGAAACTACGAAACCATGTAGAAAACCTACAGCTCTAGTTGCCTAGCATTAGCCGAATGCGTGTATTTGACCACAAGCGGCAAAAGGTAAAATATCCTGGCATATTTGCGCTTGCGCTGAAGTGTCTTTCCGTTATAAAATAAAGGCTGTCAATAATACGACGGCTTTCTGTGAATGTAGCCGTCGTTGAAGACATATTTTATTAGAGATAGTTATGTTTATAGACGTTTAAGGGATTTTTACTTATTTTCTCTTTTTAACAAAAAATGAGCCAAGACGACGGTCAAGAAAGTGACAAGTCACCCGATCATTGGTTTTCCAACTTCGAAGATGAATGTTTGGATGAACTGGAAAATCAAGGAAGAGTCGAGCCTCGGTTACAATCTGCTGAGGAACACACTGCTCAGCAGCTTTGGTTGGGTTTTCAACATACATCCACAGCCATAGCACAGTTGTATAATTTTAAAGGTACTAGTGGGTTACCAGACTAAATGAAGCCTCCAGTAAATAAAAAAAAATTCCCTGTGGTATTGAAGATCTAGATCTAGAAAAAAACATGAATTCAATGGCGAAACACTGAAAAAGTCAAAAGTTTGAAAAAAAAAATGAATGGGTTAATTTCATAACTAAGATTTGATAGATCTAATTTCTAATATAAAAGAAAGAAGTAGATCTAGATTCTAGATCTAGGCTCTTTTTAAATTTTATTGTTAAATCTATGGATTTAAACAATACCAATGAAAACTAACAATTCGGATGGTTAAGGATACTCGAGGATGTCCGATAAAAGACTTCTAATAATAGGTGCGTTAGGTTTTAGGGCGAGGCATATTATAGGGTTAGGATTAGGTTGACATTAGCAAGTTATATGTGTATTAACTCCGTCACTACCAGTAACTTAACAGTACTTGAACACCCCTTTTTAAAGATTCTATTATCGGACACTGGTCTAAAAAATCCCCAGAAATTTATTTCAAATTAGACATCAAATCTGTCGGTTCTAGCTCATTTAGGGCTAAATAATTGATTTTTATTTGGGTAACTACACAGCCAGACAAAATGGCTTTCCATGACAACTATGTTATACTAAGTTGAGAGATTCAGAGAGCAGGAAGTGGGGGAAGTTGACGTGGAGGTATGGTTGCGATTCACCACCTTGTCACTAGAAATTAATTGATAATCAGGCTAATTGTTCCATTCTAGATATATAATTCTCTTCTTGGAGATGTTAGAAAACAAGCTGTAAGCGCGCCTAGCAGTCCCCTCTCTTCCTCTAGGCATATCGCAACCACCCCTACATGCTCTGGTGAGCTGAGGTTCACGCTAAATGTTTACAATTGTAGAGCTGGGCTTAGTGATGCCTATTAGGGGCAGATAATTTAGTTTCAAACTATTTTAAACTTAGGGGGGGGGGGTTAACTAAGCAGGCTGCTTTCACAGGGTGGGGGGGGGGGGGGGTTGGGGGAAAGGAGGATTTTAGTGTTTTAAAGCAAATTTTTTCAGTGACAGCAATGGTACTGTCGAATTCACAAATTATGAATTACTGAAAAGTAGAAAATAAAACTAAATAGCGGTGTGTGATAGTGATAGATAAAGGTCTAGGCCTAAATATTTTTCAAATGTTTAAGAACTAAAATTGTAATTTAATTTAGGCCTATTATGAAATATTTTTTATTGAGCAAACCAGCAAAAACTAAATTGAAATAATATGCATGCATTTATGTATTCAGTACTGATGAATGATCCCAAAAAATAATGTTTAACATAGGCCTACCTAATAAAAAATATTAGCCTACATTTTAAAGATCACATCTTATCAAATTTACATGTTTTGATTCATAAAGCTAAATATTTTAGCAATGTTTCAGGATTATTTGTAATAGATTCAGATGTAGGGGACTAATTTTTTTTTATAAAACTAACACTCCTCCTTACTTTAGACCAATGGAATATCCCTGAAGCTTAATTCAGACAGTGACCTGCCAATGCTAACCCTAGTCCATTTAGACACCTAACCCTAATTTCTTTCCTTAAAATTAGACAAGATTACTAATAGCAACCTCACACACCTATTTTAGGAAGAGTCTATTATAGGACAATCATCCCAAATACCAGTAATCACCATTCTCTTGACCACCTGCTCATGTTTTTATGTCAACTGGAGAAACAAACCTGAGCACAACACAAGCAAAATTCTCTAGCCCTGTACTTAGTTAAATAAGTACTAAGTTGTTAGGCATAGGCTAATATATTAGGCCTACTAAATCTGAATGTTTAAAAGTTCTCATTTTTAATGAAAATATACACAATAAATAACAAAAAAATTTGAATAAACAATAAAAGCAGTAGAGATCAAGTAGAACACTAACCAATACCAGTGACCACACAAAAAGAATTTTTTTTACTGGAAATGGTAGACTACTGTAGGTTACTGGCTTTTATGGAAATACAGAATTCCTATCATTCCATGAACGGGGTAATGATTGATAAAAAAATCTTTATTAATACTTTGCCCAATTTGTGGCCTTAAAATTAGTGAAATATGCCTATATCAGTATGAGGCATTAATTGCACTAAAAATATTTATTGTTGTTTACTTTGCTTTGTTTCTGACGTACATATTTGGTGCTTTGTAGGTTACAAGACATAGTTCGCAACTGACAACTCTGAATGGTCAACATCCACTAATTATTATACACCTATTTACATTCTTTTATTGATTTCATTACTTGCTACAAATATTAGTATTAAATGTGTAGGCCTAATATTTAAAGGATAATTATAAAATAAGCTTCAGATACCTGTTACTTTGGCACCTTAGAACACTACTGTGATTACTATTTTATCTGATTCTGTGTGACTGTTAAAAAGAAACTAATAAAAAAGGGGCTGTACATGTTTTTAAAATAATAAAAATTTATTTAATTAATATTAAATTAATTTTTTATTTTCAACAGTGAAACCTTCTAATTGATAGTATAAAAAGTGCTTTGACTTATTCAGGAGGGTTTTTATGATTAACATTTTTCAACTGTACTCCCCTTTATTCTATACACATCTGTTTTAAAGAAAAATTTTCTCTGCATCAGTTTTAAAATAAAGTCTATCCTTTCTGGGACTTAAAGGGACTTTATGAGACTTGATTCATTTTCATGTAAATAACATATTTTTTTTAGATGCTGCACATGATGGCTATGTTTTGTTGGTCCCTTTTAATAAAGCTGCAGAATCACTGACTAAATTTTACAAAGGCAAGTACAAAATTTCAAATAACCTTTTTCAACATTAACACATCATTTTATGTTTATATCTTTTATTTCTACAAATATTAACTGGCTATTAATTACTTAATTGGTTTAGTACTTGCAGTAAAACTAATTTAGGCCTACTGCTGCATACCAATAGCACAATGATTACAAAATGGACTTCACATGATGTACTCAATTTACTATATATATAATTTTTTTTCTTCCTGCCAGTGAGGAAGTTTTTTCTGCCTGTTCTCTGTAACTATTGATTAGATATAGTAAATTTTGGCTTTAGAATGACTTAGTTGATTGAGATCATTTTGATTTAAAAATTATTGTTATTAATTTTAGACTAAATTTTTCTCAAGGTTCATTTATTGCTACACTGATTAAAATTATAATTTTGTTAGAACAACTGTTACTGCAGAAATAGGTATTTCCTGACCCTCAGTTCAAGAAATGTACACATTTTCTGATTCTAGATAGTCTTAACAATGCTAGAGAGTGCCTAAGGCTGGGAGTTCAAAGTGGAAGAAGTAGCCGTGCTCGAGATATTGCTGCTTGGGCCAGGAAAAAAAGAAAATGTATACACAGAGATGAACTCTTGGCTTACTTGTGTGGTAAAACTTTACCATCCCACTCAAATCATCATAGAAATAGACAAAACAGAAGTATAGAACGACAGTTGCCTCGTCGTCCGTCACACCAGAGTGACACCATAGATTCAGGAGAATATCAAGTAATGGAGGCATACACGTTGCAAGGTACTGTAGTCTAAGCAAAATGTTCACCAGTAAATGTTAAAAAGTTGTGTGGGTGATAGACTGTGGTTAAATTTTATAAAAAAAAAAACAAGTCCTGTATCTAAATGCAGACTGATTTTGAATAGATATCTAGCCATAATTAGGTTCTTGAAATTTTGAAATTTTAATTTATATTCTGGCAGCTTTTATGCTCTCAGAGGTCTGTGCTTAAAAATATATCTTTTGATATCTTTAACATCATACATTTCATTTTTGTAATTACTGCAGAGAATCAAACATTTGATTATAATTTTTCTTTTTTATTTAACTTACTAATTAGTTTGTGATGCTTGTTGAATATGCAAATGATGTGTGCTTATATTTTATTTCAAAGGTCTGAATGGTGCAATGTCTAATATAAACATGGGTTATTCAAGACCAAGCACTACAACCTCTTGCACAGTGAGTTCATATTCAAGGCCAGCAGCTGTTGAGGACATTTTGTTTCATGATGAAAGAGCTCGTAGCTCAGAACACAGAAAACGTACTAGTTCCTCTTCAGCTATGGATGTCAATATGGAGTCACCATCTAGGAAACGCGGAAAATTTCTGTGAAAATACGGATGTACACAAAAAACCAATAACTTTGGTCAAATATTTTAGTTTATTACTTAGAGTGGCAAACAGTTAACAGTAGTTCATACACAATGCTGCAAAATGTTGTTATAGTGCCATCTGTATTGGAGTTTGTTTACTTTTGTCTATTCAGGTTTATTCAAAGAAATTTAAATAATTTTCAGTTGTCTTTACTAAAGTTAATTTATTTTGGCATAGTAAAATTAGACAGTGTTTGGTGCATCATTATAAGATCTCTTTGGTCCTGTAAACGGGAGGTGAAATGTACTTGAGAAGCTAAATTCAGTTCACAAGCAGAGGGAAGTTTTGGCTCTTGTAGAATTATTACTTAATTCATCTGTTTGGTGTTACTGGCAGTCAGCAAGTCCCAAAAACTATACATTACATCATGATTAATCATTCTTTTGGATTCAATTGGATGTTTAGAACTATGCTAACCATTTTCTCTAGACATGTATATTAACAAATAATGTGCTCAATTTCCTGCATTACTAAGAAATCCATAAATGCTGTCTTCAAGGCTTTGATGAAACTACTGTCAATATCACCAAACAAATATTCTAAAGTAAGGTAGACAATTCTAATAGATATAGGTAGATGTAAATATAATGCTGCATTTATATGAAACTTAAATTATACATCCGTACTTTACATTTTCTTTCAATATGTAGTAGCAAATATTTCCAAAATACTTATAGAAGTCGCACACGTACCATACTGTCCTCCTTTTAATGATAAATGTTATAAAAGGGTGTTTGCCTATTTATGCAATCTTGTGTAATTCACAAAGTTGGACAATTTTAAACTCTGTGGCATTGAGTGACATTAACTTTCTAAAGCTATTGTTGGTTATCAAACTGTTTGTGATTGAACACTAAAGGAATACACTATTGTTGTAGGTTTATCTCCTGTATACACTTTTCTTATCCAGTTGATTAAAATGTACATAAGTATGCATGCCAAATACCACTAGAAAAAGCAACTAATTGCAATCTCTTCATGAACTGTCAAAGTCTGCTGAATATAAAGCAGTTTCAACAATTTATTCCATTTTATACATCCAAGTTGTATATCATGCATTTTTGCTATTGTTTCATTTATTAACAAACAAGATAAACTTGGCGATTAACCGTTTTCCTGTAATTTGGTTAGCTAAATCACAATTCTTTTTAGCTGTGTTGGAAGAATGGCTTTTTAGTATCAAAACACAACTGAGACTAAGTCTAGATCTTGATGAAATCTGTTACAATTATAATTAACAAGAATTTATTTTCAAGCTTTTATTTAATTGACAATGTATATTAATCTCCAAATAATTATTAGATCTTTACTTTTGGGAACTAGAGTTATGACCTCCATTGTACATCTAAAACAAATAATTGGACATGATCCCTTGATAATTCTATATCTAAGATTACATATACTAAACACAGAAAGTACATTTACAGTGTATATATCAATCACATCATTAGAGGTATTCACTATAGATATTTTAACTCATAAATCCATCATTATAGGAATTGTTTTAAGATTTTATTTTGCTAATTTGTATTTTACAGTTTTAAAAATTCACTTTTCTTTATTTTCCTTGGGAACTTGGATAGCGCGTCTTTTGTATTTAAGTTTAGCTCCAACCTTCTTTGAGAACTGTTGTTTGCACTTATATATGAACATAATCATCAGAATGAATGGCAGTGTTGTGTGTTTCATGAATGTTATAAACACAAGCTTTGGTATGCAATTAGAAATTTTAAACTATACACATATTGGATTTTGTACAATAATTTAGCAGTTTTCATTTGAAAGTTTTCTATTGATATATAAATACTCATTTGATGATAACAGGCTGCATTCTTTTTACCACTTCCACAAGCCTAAGTTTAACAGTAAATTATTACTTCCTGATGGTAGTTTGGGGAGGGGGGAGAAAATTCAATTAAAATAAAAATATTATTGTAAATATGAAGGAATAAATGTATGTGCACCTCCATATGTCCGGTAATGGTGAAATTGATAGTGATTGTGTTTTTAAAAAATCTGATATATCCTCACTGTATTGTTCACTGGATGAGTGGTTGATACAAATGTTTCATTAAATAATTGTACTTGTCATTAAGTAAAAAGACATGCAGCCCAAAAAAAATATTCGTAATGGGATGCTTTTATGCCAGATAAGAATTTGTTAAATTCTTTTTTTGATTTTTGGCAATGTCTGAGCAAAATGTTCAGAACTAGGCCCTGTGATAGGACTGGCAACATTTGAAATAAAGATTAATCTTTTTCACTTATACTCTAACTCTTATAATTTTTTTGTTGTATATTGTCATTGTTAAAAATAAAAGGAGTAATAAAGTAAGGAATGTGAAAGCTTTAATTGGTACTGATACCATGGGAACTCTTGAAAACTAACAGGAGTAATAAAGTAATGTGAAAGCTTTAAATGGTACTGATACTATGGGAACTCTTGAAATAAGCCTGCTCATGGAGCTTTACTTAATCAATTTGACTCAACAGATCCCAGGGATCTCTCATTTCTGTCTGTAGACGAACACACATCAACAGATGTTTGATATAGTATTGTACTGGCTACACAAGCCCTTCACATGGAATACCAATAGAAATCTGCGATAGCTAAATCTTTCCAAATGATTGATGTTCTATAGGTCTTACCAAATGATAGATGTCCCATAGTATAGGTCTTGCCAAATGATTGATGTCCTATAGGTCATAACAAAAATATTTGATGTCCTATAGGTCTTGCCAAATGATTGATGTCCCATAGTATAGGTCGTGCCAAATGATTGATGGCCTATAGGTCATAACAAAAATAATTGATGTCCTATAGGTCTTGCCAAATGATTGATGTCCTATAGGTCTTACCAAATGATTGATGTCCTATAGGTCTTGCCAAATGATTGATGTCCTATAGGTCTTACCAAATGATTGATGTCCTATAGTATAGGTCTTACCAAATGATTGATGTCCTATAGTATGGGTCTTACCAAATGATTGATGTCCTATAGTATGGGTCTTACCAAATGATTGATGTCCTATAGGTCATAACACAAATGATTGATGTCCTATAGGTCTTACCAAATGATTGACATCCTATAGGTCTTACCAAATGATTGATGTCCTATAGGTCATAACAAAAATGATTGATGTCCTATAGGTCTTACCAAATCATTGATGTCCTATAGGTCTTTCCAAATGATTGATGTCCTTTAGGTCTTACCAAATGATTGATGTCCTATAGGTCTTTCCAAATGATTGATGTCCTATAGGTCTTTCCAAATGATTGATGTCCTATAGGTCATAACAAAAATGATTGATGTCCTATAGGTCTTACCAAATGATTGATGTCCTATAGGTCTTACCAAAAACGATTGATGTCCTATAGGTAATGCTGCCTTATTTTAACCAGTAAACGAAAAAAAAAGTTTTATTTAAACATTGTATTACATACTCTCCAGTGTCGTAAGACTCAGAGCTACCCACATTTCTCTGGCGTCAGCACGTGAGAGTGGGCAGTGTACCTGGGAAAAAAAACTACCCCCCCCCCCCCCCAGGTGGCTCAAGAGAGCTGAACTCTACGCCACTTCTCAAGACGATATCAATTAATTGCCCTCAGATCTCAACGTTCCTGGACCAGGACTAAGGGCTAGCCGGGCAGTGGGACAAGCATGACGACAGAGCGCTAACACAATTTTGACTGGACTGGAAAGCCATCTGTCCGTGACGGGCTTGATGTTGGGGTAGGTCCTTGATACCAGTTCAATATAGGTCACTGTGATGGGGTAGGTCCTTGATACCAGTTTAATATAGATCACTGTGATGGGGTAGGTCCTTGATACCAGTTTAATATAGATCACTGTGATGGGGTAGGTCCTTGATACCAGTTTAATATAGATCACTGTGATGGGGTAGGTCCTTGATACCAGTTTAATATAGATCACTGTGATGGGGTAGGTCCTTGATACCAGTTTAATATAGATCACTGTGATGGGGTAGGTCCTTGATACCAGTTTAATATAGATCACTGTGATGGGGTAGGGCCTTGATACTTGTTCAATATAGATCACTGTGATGGGGTAGGTCCTTGATACCAGTTTAATATAGATCACTGTGATGGGGTAGGGCCTTGATACTTGTTCAATATAGATCACTGTGATGGGGTAGGTCCCTGATACCCGTTCCGTATATAGCACGGCAGGGGCGGAACTACAGTGCCGCCAGACCCCAATGCGGGGGGGGGGGGGGAGGACGCCATTTAGGGGCCCACAGCCGACCATAATAATTTTTTTTATAGTAAAAAAAAAATTTCTTGCATTTTTGACTTGATGGTTGTTTTGTAAAAAAAAGATTACCATAGCTGCGGTTGGTTTATCTTTATTCTATAGACAACAACCCACGCTCTTGTATATTCTTTTTCCCTTTGTTTTAAAAAAACTGTGAAAGCCGAGTCCTCTTTCTCCTACAATCGAACTTATCAAAGATAAGCAAACGTTCGAACCACTTCCGTGACTTATTTCCCTTTTTAAATATTCAGATAGGGGTGCTCATAAGCTCCTTTTAATAGATTTCTACAAAACAAATTAAAACGCAATTACTTCTCTTAACTATTATTTTTGTATAAAGTACTTACTAAAGTACTTTAAAATTAATAATATAACTACAAAAAAACATAAAAATAAACATAACACGAGACACGATTTTTTATACAAAGCTTTCATGTTTTATATTCTTTTGACCGACTAGAGGTTAAGATCAGTGTTTCTTTCAGACTTTTTTCTCCGGGGGGGGGGGGGGGCACTTGAAATTTTCGGGGGCGGGGGCGGTAGACTTTCTTCGGGCGGGGGGCGGACACTGTTAAAAGTATATATTTTCTATATAAATTATATAAATTGCATTTCGTTCAAGGGGGGTGGTAAACTTTTTTCGGGGGGGGGGGGGGGGGGGCGGCTTAGCCCCCCCCCCCCCGAAGAGATGCCTGGAAGAAACTCTGGTTAAGATGCCTAACAGCAAAGATAAAATAAGACTGATTTTCACAAAACAGACTAATGCACTTACACACATGACATAATGTTGTAATTTGTTTTAATAGATACATTTTTTTTTTCAAAACCCAAACAGGCCAGCAATGTGTATCCTATGTTCGTATTTTGAGTTTAAATATATGTTTTATATATATATATATATATATATATATATATATATATATATATATATATATATATATATATATATATATATATATATATATATATATATATATATGGGGGGGGGGGGGGCTAAACATATTTTTTGCGGGGTGGCCATTTTTTCTAGTTCTAGTTCCGCCACTAGGGCACGGTGTTGGGGTAGGTCCTTGACACCGGTTCCATCAGTTTTCTGTGAGCACCTGGCCCAGGCCAATGATGGATACGACTACACTAGGACAGTCAGCTGGACCAACGTACTCAGCATTGGTTGGTACCCCTGGCCCAGGGTGACGAGAGGCGAGGGGGTGAGTTGGAGAGGTAAGAAGAGTGGGGGGGGGGAATATAGTCTTGCGTTTCTGCAAAATTAATCATTATTTAGAAAATATACTGTTTTAGAAGTTTAAGGGTCGAGTCGGTAAAGCTCATGGTTGCTAAATGAAAAGTCTTAGTTCGAACTCTCAGGCTGATGAGGCTCGATAGCTGGGGTCAGCAACTCTTCTAGGAGAGACAACTCCAAAATTAAACAACTGCTGCCTTGTAGTTTGTTATTGGTTGGACAAAGGCTATGGAAGCAAATCCAAAAAGAAAAGCAGGCTGAAATCGGAGTCAACGGATAACAAGTTGACACGTATACTTAACTGTGTTTGAGGGAATCTCTTCCAACGCTAAAATTTAGAAAGCAAAAGAAGTTTAAATAGTATAGCATCAGTGCCGCTTGCTTGGTATCCGTCGGGATAACACAATAATTATCATTGCTAAAACAAAATTTGAGTTACTGTTTGAATGATGTCACCAATTTCAAAATTAAAACCTGAAGGGAAGTAATTTTCATAACAATTGTAAAACACTTAAAACTCAATTACCTCCCATCCAATAGCCCGACTTATTTGTTTTCGAGAACTTTCAAAAATTGTATTGACAAAAAAAAACAAAAAAAAACAACCTAGAAAAATAATCTTGTCCTCAGCTATCACACAATAAATAAAAACGATTACAGAGTAGAACCACATGTAGCTTATTCGATATATTTAGTAAAGAAAAAATTAGACCGAAATAAAATATTAAATATATTAAGGGGCAGTATCACCCAGACTAAGGGAAATAAACAAAATAATTTATAAAGAAATTTATCAAACTTATCTAAAGTACATTTTTAAGATGATAAAAATAATTTTAAAATCATAATGCAAAAATCCAAAAAATCCAAAAAATGTATTGACAAAAAACCTAGATCACACAATAAATAAAAACGATTACTGAGTAGAACCACATGTAGCTTATTCGATATATTTAGTAAAGAAAAAATTAGACCGAAATAAAATATTAAATATATTAAAGGGGCAGTATCACCCAGACTAAGGGAAATAAACAAAATAATTTATAAAGAAATTTATCAAACTTATCTAAAGTACATTTTTAAGACGATAAAAATAATTTTAAAATCATAATACAGTATATAATTTAGAAAAAATACATATAGCAAACAATATTAAAAAATTACGTAACTAATATTTTTATACATTTCTTAATCTGTTGTAAACAATTGTTTTGTAAATTAGTTTTTAGAAAATGTTTGCTTTATATAAGCAGCATTGAACGTTATTGTATAATTAGTATGTATTTTGTTTATCCCGAGTTGAGGCTGACTTTAAAAAAATTCTAAAAAAAAAAAAAAAAAAAAACTTTAAAAAAATTCTCACATTTTTAAAACTGATGAAAAATAATTATCATTAACAAATTAAAAAAAAACCCACGTTTTCTGATGGAACTAAAAAGTAGAAAATAAATGCTATACATCACAATAATGCAAGCGATCATTTTACTATAAACGATCGCAAACTCAACAACCATCCTCGCAGCAAACATTGGTACCTCCAAACCTGTCGAACCAAAAGGCGATGCCAAGTACGTCTGCACCGTAGTCACCAACTAAAGCATCAACAAAAATTCAAAACACTGAAGCAACAAGCCCAGATTCCGAAATAGAAATAGATAACACCTTGCCAATGAAAAGAAAAAATGAAATCATCCCCACAGAACAAGGGAAATAAACAAAAAAACTCGCACATCTAATCTTCGATCACCTGACATGCAGTTACTGCCCCAGCTCGCACCATACAGTCAAGGAAGTATTAAACCACGAAAATACAGAATACACTAAACTCAAACAATGTAGCCTCTGTAATGATACAAAAATTCACAATGACATAAGACGACACTACCTGAAAAAACACAACAACGAAACTGTCTTCGGATGTTGCTTTTGTAATACATCCCTCCCATTTCAAAGCATTTACCATCACGCGTTGGCTCACCATTCAAATCTCATGTCTCAGGAACTCAGGAGGAAAGGGAGCAGGTCACAAGCAATATGGAAAAGATGAACAATCCCAAGTCTCTGAAGGAAAAGGAGTAGGCAATAAGCAATATGGAAAATATGAACATTGTTATTTAACTTCTTTTAAACGTTTTGTATTAGCCACATAATGGGAAAATATAAATGATAATATATAGAACTTGTATAAATAAAAGAAAACTTTTTTTGCCATAAATAACAATGTTATGCTTATGTTTGCTAATTTTAAGCCATAAATGCCGAAATGTATAAAAACTTCAGCCGTCCATTGCTAATAAAAAAAATATTTGGGTCAAAATAACTACCAAGGGGGGGGGGGGCGACTAACAATTCTGGGGGGAGGGCGGTAGACTCTCTACGGGGGCTGAGGCCCCCCCCCCCCCCGAAGAGATGCCTGGAAGAAACACTGATATCTACCCCCCACCCTGAACGAAATGGAATTTCTTTAGAAAACATACACTTTTACCTGTTGCCCCCCTTCCCCCAGCACTCCCGGAAATTTTAATCCATTGTCTGGGATGATACTGCCCCCTAGAAACGTATATAATAACCGCCTTTTATACATGCACTAAAGAGTAGAAAATAAAGATTTAAAAAAAAAAAAATGAAACGACTTAGTAATTTTTCTGTTGTCAGGAGTTTTTTTTTTTAAAAATTGCTTGGGTCGTGAGTATTGTGCAACTTTTTCACAAGCTTTGGTCGCCTTTGGCCCTTATCCTTTTCTACCACCTGTCTAATAATTCTGTCAAATATAAACTGAGTTAATTGGAGTTATCCGCACGTATTAATAACTAACAGTGTTTCTTCCAGACTTTTTTCTCCGGGGGGGGGGGGCACTTGAAATTTTCGGGGGGGGGGGGGGGTGGTAGACTTTCTTCGGGGGGGGGGGGGTGGCGGACACTGTTAAAAGTATATATTTTCTACATAAATTATATAAATTTCATTTCGTTCGGGGGGGGGGGGCGGTAGAATTTTTTCGGGGGAGCAAAGCCCCCCCCCCCCGAAGAGATGCATGGAAGAAACTCTGATAACTAATCAGCTGAACTCTACTCCACCTATTTCTAAACACCGTACACCGACTACTTTTCAATTTCAACTTACCAGAAGGTACTAATCTTCATTATTTCTACTTCATTACTCCAGATTTCAATGACAAGATACTCCCTACTCAAACGGTGACGCTCGGTATCTCCGCTGAAAAACGTAATTCGTCTAGATACCGTAATCTTCGGAAGTGGCCGAACGCGGCTCGCTGTTCATCCGGGCAACAAATTGGCATTACGTCACAGAAAATGACTATTTGGGTAATATGATGGTTCCTGACACGTTCCTGATCCACACTTTTAGTACCAGATTGAAAACACATCGATCGATCGAGTTCAGCGCCAATCAAACCACAATTGCCGTCTGCTGTCGTCATCACGCCAGAAAGATGGCGGGATACAGAAATAAACGTTGTGAGTGAGACTTGTATGGCACTAAGTAGGCTACAATAGGGCTTGTAAGTAGGTCACACCTTCTCGTTCTCGTACTTGCTAGCTAGTAGATTTCGAGACCGTAGACTTATAAGCCCTATAATAATGTAGGACATTGATTAGAATGTATACGTAAATGAGCTTTCATAAAGGCCTCGAGATCAACAATCTACACATTGATTAGATCTTACGGTAAATAAGTCTGTGTAAGAGATTAGCCAATGTTGTAGGCTTAATATTTTTAGACGCCTGTGTTTAAATTTAGAAAGAAATAGAGTTTTATTACATTTATATAAATTAAGTTAAAGTAGACATATTTACAAACAGTTTATTTAAATAAAATACAGGTGTCAATGTTTTGTGCGATATAGGGCCTATATGGGCCTTTGACTCTGACTACTGTTTTCTTTTAGGATTTGCCTACGTAGCCTTAATTTAAGAAAAAAATCTGCAAGACAGAAGTTGTTTTATTTTGGTGTTATCTCTGTTAGGAGCGTTGGTCTCCTCAGCTATCGAGTCTCTTCTGCCCGGGTACCGACTGCGGGTCTAATGGGTTAACAGTCATACGCTCTACAGTCCGACCAGCGTCATCACTTTTCCTTTTCGTTCTTTGAGAAACATAGGGCCTCCGTTAAAACTCTACGCGGTCTCCCAGTTCTCTCCCATCCTCTCAGCCTCATCTTGGTAATCGTTTAATTAAACAAAACAGGAGTGATCTCCCCTAAACTTTCTTGTACATTACATTCTTTAAATAGAATAGTATCGTTTAGATAATAGAATTGCGCTTCAAACGAACGTAAGCAGTGTGTATAATCATCATTATAGAGCGAAAAACTAGTGCCGAATGAAGGAAATATTGATTACTTCATATTCGAGAAAATAAAAAGGCCTAGATCTTTAATATATCCAGTTCTTAACATTTACCGGAATAAAGGTTTTGTGTCATGATGTTAAATACAGTTGACACCAGTAAGCCAAACAACCAGTTTACAAAAAAAGAAAGAAAACAAAAAAGAAATGAAAACATTAAAAGCATCCGCGGATAAAACCAAAGCGAACACACGCTTGGGCGTAGGAATACAAAAGATTAGAATCGCTTCTTCTTTCTTTAATTTCACTTTTTGTTGCGTCATACGTCTTTCTTTGTAGGCTCCCCTGTCTGGATTAGGTCCGGCATCCAACGTACCTGACAGTGATGGACTGTTGGTAAACCGTCTGCTGGTTCAGCTGGGGGGGGGGGGGGGGGGGGAACCAGAGAAAAAAAATGCCGTTTTAACTACTTAAGAGCTAAGTGTTTTTTTTTCCGTGGAAAATTTCTGCCAAAATATTTGTGTCTGAATGAAAGTGTTGGAATTTAAAACTTAAAAAAAATAAATTGTTGTTAAACGAATTGACGTCATAAATGTTTTAAAAGAACTGTTACAGTGACGTCAAATACAGTCTATGGTCATGAAATGAAATTTCCTTAAATAAAGCGGGAATGAGCTACCCCAAACTTTCTGATATATATATATATATATATATATATATATATATATATATATATATATATATATATATATATATATATATATATATATATATATATATATATATATATATGACTTAGTCCTCTTTGCTCCTTATGGAACATAGGGCCTCCACCATTGTATATATATATATATATATATATATATATATATATATATATATATATATATATATATATATATATATATATATATATATATATATATATACACAACTGTAAGGATAGGGATGGCACTTCGCGTGGAATAAGGCTATAGAAACAATAAGTACGTTTGTGACAACAACGCCTTTTTTTTGTTCCGACAAACACCATAAAGGGAACAAAAACATCAACAACAACAACAAACTACTTTGGAGTTTGCTGGTTTATGAGGATATAATACAAATCAGAAATCAAGTACCACTTCTGTTTTCCAAAAATCGCTTACATATAAATAGAAACCTACGTATATGATCTGAAACGGTACTTAAGGTATTGGTTTTTGAACAACCGGAAATAGTGTAAGTACTATTTCCCGTTACGAGAATTCGGTGTTGTTGGGTTTGTGTGGTTGGGCTTGTGTGGTTGGGTTTGTGTGGTTGGGCTTGTGTGGTTGGGCTTGTGTGTTTGGGCTTGTGTGTTTGGGCTTGTGTGGTTAGGTTTGTGTGGTTAGGTTTGTGTGGTTAGGTTTGTGTGGTTGGGCTTGTGTGTTTGGGTTTGTGTGTTTGGGCTTGTGTGGTTAGGTTAGTATGGTTAGGTTAGTGTGATTAGGTTTATATGTTAGTTTTGTGTGGTTAGGTTTGAATGGAACCTTTTCTAGAAAACTTGTCCATGTTTTACTATTTTCGCTAATTAAGTGAATATTTCACCAGGCGCTCAAAAAGCGATTTGTGTTTAGAACTAAATCTATGGTAAAAATATTCGAACTCTGATTTAAAGCTTCCATGCAAATAAAAATAATAATAAATTATGGGTTAAACACTAAACATTTGGTAAAATGTTTTTTTTAGTAAAAGCAAATCAACGCATTTCGCAAAAGTTAGGCAAATTTCGCTTCAACTTTTTCCGTATCTTCTAAAATCCGAAACATTTGCTCTTTTTAATAGCTGGGTGACACGCCAGGGTTCAATCGGATTTTGTTATCTAACGCCAAAAAGCCGGTACAAAATTATAGATTCTTTACAGTATTCAAGCGCTGAGCGTCATATAAGAGGCACAAAAAAAAAGTGTCTTCTAAAAAAAAAAATGAAAATTGAAAAAAAAAACCTAGTTAATAAGCAAGGAGTTTCTTGAGAAATGAGGGTTTTGCTGAGGGAAGAATCTATTACATGCTTTTCTCCCGGTAAAGATAAGCTTGTAATTGCTGAGAGATTTTTTTAAATACAGGATTTTTCTTTTTCACGCCTTAATAAAGCTAGACGAACATCGGTGTGAGTCTGAATTCCGGGTGTTTTTAAACCGCTGTCAATGGAACACGCGAACATGCGCGCACCAAAAGGGTTAACACTCTCTATCGTTTTAAAACTGCTGTAACTGGAATAGCCTACGCGAATGGCGAAAGACAAATTTACCTTATTTACTCAGAGGCAGTGTTTCTTCCAGGCATCTCTCCGGGGTCGCGCCCCTCCCAACGTAGCACGTTCAAAGCTCCCCTCCCCTACGGACGAAAACAAATTTATATAGAAAATATACTTTAAGTTTAATTAGTGTCCGTCCTTCGTAAGTTTTAAGTGCCCCCCCCCCTCATTTATCGGAGAAAAAATGACAGAAAGAAACCTTGCACATATTTTTACCTGGATCTTTTGAGTTTAAACTGCTATAACTGGAACACACGAATTTGTGCAGGCCATGTCGTGTAAACTAGGCTAAAATGAGACTAAATCCTTAATATGTACAACTGCGGGGAAACACACGTCAAAAGCGGAAACGTGTTTTTAAACTGCTGAAACTAATGAACTATGTGCACGCCACACACATGCACATTGGTGTGTTGACGTTTTGAAATTAATTATTAAAAAATTGATTCAGTTAGATTCTCAAGGAGGTCGTACCCTGTTATAAAAAAAATAAAAATAAATACGGCACCTCTCGTTATCTCGTTGAAAACAATGCCAATGGAAGTGATACGAGATAATGTGGAAGCCAATGAACAGCTCTTATAAATAAAGACTCCATGATTCGCATCAAGTTGGCCTCATTTGCACACCCGATCACTTTATATTCATGAAAAACGCGCTGCACCGTGGCAGGCGCATGCGCAGGACGTGCCCGGAAGTGACTGGATGCTCTGCTAGATGGGAACTAACCCCAAGGTGAGGGGGGGGGGGGGGGTTACAAGGATATGACGTGATGCCGACCTGTATAGGGCTGAACCTAACTTTAGGAGACGGTGGCGGGGGGGGGGGGGGTGAAGTGGGTCATGACTTAATATCTTGAAAATTATTTAAATCTACTGGTAGCGCGGGGAGGGGGGAGGGTTTTCCGGGGGTCTAGAGAGGAGGGGGAGGGAATTCAATGTTATCCTGAATATGATTTAGGAGTAAACACAAACAATACAACAGAATTCCTCATTACACGTCAAAACATTCGAGAGCTACAGTTTAGATCTGTCGAACTGCACGCACACTCACACAAACATAGCTCTGAAACATGGGCCTGTTTATTAAAAAAAAAACAACAACACATGGGTGAGTCTCAGTACGTAGAAAGCACTACTCTCGCATACTTTTCTTCACTGATTAGGTTATGTCAACAACAATGGATGAAAACATCGACCGGTTGGCGGTCAATACTTGTCTAAACCAGATCTCATATAAACCTCCCCCCCCCCCCCCTCCTCCCCCATTTCGAGAGCAGGGTATTTCTGTAAGACACGTCTTAGTCTCAAGTCCTCCTAATCCCGATTTGGTACACGAATAAAACTTAAATTTCGCCTTTTAATCCGCTCTTAGTTTCTTTTGCCGGCCGAGGCGACGCGAAGACTGACGGGGGACAGAACTCTTCCAAATAGAAGGCGAAAAAAAAAAATAACGCCAAGCTTGAAAGCTGTGACGACACGAAACAGATCTTGGCGCCTGAAGAGCTACATGATTAAAAATAGCACTAAGCGCTTTTAGAGACGAATAGCGTCACGCGGAGAAATCTTTAAATAAACAGATTGCGAAAGCGCAGTATGTATTAAAAGGTTAAGATTGTTATTGGTGATGTAACAGAACCCACTCCACATGTATATGTGTGTTTGCGTGTGCGTGCATGCGTGCATGCGTGTGTGTGTGTGTGTGTGTGTGTGTGTGTGTCCGAAATAGGAAAAAATGAGAAGAACAAAAAAAAAAAAAAGAAAGAAAAACAAATCCCAGAAGCAATCGAAGAGAAAACCCAGAATTATTACAATGTCACTCTGCTATTTCAGGCAAAAACCTAACGCAACGTTACAGAACAATGCTCTTTATTGGTAATTCATTACAGCTAAACTAGCAGACGGCCGCCGAATCACCAGAAAAATTTGCGCTAAAATAAATTCTTCTTTCCTCTTGATGGATGATGCATTACAAAGAAGTCATAAGCATATGAAAATAAACTGGGAGTTATCTCCCCTAAACTTTCTCGAATATTCTTATATAACACTACTTTACGGGGGATGGCAACTCGGGATATAGACATGATTGTTAATTCATTTTTAATTACTTAAACTTTTTAAAAATAGAATGCATCTCGCAGAAAAAAGAATTAGCACCAAATGAACACCAAACAATATGTGTATAATAGTGCGGAATATTATTAGTACCTTATAAATTCATATGCGTTTTTTGAATCAGAAATAGCGTAAATTACTACTTTCGATCAACAGAAATTACTCAAAAAGAAGGCGGAGAATTAGATCTTTCACTTACTAGTGAAATTTCATTAATCTATCCGAAACAGTACTCAGGTTATAGGCTTTTGAAAAACTAAAAAGTAGAATACGTTCACTTCCGTTATCGGAAATCGCTGAAAAGCTGATACAGAACTACAAGTTAGATATAATACTTTTATATGAAATATCATCAACCTAGCTGTAACGGTACTCAAGTTATTGTGTTCACAGACACACCAGGGGCGGAACTACAGTGCCGCCAGACCCCACAATGCGGGGGGGGGGGGACCCACGACGTTTAGGGGCCCAATTCCGACCAAAAAAAAAAACAATGAATTTTCTTTTCATAAATAAAATTTTTCGCGCACCTTGATAGTGGTTTTGTAAAAAACAAACATGTCTACTATAGCAGTGATTGTTCTACAGTAACTAACACACACTGTTGCGTAGAAAAATAAAAAATCTACAAGAGCTGTAGTTTGAAAGATAGGCAAACGTTCACACTACTTCCATGACTTACTGCCCTTCTTTAAAATAAGGGTGCCCATAAAGCTCATTTAAATAGTTTTGTACTATGTAAGTTAAAAAGCAATTTATTCTCTTATTTATTATTTAAATAAGGCATACTAAAGAATCCTAAAGGTATAAAAATGAATTTATTCAAAACTAATAATATAAATACAAAAAGTTATAAAAATAAACATAACGCAAGAAACCATTGCACAAATCAAGCTTACGTGTTTATATAAATTTGACCAGAAAAACATAAAACATTCTAAAATCATGTACAACAAAAAAAAAAAAAAAAAAAAAAAAAAACCGTGTAGTTTTTCCAACGAAAGTTTAAATTTTGGCCTTAATTATAAGATTTTTACTTAAAGTTTGCTAGGAGTACAAGCCACTATACATGTAAATATTTATATACATCAACCAGTTGAATTACTCTCAAAATTTGTCAACTCACCATAGTTTAGTTTTGATAAACAAATAAACAATTTCAAACATTCCTCAATTTAACACAACAAATCTATCTTACATTTTATTTTTATAATCTTATGTACAGTAATGTCAAACTGACAGCATATTCCAATGTTTTCAGTTGAAGAAATTTTTTTTACTGAGTGCTAATCAATAAATTTGTAATTGATACTTTAAAAAAAATATATATGTGCATGGTAGTGTTTTATTTACTGTTTATTGTACAGAATGGGATGAAATCCATGCAAACTAGCTTTGTTTTCGACTATTCTTCTATACCTTATACTCTTCCACCATTTGTGTTGGCAATGTTACAAACCAGACTCTTTTCAGTTTTTGAACCAACAAGCTTTAAATTCAATGTATCTTTTGTATTCATTTACAGATTTCGCTATTTATTTACTATACTCTGTACACCAATGTGACTATCTTGTAAATATCCACCCAAACGGCGTGGAATGTTACTGTATTTGTTTTAAATTGGGAAAATAAAAGTATTAAAAAAAAACACTTGTAAAACAGGATTATTGCGGGCCCGAAATTAGTTCGGACTTATTGTTGTCTGGTTCGTTATCTCAGAGTGGTTATACATTGCAATAAAATAGATTATAATACTCAGGTAATAGACTATTTAAAAATTAGAGAAGCACGCTACTTTATATATATATATATATATATATATATATATATATATATATATATATATATATATATATATATATATATATATATATATATATATAGGGGGGGGGCCCAAAAATTTTATTTGCGGGGGAGCTTTTTTTTCTAGTTCCGCCACTGAGACACACACATAGACACACAGACTTACGAACACAATTACAAAACTATGTTTTTCCGACTCAGGGAGATGTAAAACGTTGAAAATTCGATTTTTTGAACCATTACAATACTTCCTCTATACTTCGTATACGAGAAAGTAAAAAAGAGGTAAAAAGATTATTCATAAAGAACTGACAGTATTGTCAGTAATAATCCCGAGCTGTATGACTGAAGGTGTTATCCCTCTGTAATAGCTTTAGCGCTGCGCTAACGAGATCCACCATCTTGGCCGCGCAGTTTCTCGAGATGTGGAAGTTCTCGCCGTGAAGGGTCGAGGCCCCGGATGATATCAGATAGTGTAGCTGTGACAACACAAATAGTGTCGGAGCGACGGATCCATTCCACGGGCTCGATAATGAGATTGATCAGAACTGGAGGTGTGGGCAGGGGACGGCCGAACTGATATTTTACGTTTTGCTTTGAAATAGGTCAATGTAGACACAAATGGATAGATTGTATTTAAGGGGGGTCTTATACAGGCTGGGTGTCCGCAGAATGGTGCACTTTAAAACTTGGCAATATATTCTTTTGTCTAGAGCGCTTATATATATATATATATATATATATATATATATATATATATATATATATATATATATATATAGTGACATAAAGTAGTGTTGTCTTTGATTTTTTTTGTTTTTATTTTCACAAACGTTTCTGGTGTACTGTTTAGAATGATTGGTTGAAGAAGGTGTCAACAATGGCTCTAGCTTTAATTATGTTTAACTCATCATTTTAAATATATTAAATAGAGCTATGGTTAAAAAATGTATTGGTTGAGGGGGGGGGGGGGGGGTGTGAGGTCTAATTTTTGGGCCAATTTATCATAGCGGTTCAAACGTGTAAATTAATATATTTCTTAAGCTAAGTTGTATTAAAAACAGCTTACATTTAATCTTTAATACTTTTCTAATAAATTACGTTAATGGCACACTTTGTACTGTATCTTGCCTGTATACAGACACAGAGACAGAGACGTATAAACACTTAGCCGGCGGCTAAAGAACGCTGATGGGAAACCAAATATAGCAGCAACAGTCAGACGACTAATTGTCATTGAATGTACCATTTCTAGCCGTCTGAAGGGACAGTCGCCACCTCAGAGGTTCTCACACCCGGGACTCGTTGCCCTGCTTCTAATGGTTTCGTTGACTGAGTTAGTGGCAACACATTTTTACAATAGTTTAATCTAAATGTCTCCAGTTCAGTTCAGGCTTGTAAAAGCCCCCCGCCTTCCACCTGCCCCCCTCCCCTGTTTTATTCGAGTCGTCATTCAAACTCAGACCCGGGGAGCGAACCCGAGCAGAGTTTCTTCCAGGCATCTCTTCGGGGGGGGGGGGCGAAGCCCCCCCGAAATTTTTTTACCGCCCCCCGAACGAAATGAAATTTATATAATTTATATAGAAAATATATACTTTTAACAGTGTCCGCCCCCCGAAGAAAGTCTACCCCTCCCCCCAAATTTCTAGTGCCCCCCCCGGAGAAAAAAGTCTGGAAGAAACACTGAACCCGAGACCTACAGGTTAGGGGTCGTTGATACTTGACCTCATGCTTGGGTGATTTTGTTGACTAATTTTATCTCTACCCTCTCTCTGATGTCATATATCGTCACAAAAGTAAGATCTCCCACCTAAAATGAAGTCACACTCCAACCTGCTTCCGTCCACAAATCGCAAATAATTGTTGTTGGAAAACAACAACAACGACGTCTTTCTAAAAGGTTAACTAGGCGGGGGCTAAAGACCGAAGACATTGATCAATCTACATTATAATTTACAAAAAAATATATTTAAAATTGTAAAATCAAATTACTTTAAAAAACACATGCGAAAGTGTGACGTCTAGAACCCCTTTCTCTCCCTTCTCCGACATCGTCACAAAACGCCGACCCCGCCCCTCACTTTACTCTTTAACAACTGCCCAGTCATGTCGTCTTAAGGAAAAGCTCTAACCAATGCTAGAAAATCTTTAAAACAATCTTTGTTTCAATATATCCCAGATAGTGTTGAAAACAATCTTTGATATATCCTGTTCCAGATAGTATAACATACAATCTTTACTTTATCCTATCCCAAATGATGTTGAAAACAATCCCTACTATACGTTATGCCGGGACATCACAACAAATATTCTATTACTTAATCCCCCGCGAGTTAATCCATCTAGATTTATTTGCTCGGCCAGTTCATCATCTTCAGCCTACATTAACAAACCAATTCTTTCTCGCTAATTCCAACATTGTCTTTAAAACCTGTAGAGTGATTACATCCCCCCCCCCGTCCCCCAACCCCCTCACCAAGCATATCTTTTGATGAAGATGCATAAATCTGTCTGGATTCCACTGATAGAATATCTCCAAGGAAATTAACAAAAATCTCCTTCCCATAGTTCTTTGTCATATCCGTACCGTTATCTTGCAGAGAGGGGAGGGGTAATTGACATCGGATATCGATATAACAAGGAGGTTTTTAAATTCCCCATCAAAACGTGTTATTACTGCGTCGTGTGCAGGTGCTTTGTGTGGAGGGGTTGTGCTCGTATATTTGATTTCATGAGCTTTATTTACGGTCAGAGGCGTGGTAATCGCATTGGTGGGGTTGATGGAGCGTAACATTGTTTACAGGGATTATACGGTAAATACGTATGGGTGTGTGTGTGTGTGAGGAGGGGGGGAGGGGGGGGGGTTAGTACAAGGCGTTGAAATAGCAGTATTGGACTTGATGTGTAATTTCAGTACCAGAGATAGACAATATATATATATATATATATATATATATATATATATATATATATATATATATATATATATATATATATATATATATATATATATATCTTCTATCAAAGCTTTTGGATATAGTAAATGGGTAGTATAATTATATATTTGTAATGTGTTGCATCAATGAGGTGTACTTCAGACTCGATGGAGAGTGCGGGAGATGGAGAGTGCGAGAGATGGGAAGTGAGAGAGATAGAGAGTGAGAGAGATGAAGTGAGAGAGATGGAGAGTGCGAGAGATGGAGAGTGCGAGAGATGGAACTTGAGAGAGAGGATGAGAGTGAGAGAGAGAGAGAGAGAGTGAGAGAGATGGAGAGTGAGAGAGATGGAGAGTGAGAGAGATGGAGAGTGAGATAGATGGAGAGTGAGAGAGATGGAGAGTGAGAGAGATGGAGAGTGAGAGAGATGGAGAGTGAGAGAGATGGAGAGTGAGAGAGATGTAGAGTGAGAGAGATGGAAAGTGAGTGAGGGAGAGAGAGAGAGAGATAGAGAGTGAGAGAGATGGAGAGTGAGTGAGGGAGAGAGAGAGAGAGATGGAGAGTGAGAGAGATGGAGAGTGAGTGAGGGAGAGAGAGAGAGAGATGGAGAGAGGATAAGAGTGAGAAAGAGAGAGAGTAAAGTTGAAAAATTGTATCCCGTGACAATCAACAAGGAATTATTTGTTTCGTTTCTCCGAGTTTTCAATTCCGTTTTGTTAAATCCTTGTTCTCCACGCGCTTCTATTTTTATACTGCGTGAATTTCTCAACCGTTATGTAGGACAGCACGCTGGGTTTTTAATAGACGGGGAGGGGGCAGTTGCGTAACTAGATTAACCGTCTTGTAATGGTTTGGGGGGGGGGGGGGAGTGAGAAATAGATCCCATCCCCAATCGCTAAAAATGTTGCAGAAAATATTTTTTAAAGAATGTATAGGAAGGGAACAAAATAAACATCAGCATTGCGTAAAGTGCAAGCGTCACATTGTTTTGACGGAAAATTTAAAAAAGCGGGAGTGATCTCCCCAAAGCGTTCTCGAATATTCTTATATAACACTACGGGGGAAGGCAACTCCGGATATAAACATGATTTTAAAAAGTAAAAAAAAAATATTTTAAAAACTTAAAGTATTTAGAAATCGATTAAAAATCATATCTATATCCCAAGTTGCAATCCCCCGTAGTGTTATATAAGAATATTCGAGAAAGTTTAGGGGATATCACTCCGGCTTCTCAATTACTTAAACCTTTTTTAAAATAGAATAGAATATCGTAAAAAATGTGCGCACCAAGTGATCAGCAAAGAATGTGTGTATAATAGTGCGGAATATTAGTACTTTATCCTAATATATAAATGCCCATGTGCGCACTTCTCTCTCTCTCTCTATCTCTCTTTCTGTCCGCAGCATTTTTGAAGCTATGTGATCAGCATGTTCAGCTATATATGGAAAACTTAAAGATACGGACTTATGTTGAAAATAATATGTTGTATGTTTTAAATGTATAAACACAATTTTATTTAAAGAAGGAAAATAAAAATAAAGGTGTATTCGAATGTATAAACACATGTTTAATCATGCAACCGGAAAAGTGTTTATGATTGTGCCGAGAACGCATAAAACAATGACGTCAAATGTCACATGTTTAAAGTACGGACTGTACTCAAAACTAATGGCGTCATCTTCCAATTTTAGAATATGAAGAAAGAACTATTTCATTCAAATTTGGTTTAAATCAAGATCTATAGATCTATTTATCAAGACGTACGCCATGAAATGTATACAATTTTCTCGGCCAAAAGCAATACAAATTGCTTTAAAAAAACTACATAAATACCATTGAACAGCCGGGTCTTTAGCGGAATCATTTAAGTCTCTTAATCAGTGTGTTGTGAGTTGTTTGTGGTGTTGTCTTGACTAATATGTATATAATTTGTTTTTAAATAGATATAGGTAGCCTATGTTATTTTAAATGTGTCAGGTTTTTAGCTATTTAATTATTTCTTTGCTTTGTCACTAATATCATTCAACGTGTAGTATACTTTATACAATATTTTTCTCAAACAAGTATATTAAAATATATAGGTGTATAAATCACGTGTAACGGGTACCGAAGGCTAGTAAATTCGTTTGCGATTTTGAGAAATCGGAATTAATGTAAAGTACTACTTCTGGTAAACGGAAATTGCTCAAAATTTGACACAACATGTACTCTACTTGTCTACGATAAAAAAAACGAAACGAAACAAAAAAAAAACCGGGTCAATATTTTTATCCTTCAAACAGATTGATAACGAAGTACCGAGGAAATAATCTCAAATAAAAGCTACAATTTGAAAAAATAAATTTGACAGGCGCAGATTCAAAACGTCAAAGGGGCTCTTGGGTTTTCTTGACACGAACTGACCCGTCCTGGTGCGCACTCTCTGGCGCGCAGCAATCATCGTCTGCTGTCGCGTGCGTTCGGCTACACTTTAGCTCAGAGAGACACTGACATTGATTGTGTCACCCCATTTGTGTTTTGACGATTCACTACAGCTTAACTTAACTCTAACCGTAACTTATTTGACAAAGTTGACTACACATAAAAAAAAAACCAATTCAAGAAAACTTTTGATAATCAGGTTTTATTTTGAATTCCCAGACGCCAGATCACAAAATGTCGTCTGCAATTGAGAATAAAATTTCCCAGCCTCGACCGGATTAAAAAAAAAATGTCTACCAATGCGATCGAGTTTGACGGGGGTAAAAAATGAGTGTCGTCTGCAACACTCACTCACCTCACAGAAAAAATGAGTGTCGTCTGCAACACTCACTCACCTCACAGAAAAAATGAGTGCCGTCTGCAACACTCACTCACCTCACAGAAAAAATGAGTGTCGTCTGCAACACTCACTCACCTCACAGAACGCACACTGCTCACCCTCAGCTACCAGACGAGACTGACACTTTCATTTGGTCCCAACTGCCAGATGTATCCCCAGCACTCAGAGTTCGTCAGCATCGTTATCTAACCCATCCCGCACCCCACCCCACCACACTTAACCACACCCCGACATGAATTTTTTTAAATTTTAAATGTAAAGAGGTTAAAGTTCGTTCTAGCAGGACCACAAGAAGTGTTCATGTGTATGTGTGTGGTAGGTGTGTGTGTGTGTTGGGGGTAGGGCTTATATCCTGATCAACACTAAGTCAAACTGTGTGTGTGTGTATGTGGTGGTCTTATTGCCAATATCTGATTTCCATATGGGACTGAGGGGCTTATGTCATGAGTAACACATTTGTTTGGGGCGGGGCTTATGCCATGATCAGCACTGCATCAGTGTAAAGGGGTGGGGTTTATCTCGTGTGTAGCGTGCCACCCACCTCCCGAAGAGATGCCTGAAAGAAACTCTGTCTCTTTATTTGTGTTGACGTAAATATTCTCTTCTAATATTCTCCCTTAGTTGAAGTTGATCTGTTCAGGATTTTGACTGTTATTGATGTCTAGGTCACTTACTTGAAAAAAAAAATAGAATTAACTTGATGTATTCAGAGTCAACATACAATGCCAGCCTTTTAAGGAGAACACACCCTGTACTATTAGTTCTGAAAAAATCGGCAGTATAATTCGTGTTTTTTTAAAATCTGGTGTTGTTGGGTAAAGATTAGGGTGAATTCTAGAATCATTTTGTATCTAGTCTAGTATTCTAGGGTAAAGATAAAGATTAGGGTGAATTCTAGAATAGTTTTCCATCTCGTATTGTAGGGTATAGATTGGGGTGAGTTATGGAATCAATCTACGGATTAGTGTTTGGGAAACGATACTAGACGAGACATCATTCCATGCAATCTGTCTGAGTTTTTGAAAGTTAACAATTTTGTTATAATTTTTATTTCGTCTTTTTTTTTCCTCCAAAAAGATGGCACCGCAAAGAGATTTCCGCTAGACGTCACCACTAAAACACGTCAGTCTGAAAGGGGGGGGGGGGGGGGGGTTGGTTGAGGAATTAAATCACGTGACCGCAAATATTTCCATAAGGGTAATCGTGTCTGGGTGTCGCCTGACTGACAAATTACCCGCAAATGTGGGGAGATGGTGGAGGAATGCGGCCAGGCAGAAGGTGATGGGGTGGGGTAGTGGGGGAGGGGGTCAGTAATTGACAGCTGGACGGTGCACTGGTATGTGGGGTCTGATTTACTGCTCGTTAGAAGGTGATGACCGGTGTCTGAGCCGTACTCTAGTTAGCAGGGGGAGGGGCAGAGCCCCGGATGTGTACCAGACGTAGGACTTAGCCGTACTCGTGTTATCGGGAAAACCCAGTGAGCTATTTTCAGATTACCGGGAGTACCCAGCTGTTCCAAACTAACGACTTAGCCGTACTCGGGTTATCGGGAAAACCCAGTTAGCTGTTTTCAGATTAGCGGGAATACCCAGCTGTTCCAAACTAACCACTTAGCCGTACTCGGGTTATCGGGAAAACCCAGTTAGCTGTTTTCAGATTACCGGGAATACCCAGCTGTTCCAAACTAACGACTTAGCCGTACTCGGGTTATCGGGAAAACCCAGTTAGTTGTTTTCAGATGATATAAAAAAAATGGCGCTTGGCTAAGCCAATCAGAAAAGAGGCAGACAGCCTGTGTAAAACCAAAATGTTTTTTATAATACAAAAGCAATAACAAGTTTTCGAGTATTTTTCGATTATACACGGAATAACAAAAAAAAAATCAACATAACCAAAATAGTACGCATAAAGCGTTTATACCTAAACAGCGTCAATGGCCAAACGAGAAATATAAAAAAAAAATCATGTAATTCTTACAAGGCGATGACAAGACTATGATTACGTCTTACCAGATGATCTGTAGTCAAGAAAAGTAAACAAAAAAAAAAACAACAACAAACAAAACAAAAGAACATAAGAGCCATAAAGAAAACTAATGGCATCATTTCTATGCGGATCGCCTTGAGCTCTATCTGATTGTTGCAGGTTTTACATTTGACACTCGCTGACACTCAAATCCTAGAGTGTTTACTTTTTCTGACAACCTATTCCAAGAACTTATTCCAAGGACTTATTCCAAGAACTTATTTTAAGAACTAATTCAAGAATTTATTCCAAGAACTTATATCAAGAACTTATTCCAAGAACCTATTCCAATAATTTATTCCAGGATTTATTCCAAGAACTTATTCCAAGAACTTATTCCAAGAACTTATTCCAGGATTTATTCCAAGAACTTATTCCAAGAACTTATTCCAAGAGCTTATTCCAAAAACTTATTCCAAGAACTTATTCCAAGAACTAATTCAAGAATTTATTCCAAGAACTTATTCCAAGAACTTATTCCAAGAACTTATTCCAAGAACTTATTCCAAGAACTTATTCCAAGAAATAATTCCAAGAATTTTTCCTAGCACGTATTAGAAAAACTCGACAAAGTTTGGTTCTTATAGTTACGTGTTAAATGGTCTGATGTTCTTTAAATATCGGGTCCAAAGATATTTTGTCCTAATAGGTTTTGTTATATAACTTAATTTTGTCTACACATAATTTATGGTAGTTTTGTAGCTCTGTGTGCATTTTCTTATAACACTTACACGTGTATATTCTTCATACCACACACACACACACACACACACACACACACACACACACACACATGCTCGTATTCTTTATACCTCACGCCGTGCCCACTGTTGTTACCGTTATTGTATAAATTGAATAAATAAATAAAGCATTCTTTTAAACTCACGTAAATGCTCGCATTCTTTATATCAGACTAACCGTCCCGGCCAGGCCCTGCTCTGGCTTCTGTGAAAAACCTTTCTGTTAAAGACCATTACCTGTGTGTTAAGTAATCATCATAAATCCGGCATTACCCACCCAAACCACAACCAACCAAAACCAAAACAACAAAACGCAAAAATAACGCCAACACAATTACAAATACAAACGAAAACAAAAATCTAACAACAAACCCAACCACAACCACAAACACCAATACAAACACAAAGAAAAAACAAACAAAAAAGCAAACGAAAACAAAAACCTAACAACAAACCCAACCACAACCACAAACACCAATACGAACACAAAGAAAAAACAAACGAAAAAGCAAACGAAAACAAAAACCTAACAACAAACCCAACCACAACCACAAACACCAATACGAACACAAAGAAAAAACAAACAAAAAAGCAAACGAAAACAAAAACCTAACAACAAACCCAACCACAACCACAAACACCAATACGAACACAAAGAAAAAACAAACGAAAAAGCAAACGAAAACAAACCAAATCCAAACGCAAAACCAACCACAAACACAAATACAAACACAAACCCAAAGAAAAAACACAAACGAAAAGGCAAACGAAAACAAACCAAATCCAAATGCAAAACCAACCAAAAACACAAATACAAACACAAACCCAAAGAAAAAAACACAAACGAAAAGGCAAACGAAAACAAACCAAATCCAAATGCAAAACCAACCACAAACACAAATACAAACACAAACCCAAAGAAAAAAACACAAACGAAAACGAAAAAAGAAAGAACAAAAACGAACCAAATCAAAACGCAACTACTAACGCAAACCCAACCTAAACACAAAGAAAACACAAACGCAAACATAAACGCAAAGTGCTCACAGTCTAGCCAGGGGCAGAATCACCTGTTTCAGCTTAATAAACGACTATAGTACCCCAACTTATTCATAGTCTTTTGCACTCACTTAAACGAACGTAGGTGCCAAACCAAACCAAATAAACAATTATAATACTCCAAGCTTATCCGTAAAATACCTACAACATTTGCACTTGATCAATCCCCGCTAATTATGTAATTATTTTTTTTCCCAACACCAAAATCAAGTAATAAAAAGTAAATTCTTTTCCACTAATGCAATGTTTTATAAAGGGAAGTAATTGTGTTTTCCTAATTTATCAAAGGGAAGTAAGTGCTAAAGGACTAAATATAAATAGTTTTCAGACATAATTAGAATTTTTGTAAAAGATGATATTTTTTTAAAAATTGTGTTTAACGAACATGCAGACAATTATTACTATCAGTTTGAAAATGAAAATTATTTCACAACACTTTCAATAGTAATTTTTTAACTCATAAATTTAGACTATGAGCACGATAATTATCTAACACCTAAATCCATGCAAGTATGTCCCACGACAAACAAACTTATTACATGTTACATACAGAATTGAGCTTTATATATTTGATAAACATGCTGCAAACTGTATACTACTGTAACAAAAAAGTGTTTACTACATCAAATGCTTTCGTTCTACATACCACACACACCCATGATTATAGAACAAACAGAACTCTCCATGCCTAAGTGAGCATAATTCGACCCTGTTGACAGCTACATTATAGTAGGGATACACGATCGGGTTAAGGCCATTTTAAGCCAGCTAAGTATATTTCCATTAGCTCCCTCTATGACGTCACGTTCTTTAAATATAACAACATCTGAACAAAGAAACTCCCCCCCCCCAACCCTTACCCACCAAGAACAAGCTTTACATTAGTCCGAAAAAAAAAAAACGATATGACATCAGTCCACATTATGGGAAAAAAAATTCCAAGACAAAAAAAAATCCTGAAGCCCCGAAGCTAAATCTGATTTCGTCAATGCAGATAATGTGCCGATAAATCACTTCCTCCTAAAATTATAATTCGGAAATAGCCGTAATGAATCGTGACGTCATTGTGTTTAATATGATACACTTGGGGATGACGTAGATGGCTCATCTTTTTGAATAAACGGATGATGGAAAAAAAAAGAGCCGACACCAGTCTTCTTGACTGATTTTTTCCCCTCTGCCCTGTAGGGACTGGTTTCTATTTGATGCTTTAGCTTGACATGGTGCACTAGCTTAGAGGCGGAAGTAACGCAAGATATATATATATATATATATATATATATATATATATATATATATATATATATATATATATATATATATATATATATATATATATATACACGTGTAAGTGTTTGTGTGTGTGCGAGAGAAAAAGGGAGAGAGAAGAGATAGAAATATATATATATATATATATATATATATATATATATATATATATATATATATATATATATATATATATATATAGAGAGAGAGAGAGAGAGAGAGAGAGAGAGAGAGGGGGGGGGAAGCAGAGAAAGAAAAAAAGAAATAAAGAAATGTATAGGGAGAATAGAGAGTAAAAGAAATAGAGATCAAGAGAGAAAGAGGGTGATTGGGGGGGGGGGGGGATAGAGGGAGAAATATACGAATAGAAAAAAATCAGAACAACCTTTCGCATCTTAAAGTCACAAGAAAACGAACATATTATCAAGTCATCGTCTTCATGACATCTATAGCTGAGGATTGGTCGGTTCAGATTTGATGGTGGGTGGGTTGGGGGGGGGGGCGGACGAGGGGGGTAGGCGCTAAAAATTGATGTGGATATGTGAACAGAAATATATCTATCGACATGCATGTATACACGTCTAGAAGCTGGGCACACAGTGATGATATAAAATAATGTCAGGTATGATGTTGGATGGATGACAAAATCAGCAGACAAGAGACGGAGCGGTAATGAAATACATGGAGCGGACACTCGGGTAAATGCATTCAGCTTTGTCTTAAAACAGTGTCAACTCCTGTCGAATATTTTAGCATTTTCAGTGTGGTGTCACCCCTTACCCTCTGTTAGTTATTTTAAAATTAAAGGTGTTATGCGAACAGCAACCCGACCCAGCCTCGTAAGTGCGTCTGTATTATATATAAATATGTGTTATATATGTATATATATGTATATATGTATATTTACACATATGCACCTTGGTAGGTATTTCCTTTCCAACAACCGGCTGCGTTGAAATGTCACCGACATAAAATTCCAGAAAGACAGTGTTTGCGTGACGAAGAGAAGGGTGTAAATAAAAGAGCGTGATTTAATTACAAATACAATTAAGACTTCCCTGGTCGCAGGGGCAGATGTAAGGTCACTTCTTGATTAGTAGTCCAGTCATTAATTCATTAGGTATGGATAGTTCAGCCGCGCAGGGAGGTGATGGGGTGAGATGAGGGGTAGATAATGATTAGAAAGCTAATTACCATTAGCGGATCCTGGTATGCGGGAACCAGGGGATTGAGAATGTGCCATCTGTGTGTTTGCTGAGGTTGTTGTAGTTATGTGTTGTGTACAGGAGGAAGTGGCGTATACTAGACCTAGACACGCTATCCGTGAGTATGGTTGGGCAATAAAGACACAAAAGTCAGGGATAAGTCAGTCCAGCTAAGTCATAGAAACAACGTCTAGCCTATGTTAGACCAATAAGACAAAAAAAACAACAACAGCTTTTAGCCATTGTCACCGTGACTAAAGTTAACCATTGACAACAATTGTCTATAAATATGATAATAATTGTTTAGAAAATCACTAAAAAGTATTTTAAAAGTATTTAAAAAAAGATTTCTAAATGTATTTAAATAAGGAATTATTTTTTCTTTAGCTTTAATATTATTCTTATGTGTTTTTCTTACTTTGACTGCATTAAAAATGCTGGCTATTATTTGAACAGTTTTTGTTGTTGTTCTTTTTATATGGGAGGTAATCAAATATGAGTGTTTAATAGGCGGTTATCTCGCTTGACTACGGCTAAAGAAAGACTAGCAAGAGTATCAGCAAAAGCACTATCCTATTGCTCCAGTGTATTTTACCCAGCCTGAACAAACAGAGGCCGCTGTAAGATAGGATATCCATTGACCTCTTGTTTACCTACACTTTGGTAACGATGTTAGCCGAATAAGGTCAAGTCTGATATTTTTTTTTATCGTAGTAATTTGAACAATATCTGCTTTAATCAGTTTATTTGATCAGGTTATAAAAATTGGCTCCGAATGCTAGTCGAGAACTTAATGTTGCAGTTGTACTGGATACACAGTAACAAGAGACTAGAACATTCGTTCATGAATAGAAAATACAATGTAACTGTAAAAAATTGCTTTTCATCATTAAATAAATTCCAAAGCTTGAGGAAATTTCACGTAAATAATAACTTGAACGAGACAAGTCAAAACCTCTTCTGTCCGCCTTACAATTAGATTGGACAACGGGAATGTAAGACTGAACATCATGTCAACAACAGTGGAAAAAAGCTAACCCTGCATCTTAAAGGAATTATGTTTTAGCATGGTATGCTTTTAATAATACATGCGTATTAAACAATAATTTTATAGACTAACGATTTACATTACACTCGGGTATTAAAATTAAAAGCAAATAAATGCAGATTTAACGGCGTTTACTTTATTTATAATAAAATAACGTTAAATGTCGCATGTAAAGTGGATAAACTCGACAGATGGGACCTTTGGTAAAGTGGATAAACACGACAGATGGGACCTTTGGTAAAGTGGATAAACTCTATAGATTAATGAAATCTTGCGTTCCTTTGTTTATGTCGTTTATTTTTGTTGTTGTATTAAGCTATTACTAACAATAGTTTATGAGAACAAAAGTAGTTAAGTGCCTTCATCAAACTTTTGATTTGTATCATTAACGTTTCCTACTGTAGAAAATTCTAGACTGCCATGAAACATTTGAAACAATTACATGCAAATAAAATATACAATATAGGCCTACTTGAATGATAGACATCTTATACCATAGCTCTAAATATCCCATGCTACAAAATAAAATAAATGTACCTCTCCTTTATACTGAAGAAAAACATCCAAATTTCAACAGCTTTAAAAATTTAGTGTGGTGGATTTCATTTTTATTACTGTTTGTTCTATACAGCTCTCCCCTCAATATACAACTCTAACCTCTTTATACAACTCTCCCCTCATTATACAACACTCCCCTCTCTATTCATCTCTCCCCTCTATGTAGCTCAAATGGGCGAGAGAATACATTCTTTGTTTAAATACAAATTTAAATAAAAACATAAACAAAAATCCGATTTGTTTAAGTGGTGTAAAAATTTAAAGCATTTCCTGTAAGATTTCTGTCCACTGAACGATTAAGAGTTAAAACTGTTTGGTCATTGATGATAAATTGCACACGTTTTTAGTCCATTTTCTTAACGGGTTACACCCCCCCCCCCCCATCGAGGATGAAGTGTTACTCTATTGTATCAGCAGCCCCCAAATATGCGTCCATTGTCTCAGGTTGAGATGTTCAAAGCACAGCTCATATGAGAAACCAGCAGGCGGTTTTAGAGAAAGTTCTAGAAAACTTAAAATTGGAGCGATTTAACTTAAGACAAAGAAATGCACGTTCTTAAAAAAAAAACGATCCTTTTAAAAACTATTTTAGTCCCGTTGAAAAGCGTTCACGTATTGCAACGAGGAAAAAAAATTCGATTTATTAATGGAAAGGAATAATGAAAAGAACGAAACTTTAAAAGGACGTTGAGGGTTAGCTGTGTAAAAAATAGAAAAAACCGAATCAAGAATGCGTATTTGACGAACTAATCTTCAACGATTTTTATGTTCAAGCTTCTGATCCACCCAGAACGTGAATCAATTGAAGATGTGTTTTTTTTTAATTCTGTCCTGATTGGGCCAGATGGGTGAGGCTTGGGGGGGGGGGGGGGGGAGTCGGAGGGAGCTAGGATCACGTTTAATGCCCCGGGGGTGGGCCGTCCCCCAACAGAAGCTTACACGATGTCTAACAGACCAGGGGAGGGGGATCAAGAAAATATATGAATGCTTTGTTATGGTTCACTTTGATGGAGGTTTGATGGAGAGATCCAGTTGCGGGTCTACAACAGTCCGGATTTAAAGTGAGACCTGATGAGTACGCCTCTAGGCTGGGGTTTTACTAAGCTGTGATGAATAGGTCCGCGGCTAATAGATGGGGGGGGGGGGGTATCAAAGATGAAAGACAGGAGAGAGAAAGAGATAACTAGGAGTAAATTAATAAATCTGGTAAGGTAAGGTAGTTTTTATGAACACCCGATGAGATAAGATTGTTTAAGTGAGATAAACTGTGTGCCGCTACGTCTAAAACAAATTGACACAATTTTACACGTGGTGAACTCCAGATGACATAAAGTGTAGCGTGTAAAGTAGACATCAAGACAGGTTTAAACAGACACAGACAGTCACATAATCACAATCACAGACACAGGCAGTCACACAATCACAGAAACAGAAAGTCACACAATCACAGACGCAGACAGCCGCTCAATCAAAGACAGACACAGACAAGCACCCAGACATGAAGACAGCCACACACCACTATCCCGACACAACCCTATATATTAATATTATCCCACACACCACACTGCAAATGTTAACGTTATTGTACACACCACTTTGAGATGTCAACTTTATCCCACACAGAGCCTAGTAGCCCACACACGTTCCATCAAATGTCAACTTTATCCCACATACCAAATTGTAAATGCCAAATCTATCCCATACACAATCCCACAAATGCCAACACTATACCATAAAACAAAAATACTAAATATCTCTCACAAATTTGCAAAGGCTTTAACATATTTAGAGTCGTTAGCACATGTTTCGCAATCTCACTTTAATTTGACGCGTTTTGTACGAGAAATTCATTTCCATATGTTTTGAATATTATCGATAAATTGAACTGAAATTACTTGAACTGTCCAGTGCACTGATCAGTCTTTGCTTGAAATAATATCGAAATTCCTAAATTTAAAACTTCATCATTTCCTGATATTATGCAATTTCCTATTAAGGAAATCGAAAATTATATTTTTCTAGCCATAAAAATATCTCATTGCAGTTAAAAAAACAACGACTTTGAATTTCATGTCCTACACTTCAGCTTTGAGAAATGGAAGTAAAAATTTTAATAAAATTAATCTATTTTTTCCTCGATTTTTGATTGATAAAACAGTTACCTTAAAAAACTATCTAGGGTATTAAGGTTATAATTTTAACGGATTAAGGGATTAAGATTTGAAAGGGTTTCCGTTAGTGTAGGCCCTACTGGGTATCATGGGGTTAAATTTTTTCCAGTTTATTTCACAGAGCTCTGTTGAAGAAAGTCTCAAGTTGATCTGAAACATGGGGAGGAGCTACGTTGATGTTGTGAATGTGTTGTGTTGTGATGTGTTGTAATGTGTTGTGATGTGTTGTGTTCTAATATTTAGTGATATATTGTGATGTTTTGTATTGTGGTGTGGTGATGTGTTGTGTTGTAATATGTAGTGATCTGTTGTGTTGTAATATGTAGTGATATAATTGTGATGTGTTGTGTTGTAATATGTAGTGATATATTGTAAAGTGTTGTGTTATAATATGTAGTTATATATTGTGATGTGTTGTAATATGTAGTTATATATTGTGATGTGTTGTGGTGTTATATGTAGTTATATATTGTGATGTGTTGTGGTGTGATATGTAGTTATATATTGTGATGTGTTGTGGTGTGATTTAATGTGTTGAGATGTGTTGATGTGTTGAATTGCGTTGAGATTTGTTAAGAAGAATGTTGATAGATAGGCCTAGAAGTTAAAAAACTAAACGAAAAAACTTCAACAAAATTCAGACGTGTCTTGGACGGACAACTACACGGTGCATTAAATACTTAACCAGTTAACCAGACATTTAACCAGATGTTTACCAGGAGCTAACTTAACCAGTTAAACACACAACAAGAAGTTAACCAAACAGTCAACCAGTTGATCAGACATTTAACCAGAAGTAAAGCAAATACGTGATGAGTTAATCAAACAGTTAACCAGACAGCTAACCAAACAGTTAACCAAATATTTAACCAGTTCACAACACGGACAACCAAATAGTTAACCCGTTAGGAAGAAGAGATAACTAACCATCCAACCAGTTAACCCCACATTAACCAGACAAGTAACCACAATTTTAACCGGTTCACCAGGCTATTAATTAAAACAAATAACCACTTAACCAGCAAGAATTTGAAGTCTGCCATCCCCCCGCTCGTTGATCACAAGAAATAAAAACAAACACAGCAAATGAATCAATCAATACAAGAAAGCCTGTATCAATATTGACCCAATCAATGAACAAGATACACAAAACCCCTCCATGCCATTAAACAAGAACAAAGTTTTTTTTTCTTAGTTTTAAGCAAACCGTCATACATGTTGTATACATATTTGATTTCACCAAACCGTCATACATGTTGTATACATATTTGATTTCACCAAACCGTCATACATGTTGTATACATATTTGATTTCACCAAACCGTCATACATGTTGTATACATATTTGATTTCACCAAACCTTCATACATGTTGTATACATATTTGATTTCACCAAAACTTCATACATGTTGTATACATATTTGATTTCACCAAACCGTCATACATGTTGTATACATATTTGATTTCACCAAACCTTCACACTTGTTGTATACATATTTGATTTCACCAAACCGTCATACATGTTGTATACATATTTGATTTTACCAAACCGTCATACAGGTTGTATACATATTTAATTTCACCAAAACTTCATACATGTTGTATACATATTTGATTTCACCAAACCGTCATACATGTTGTATACATGTTGTATACATATTTGATTTCACGAAACCTTCACACATGTTGTATACATATTTGATTTCACGAAACCTTCACACATGTTGTATACATGTTGTATACATATTTAATTTCACCAAACCGCCATACATGTTGTATGCATATTTGATTTCACCAAAACGCCATACATGTTGTATACATATTTGATTTCACCAAACCGTTATACATGTTGTATACATATTTGATTTCACCAAACCGTTATACATGTTGTATACATATTTGATTTCACGAAACCTTCACACATGTTGTATACATATTTGATTTCACCAAACCGTCATACATGTTGTATACATGTTGTATACATATTTGATTTCACCAAACCGCCATACATGTTGTATACATATTTGAGTTCACCAAAGAAACTCAAGTTCTATTTGTTTTACTGTACAATGAAATTAATTACGTTTAATTAAAATACTTGTCATTACTCATCAAAGTAATTCCGCGTGTTAATGCATCGATTTCTGAAATTGTTACGACAATGACAATGTTAACTGCAGAATCCATAGATGTCTTTGTGTGATAATCGTAATCCCAATCGTAATCCCAATCGTAATCCCAATCGTAATCCCAATCGTAATCCCAATAGTTTAACACAGATTCGATCTCAGGCCAACGAAATGAAGAGCCTGCATACATCATAACAGACCCTGGCTAGAATGCCAAATAGATTTGAAAGTGAAAATGTAATTTTTTATTTTGAAAGATTTTTTTATTCGATCCAAGGACTGCAACACGGAACGGATAAAAGATTGATCATGTTGGCCAACTTTTTGCTTTTGGCAGGGTGTGAACTAATGCTAAAAAATAACAATTAATTCAGTTATCGGAAGAGGAATAACAGAAAGGTGACATTTTTAAAAGAGTCAACGGGTTTAAAAATTAAGAGATTTAATTAAGATTTCGATTTTTAAAAAAGAATCTTTTGTGTGGGATGGGATGTGTGGGATAAGATGTGTGGGATGCAGCTTTTTCTCTTTTCAAATATTAATAAAAGCACCGGCGTTGTCTTTAAGTTAACAGAAGGCTGTGAGAGCAAGTAGTGACGATATGTTGTGACATTTTTTGTTGTGATATAGGTTGTGATAGTACGTTATGATGTCGTGACAGTATGTTGCGACGTATGGTGTGACGATATGTTGTGACGACATGTTGTGACGTAGGTTGTGACATTATGTTGTGACAGTAAATTGTACAGTTTTCTGTTAAGTAAAGAGGAAAGGCTACTCCTTTCCTTTTTTTTATCTGTAGGAACCCTGTCCTTTTATTTTGTGAAATAGTGAGATTATAGCCCATTAATTTTGTAAAATTCTAAGATTATTGCAATTTTAGTTTGTGAAATAGTAGGATTATTGCAATTTTAGTTTGTGAAATAGTAGGATTATTGCAATTTTAGTTTGTGAAATAGTAGGATTATTCCCCTTTTAGTTTGTGAAATAATAAGATTATTGCAATTTTAGTTTGTGAAATAGTAAGATTATTACCTTTTTGTTGAATGATATAACATGTAGTATATTAACCAGAAATTTTTTTCCCTCAACCGTTACAAAAATAATTACATTAAATCTTCGTATTTTCGTAACATTTTAAACAAATATCATAACCACCATCTTCATGTACAGTAACTCTCAAAACGGAACAATTAAACTAAAATCACCCGTCGTTGTACAGCTGGAGTATCCAGCTAGAGGGGAAGTTGAACCGTCTTCCAGTGATCAACAACCCGGAGCAAAATCAAAGCCGGGATCGATATCGTGTAATCGATAAACTGATCTAACAGCCGAATGCAACACACGCCCCGGTCGGCCGGCTCTTGGAGAAATAGACTCCGGGACGATCAACAATGAGTTGACCGGCTGAAAGGTCCGGTGATGTTGACACAGAGCCGGCCCCGGCCTGGGGAAACAGAGATAACGGGGTTAGCGCGGAGCTCTGGAACTGTAAATGGTTTTCTCGCGGCCCGCCGGTAATCTGGTGGTCGTGGGGTGTGGTCGTTTACTTGTGGTCTGTTGTGGTCCTTGGGATGTGGTGGTTTACTTGTGGTCAATGGTGGAATGTGGTGGTTTACTTGTGGTCTGTTCTGGTCCTTGGGATGTGGTGGTTTACTTGTGGTCAATGGTGGAATGTGGTGGTTTACTTGTGGTCTGTTCTGGTCCTTGGGATGTGGTGGTTTACTTGTGGTCAATGGTGGAATGTGGTGGTTTACTTGTGGTCTGTTGTGGTCCTTGGGATGTGGTGGTTTACTTGTGCTCCTTGGGATGTGGTGGTTTACTTGTGGTTAGGGTTAGGGTTTACTTGTGGTCGTGGGATGTGGTGGTTTACTTGTAGTCTGCCTGATGGTCTGTTGGATGTGGTGGGCTACTAGTGGTCCATTGTGGTCCTTGGGACTTGCGGTGCGACTTGAGTTTTGTGGTTCGGACTTTACTTGTTCGGTTGGTCTACATGTAGATTTCGCAGTTTGGATTTGACTTGGTCCATGTTGTTTAGTGAGGTCTTAGTCAAGTATGTAGGTGGAACATGATGAGATAAAACATGGAGTTTTCGTCAAATTAAAAATAACAATTTGGGTGTTGAATGTAAGAGACCATTTATATGGAACGCGCAGTAGAACATTTAAGAAGCGCGGGATTAAATATATATCCCCATGACCACGTTTGATTCTCTTTAGTTCTAGCCTGGTAGCTCACAATATAGATGTTCATTCTATGATTTAACTAGCGATATATTAGAGCTAGTGCATCATGTTTTATACGTTACATCTGAACAACAATATCATAGTTGACAGCGATTCTATATTTTACTTTAGGTTTTTTAAAAAGTGATCAAGCGATCAGAAATGAAACTAAAATTAAAAACAAGAACAAAAACAAATAAACAACGAAACAAACAACAATCATTAGAAATGTGAGCAAGCACACAGACATTTTAATTTGCTAATATTTGTTATTTGTACGCCAAACTTCGTTTAAAACAACACAAGCACGTGACATGAAATTAGCAAATATACAGGTCTATCCGGTGATGCGTGAAAACGATATGGATGGAAGTAAGGCAGACATTGAAAAGGGATTGAATCAAATAGCGAACACACGGATTTAAGGGAAACAAGCATGCCTGATCAATTTGCTCGAACATTAAGAAAGAAATGTCAGCGTTCAGAAAGGCATCGTTATGTGATCTATTCTCCCAATAATTGTGTAGCATGTAATGTATTCTCCGAATAATTGTGCAAATAGTGTAGCTTTACGTCAGGGAGATGTTTGTTTAACTTCAGGGGGGCGACCCCAGCAATAACATCAGCAGCGACCCCAGTAATAGAAGCGACCCCAGCAATAGCAGCGACCCCAGCCATAGCTTTAAAAAACCTAGAGGTTCATTAAAAAAGTTATTTAGCCTCTATTTGGGTGATATCAAACTGCCAGCTTTTTTGTATACATACGGTGTTTTACATGGCTCTCTCGTGAAAGTTGTAGAATACGAGTGTTTCAATAAAGAGTTGTTTAAAAAAGTTGCTGTACGGTGTTAAGAAAGGTCGCTTTAGGCTGGTCATTGTGACATTCGATGACATTAATAATACAAGAAAGTCAGCCTGTCGTATCTAGCGCTCAATACACCGGATGAAGTAGAGTTCGTCTGAACCTGTGACCTCGGCATACAAATGGACGATGTATATCCTTACTTTCTTTAAATTGACTCAGAGCTGGGTGAACTCAGGGACGTCCTACATCCTGGAGTTCAGGATCCGAAGCTCAGACTTTCGGATAGCAGTCGTGTGCTCTACCCAAAGTCAGAATAATAAAATGGTAATCAAGTTTCTATATATCATTTCATCCAAAGTGTTCAGAAGTTAAGGCTTCAAGTTAACCACCTAGACGCCTAAAGAAGTCAAGACTGTGTTCGTCAAAACTCAATGAGAAGACAATACTCAACATATCCATAACATAACAATAGTAAAGTACACACTGCATCAACATATGCCGCTTTATATTCAGGTCGTTAAATGACATACATATCAACAAATAAAACATGACATTGGCACATGAAATGAAATGAATGTTATTAAAAATAACATTTGAAATTGGCACATTAAAATGACATTTCGGATAATTGGCACATTAAAATGACATGAATGTTATTAAAAATAACATTTGAAATTGGCACATTAAAATGACATGAATGTTATTAAAAATAACATTTGACATTGGCACATTAAAATGACATGAATGTTATTAAAAAGTAGAACATGACCTTGGCACATTAAAATGACATGAATGTTATTAAAAAGTAGAACATGACCTTGGCACATTAAAATGACCTGAATGTTATTAAAAAGTAGAACATAACCTTGGCACATTAAAATGACCTGAATGTTATTAAAAAGTAGAACATGACCTTGGCACATTAAAATGACAAGCATGTAATTAAAAATAACATTTGACATTGGCACATTAAAATAACATTTGACATTGGCACACTAAATGACTAGCATGTATTTAACGAATGAGAAAACCACGTCTGGTCACCGTCTGAAGGACAGACAAAGCCGCAGAAATCTGCAGCAGACAACACTGTCTGGGCAGACTAAATCTTTTCACAAGTAAACAGCTCATTAGTGTCTCTGGTGCCGACAGAAACTTAGAGAATCCACTGGATAGGATAATTCTACACAAATCTAGAGAATCAACTGGATAGGATAATCCTACATAAATCTAGAGAATCCACTGGATAGGATAATCCTACACATATCTAGAGAATCCACTGGATAGGATAATCCTACACATATCTAGAGAATCCACTGGATAAAAGAATCCTACATAAATCCAACATAATACTAGAGAGCAGCTTAAAGCTCTTCAATCGCCGGCGGAAGTAAAGCTCACAAAAACAAATACACTGAATGGCATATATACAGAGGCGTAGCGAGAGGGGGGGGGGGGGGGGTTGGGGGTGCGGACCGCATAGGGTGGCACCATTTAAGGGGGGGGGGGGGGGTGACACCAAGGCAAAAATAGCAAAAAAATATCAACTCAACGTTGCAATATATATGCCTGAGGAAAACGGTTTGGTTGAGAATCGTAATAAACTATGTTAATCCATGTATGGAGTGGGGGGGGGGGGGGTAAAAAAATTAAACACATCCAGAAAAAAATATTTTAAGACATACTACACATGCGTATACACATACTTACAAGTGTATATATATATATATATATATATATATATATATATATATATATATATATATATATATATATGTATATATATATATATATATATTTTTTTTTTCTTTCTTCCGGGGGGGGGGGGGGGGGGGGGTTGGTGACACCATTAGATGCCGCACCGGGTGACACCGACCTCGCTACGCCACTGCATATATATATATATATATATATATATATATATATATATATATATATATATATATATATATATTGAATGTACCAATTGCCTTGCTGAAACGGAAGTCGTCAACTGGAGCATGTAAACAAGAGCGAGTGAACTCGATTAGTTTCGATTTAAAATTCTATTCTAATTAACGAAAGTGAACAAATCTTCGCGACGGAGTTGAAAGCTTTTGTTGATTTTAAAATTTTAAAGATAAATTTAACTTGTTGACTTCTTGAAAACATTAATATTAAATCCACGGGCTAATATTTATTAGGTTAGAAAATATTTTTTTTTTAAGAAAATCATTTGAACTTTAAGCAAATTTATTTAATAAAAATAAATATAAAACGGTTTGTATTTTGATGCTGAGTACAATATAGCGCTCTCAACACTGACAGAGATTTTTAAAGTGAGCACTGGATGTTGATGTTGATTTGTTCTGTGCATTACTTTATGGGCATTTTGTTTTATTATATTGCTTTAGTTCATGGGCATTTTGTTTTATTTAATGCTTTAGTTTCTGGACATTTTGTTTTATTTAATGCTTTAGTTTCTGGACATTTTGTTTTATTTAATGCTTTAGTTCATGGACATTTTGTTTTATTTAATGATTTAGTTCATGGACATTTTGTTTTATTTAATGCTTTAGTTTCTGGACATTTTGTTTTATTTAATGCTTTAGTTCATGGACATTTTGTTTTATTTAATGCTTTAGTTCATGGGCATTTTGTTTTATTTAATGCTTTAGTTCATGGACATTTTGTTTTATTCACCTCTCTAGTTCATGAACACTTAACTTCACCGTAACATTGGTTTCTATGTCCGTGTCTGTGTTTGTGTCCTATGCGTGTCCGTATCTGTCCCTTGTTCCCTACAACGAAAGCTATTGTGATGTGCAGCGAGCAGTCTTAGAAGTTCAACGCCCAAACAAGAAATAAAATCCAACAAAGTCCACAAAAACTCACAACTAACAACTACAACCTAAAAACAAAAAAACACCCCTCAAATTTAAGTACCTAATACCCAACCTGGAACAACCATCATACAGCAACCATCAGCTAACTCAACATTAACCATGCAACATCCAACATACAACACCTATCTATAAACTCGGGCAATATTTACAAGATTTATCCAAGACTGTCCTAGTAGTTCGCACTTTTGTATGGAAATATATTTAATAAAACCGCCAAGGATCTTGTAAAGTACGGGCATTAAATCTAATCCCCTCCTTCCTGGAATAAAACAAAAACGTCTGCCGGCTTAACGCAGCCGTCATAATTAATTTAAAACAAAGTTATTATCTCTAACTTAAACATGATAATCAATATTATTGCGCCACTGAACATCAAACAATTATCCTCATTAAGTTTTTCGTTGCTCCAGCTGGCGTCCTTTAGAAAAAATATTTTTTATGATACGCAGCTGATATAAGCAGGAGTGTTGGGTGGGGTGGGGCAGTGTGTGTGTGTGGGGGGGGGGGGGGGGGCTGGGTTAAAAGAGGATAAGAATTCTGAACACACATGCAGACGAAGTCACGCATAGACGCACAGAGACAGCAACACACATCCTTAACCGGTCAGAAACATACATACACATACATGCACACACGTAATGACCTCAAACACACAAATGCACACGACCAGACACACACACACACTACATACACACTGCCACCCCCCCCCCCCCAAACTCACGCACACACACACATACACACGCACGCACACAAATGTTCACACACAATAAACACACACAACTTTGCTGCCACTTCCAGTTAAGAAAACCCGTCTGGAAAAAGGTCAGTGAAGCAAAATGTTAGCCGCGATGTCGTCCACATGCCACCACAACCACATCAGTAGACACCACACATCAATGTTTTGAGACGCCATGTCGTCCACGTACCACCAAAACCACACCAGTACACACCACACATCAATGTTCTACTTGTGGTTTTTGGCATTTTCATTTTCATCTAGGCTTGGACTATTAGTGTTTAGTCCAAGCCTAGAGACCAAATTTTCTACAGTGGGATTGTCTCAAAAGTGGAGAGGTTTTCGACACATTTTTCAAAGTTTCTGGATATTTTATAGTATAAAGCTAATGCAACTCTCTGGTACCGAATGCTGAACTATATCGTTGGAAATAAATAAAAATAGTTTTAATTTTCTCCTACACCCAATCTAAAATATTTAGACCTAAACCTTTGAACAAACTACGAGAAAGTTTAAAAATAAAAATAAACAAGATACAGACGAGACTTATCTTAACCCTGGTCCTAACCTTCCTCAGACCTTCAACCCTAATCCAACCCTGATCCAACCCTAATCCAACCCTAATCCAACCCTGATCCTACAACGACAGAAAATGAACCGAGGTACTGTGGGATACGGGTCTCTTGTCGTTTTTAAACGAACGAAAGAAACCAAATTCAAAGATTTCTATTATCTAGTTTTTGTCCAACACTTTTGAATGTCACCCGGCTAAATAAAATGTTGAAGCCATTCATCCACATTCAGAGTACTGTGTAGCTGTATATTAAAATATATTTCAAGTACTGTAAAGTTGTGAATCGAGTGGTAACGTGCTCCTCTGTTTACCCGAATGTCTCGAGTTCGGATTTGAGTTTGCAGGACGTCCTTGAGTCCACCCAGCTCTGATGGGTAGTAGCATCACGTTAGGGAAAGTAAAGGCGGCTGTGGGCATAGTGCTGATCACACCACCTCTTTAAATGTCGTGACCTAGAAACATATGAACTCTACTTCATCTGCCCTTTGGATCATTAGGTCTTTAAGAAAAACTTTGCTTTCAAATCAGTTTTAAAGTTATGTGTCGAAACAAGAAAGCTACATTTAAAATACTGTACATTTTACATTGAAACCACAAAATGACCCTTAAAATACTGTATATTTTATATTGAAACCACAAAATGACCCTTAAAATACTGTACATTTCACATTGAAACCACAAAATGACCCTTACAATACTGTACATTTCACACGTAAACCAACTTTCTGCATTCAAAGTACAGTTAAACTCTCAATTATACCAAAAACAATTATCTTTGATAAGGTCACGGGGGTCACATTCTCGTGACCTTTCCCCATACCAGGAGAAGTACGTCGTTGTCAATTGACAAGTCAAGCCGGTAGATGGCAGAACTTGACGCTAGGTGGCAGCTCTCGTCACAAGATGGCAGCTAATTAAATTTTTCACAAAGTAAACAAAAAAAAAAAAAAAGAAAAAAAAAGTAATTGTGAAAGTGAATATTTTCGGCAGACGTCTCTTCGATGTCGTAAGGTTTGATCAGATTTGGAGAGGGAGGGCGGGAGGGTTTGAAATGACATTTTCATTTTAGGTTTAAAAACAGCTTGCGGAGTACGGAAAAATTTAATTAGAATTCTGATTCCTTAAACGTCTATCGCTCGGTTCTGATGTGTGGAATGTTGGTTTTTGTGATCTCGTCCGGAAAAAAAAAGAAACCCCGGAGACATTTTGACCTGCAAGCGTTCATGTCATCAGCGTGCGGCTACACGGAGATGCCGCCCTGGGGGGGGGGGGGGATGGGGCAAGCCCTTACCACCACACCCTGGTGACGCCATTGAAGACCGCTCAATTTGGCTCGTCATTTAGATTGAAACCAGAATTTTTTTTTAAGTCGCGTGATTTAATAGCTGTTTAATGAGCAGTAGTTCATTAGAGTCTGCTGTAGGTACACATACGATTCAGCTTTACCAAACTGGCTCTACAATCACCATTCACTTCAACAGTGACGGACATAGCCTGATCTGATTCCCAGCGGCGCCACTAGGGTGGGTTAAACCCAGTGGGACAGAACATGGTGTCATCCCCTCCACCAACTGTAAATGGTGTCAACCCCTCCACCAACTGTAAATGGTGTCACCCCCCTCCACCAACTGTAAATGGTGTCACCCCCCTCCACCAACTGTAAATGGTGTCAACCCCTCCACCAACTGTTAATGGTGTCAACCCCTCCACCAACTGTTAATGGTGTCACCCCCTCCACCAACTGTTAATGGTGTCACCCCCTCCACCAACTGTAAATGGTGTCATCCCCATCCCCAATGGTATCACCCTGTGTCTGTGGATACCCTTATTAAGTAGCCGAATTAAAATAACTGGAAAAAGCAAATTTTATTATTAACTATTCTCTACCTTTTCGTTTTGGTGTAACCCCCCCCCCCCCCAAATTTGGACGGCGTCACCCAATGCGGTCCTCATCCTCCGTCCCTGCATTGTGATACTATTGCTAGTGATGGATCTCTTGCCTGACAGCCTTAGTGTCGCATTTCTTTCTGGGCAGCTATATTCAGAGTTTCTTCCAGGCATCTCTTCGGGGGGGGGGGGCGAAGCCCCCCCGAAATTTTTTTTACCGCCCCCCCCCCCGAACCAAATGAAATTTATATAATTTATATAGAAAATATATACTTTTAACAGTGTCCGCCCCCCCGAAGAAAGTCTACCGCCCCCCCGAAAATTTTCAAGTGCCCCCCCGGAGAAAAAAGTCTGGAAGAAACACTGGCTATATTCCTCAGAGCTTCCTCAATGCACATTAAAGAAAACACACGGAAACATCATAAAGCAAGCCTTGATGATGATTTAACTTATAAAATATGCGAGAGGTGGTAAAAAAAATCTCAGCGGAAATTTGAACAGTTAAAAAAACAAACGTAATTAAATTAGAAAAAAAAACCCCAATAAGCGGAAGTGAGGTATTTTCCCCCAAACTAAACCAGCACAGCGTATCATTGTTAAAAATAAAATTATCCCCGATTCTTCCAGAACTAATGCCGTGGATGAGGCTGGCGGGATTTCACGCGAAATTGCGAGATTTCACACAATCAACAATGTGGAGCGAAAATTGTGACGTTTTTGTTTTCTCTTTCTCTCAGCACGACTGCGAGCAATGACGTGTTAGTTTTTACTGGACCAAAAATTGAGTTCAACAGTTTGAGGACACTGCTCACACAGGCTTTGTCCCGCCACTTCAACCAGGAAGTTGAAGGGGGTGGGCGAGGGGTGGGGGGGGGGGGGGTGCTCGAGAAAATGGTTAAATTAATCAGAGAAATGAAGAGGCCAAAACTGAGTGGAGTTAAATGGTTATGTTAGGTTGAAAACTTTAGTTAAATAAATCAAAGACTTGTTAACTTATTATATCTGAGATAGTTTCTTTCATCGGAAGTGGGGGGGGGGGGGGGGGGGGGTTGAGGAGGCTTAGCACGTCCAATGGCCCGGAATTAATTAGGCTATGTAATACATATAGCACATTTAAATATATACTTTAACCAGGTTCCCCCACTCTACCCTCCCGGGACATTTACTTTTGCCCCAACCACCCCCAAAGTTTGAAATGCAAAGAACAAAACTTGTTCCAATCTACATAGAACAAAACTTGTTCCATGTTACATAGAACAAAACTTGTTCCATGTTACATAGAACAAAACTTGTTCCATGCTACATAGAACAAAACTTGTTCCATGCTACATAGAACAAACCTTGTTCCATGCTACATAGAACAAAACTTGTTCCATGCGACATAGAACAAAACTGTTCCTGCGTTAATGCAGTTCTTTGAAATACCACGTCCGGTGTGAAATTAACGTGCAGCACCAGAATATGACGTACGATACAAGACAATGACGTAAGGCTCAAAAACCTGACGTACAACACAAGACAATGACGTACGGCTAAAAAACCTGACGTACAACACAAGACAATGACGTACGGCTAAAAAACCTGACGTACAACACAAGACAATGACGTACGGCTAAAAAACCTGACGTACAACACAAGACAATGACGTACAACACAAGACAATGACGTACAGCACAAGACAATGACGTACAGCACAGGAATATAAAGTACTGCACGTTCAGCATAAAAAACAAAACCGATCTACTGCCTGATGAAACCAAACACGAGCAGTTGGGAATTCCCCCCTCCCCCCACCCCCGACTTTCCCCACCACCACAAGACACAAGTAGCATTAGAAGGGGCGGGACGGATCCCAAAGGGACAATGGTTTGAGTGACATGTGGTCTTTTAGAGGTGTAGCTGTCAGTGACGTGTGGCAGCTCAGGAAAATCTGGCCAGTGAGGCTTGTACTAGGTCAACTTTGTGTCACAGAGTCGGGTCAATTAGATGGACGGTGACCTCGCCCTATTTTCATGGTGACCTAGCCATATTTACATGGTGATCTCGCCATATTTACATTTTGACCTCGCCATATTTAGATGGTTATCTCGCCCTATTTACATTTTGACCTCGCCATATTTACATGGTAATCTCGCCATATTTAGATTGTGACCTCGTCCTATTTAGATGGTTATATCGCCCTATTTACATTCTGACCTCGCCCTATTTACATTTTGACCTCGCCATATTTAGATGGTTATCTCGCCACATTTAGATGGTGACCTCGTCCTATTTACATTCTGACCTCGCCATATTTACATGGTGACCTCGCCATATTTAGATGGTGACCTCGTCCTATTTAGATGGTTATCTCGCCCTATTTACATTTTGACCTCGCCATATTTACATGGTGACCTCGCCATATTAAGTTGGTTATCTCGCCACATTTAGATGGTGACCTCGTCCTATTTACATTCTGACCTCGCCATATTTACATGGTAATCTCGCCATTTTTCGATGGTGATCTCGTCCTATTTACATTCTGACCTCGCCATATTTACATTTTGACCTCGCCATATTTACATGGTGATCTCGCCCCAGTCAAATCATCTCACCCTCTGATGATATCACCATTGAAAGATGGTGATCTTTTCCCAGTCAGATGGTGACTTGACCACCAGATGCACAGATCACCCTGTGTCCACACATCCACAGCCTCACACATCCTACCGCTGACCTCTTTGTTGGTGATGATGTCAAAAGATGGCCGTCAACCCAGATTTACACCAACCAAAGTATTTCTTTACATGGAATCACAACCCAACAACTAAATGAAGGTTTGGTGATCCTTTAAGAGGCACTGGTTTATTTCTTTCAAAATAAAAACAGTTGCTTTAACAATTAGAACAGTGTTTCTTAAACTTTTTGGAGGGACCGAACCCCCACTAGTTTCATATGCGCATTGACTGAACCCTTCTTAATAGTTCTATCGTTCACACTGACAAAATACGAACGAAAATCTTGTGTGTAGTGTGTATGTCTTGACTGACTCCTCTTAGGAAGTGCCAGCGTCAGGTTATTTAGCGCCCTATTGCAAAACTTATTAAAACGCCCCTTTTCATACAAATTAATTAATAAACATATGTATAAGAAAACATTCAATTAAAAACGACATTAATTTATTATAAATTGCATAAACGGTATATGTTGACATCAAAATCAATTTGTACTTGCCTCCGCAAACGTTTGGACTAATTCCTTCAAACGTAATCACATTCTATTGAAATTGTTGCCAAGTCCAAGAGTCTACTTTACGACATACCCTCCCACCCCCCCCCCCCCCCCCCGCACTGGAAAATTTAAAGTGCCCCCCCCCCCCCTCTTTCCAGGAAGAAAAAAAATCAGGAAAAGCCCCACTGAAAAAAAACACAGTTCTTGTCGTGTTGGACACTCTGCAGACCTCCAGAGGTGAGTTCTAGAATGGAACTTACCTGTTTTATGCTTGACTGACTTCAGTTATAATTGTAAAATGTCTATATTGTGTGATTATGTAACGATTTTTTTGTTTTTTGAAAAATAAAAGTTTACAAATGTTATAGATTCCAGCCTACAAATGGTTATATATGAGGGTTTTTTTTTAGGAGAGGGTGAAAATATGAAAAAAGACACTTAATTAATTAGATTATTAATTTGCGACTAAGACGATTTCAGACGCATTAGTTGCACTATCTCATATTGTATGTATACTAATATTAAGTACAGGCGTAGTATACGCCCCTATTTAGTTGTTTTATTTCCTATTTTTCCTATTTTGTGAATTCGACACTACCAATGCTGCGACTGAAATATTTTGCTTTAAAACACTATCAGTAGCTCCTAAAGGACGATTATCCTCACACTTTCCACTTCTCTCCCCCCCTCCCCGTGAAAGCAGTCATCATGACGACAGTTTACAGACGGCAATCAAAAGATCAAGCAGAACGTGTTATTACCTCCCCTTAGTTTCAAATCGTTTAAAAATTAAACTATCTGCCCCTAATAGCCGTCACTAATTCGACCCAATTGTAAAGGGGCTCACCAGACTGATGGTCTGTTGAGCTTACGTCTTGGTGGTGTCTCGCATGGTCCCCATGAAGAGAATTATATATATATATATATATATATATATATATATATATATATATATATATATATATATATATATATATATATATATATATATATATATATATATATGTATATATATATATATATATATATATATACATATATATATATATATATTTATATTTATATATATAGATTGCAATCTACAACGGCTACAAATGTATTTATTTTTCAACTTGATAATGCTAAAAAAAACTACCAAACTATTTTGTTTAGAACTTCTGCTCTATATAATTTTTACAAAAGCAAATAATAACTTAAAGTTGTATTTATAAGTAAGCGGTCATCCTAAGGTGAGGAATTTGAAATGAATGTTAAGTTAAGCAACGAATTATCTCCCATTTGAAAATCCAAATAAACAAATTTCAATCATGGGAATAACTTTCACACGAGTAGGTAAATTAACCAAGTGTAACTAAGGCATGCTTGAAAAACACAAGAAAACTTTTTAAATTTCATTACAAATCATTATAATTAATTTTATATTAATATGTAACTTTGTTGAAGCAATATATTTTACCGAATGACTACTTAAGGACTACTTAACTGTAGGTTGCTTGAAAACATAAACAGTAGCTTTGTTATAACATACTTCTAGTCAATATTGATGACATGCATTAACTCGACATAGCTCATTCAGTTTCACAATTTAATTTTAGATCCCCACAACAATGGGACGCTTTTAAAATATTCAAATACAGGTTACTGTATAAGAAATTGCAATAAATATTGTATAAATATTAAAAAATAACAATAAAAAAAGTTTATGCTAGTTATAAATTCAAGGCTATATAATATATATATTTATACTTTAAGAGTGGTATAGAGATTCGTATAAAACTCTAGATTTTTCAGCTAAAGGACGCCTACCTCTCTTTGGAGGGTGTTCCTTCCTGAATTGAAATCATCTAATGCACGATAACTCGACTACTCGATATTCTCAAACTCTACTACATTCACAATGCATATCAAACTTCGATACCTAAACATAACTAGACTCGATACTCCAGAACTACGACACCACCTCGGTTAAGTTCACCATACTCCCAATCAACAACGATTTAACTGGACCTTCTAATACACCAGAGTTTCTTCCAGGCATCTCTTCGAAATGGAATTTATATATACTTTTGACAGTGTCCCCCCCCCCCCCCCCCCGAAAATTGTTGTCCGACCCCCGAAAATTTCAAGTGCAACCCCCAGAGAAAAAAGTCCTGGAAGAAACACTGTAATACACGATACCGGTAAACATATTTTAATACCTTAATACCGCAGGCTCGATACTCCTGGACACCAGAACTACAATACTTCATCTCCTACATTCTCTTTCCTCTACTTCTAATCAGATTCCACTAGACCTACAACTACACCGACAACCGCCAAATAAAAAAATACGATACTTTGAACACCCCGTCATTAAAAACACTATACACAAGAACAGATTTGTAATTCAAAGTCAGAGAATCGAGACTTACAAGCCCTAATAAAAACCTAAATTACACGTGTTACCGAGCGCCCCGTAATGCGCTGGAGCGATCACTAAATCAACATTAAAAATAGATAACCGTTTGAAATGCTCGAAAGTTAAATTACGAACTTATTTAATCGTTTTCCACAATAGTTTTATGACACCAAAATAAAAAGGCAAAGTGATTGGTAAAAACGCCCCGACCTTTCAAAATGACCTTTAGTTTAATGTCATCATATATCTTTATTGTCGTCAGATATACCTTAAAGTCTATACTCATCAGATGTACCTTTATATTTATCAAAAGGTGACCTTTCCTCCTGACCCTGGAATAAAGATTGTTAAGATACCTGGAGAGCTCTGGACAGTGGCGTAGCGAGGTCGGCTGTCACCCGGTGTGGCACTTAATGGTGCCACCCCCCCCCCCAGAGGCGTAGCGACCCTTCCTGGGGACACACTTTCAAATTTTCGATTTGCACCCACCCCTCCTCAACTTTCGATTTGCACCCCCCGTCAAGTTTTTCTCTATATATTTTGCTATTTTTTGCATTGGTGTCCACCCCCCCCCCCTAAATGGTATCACCCGGTGCGGTCCACACCCCCCGCCCCCCCCTCGCTACGCCTCTGGCTGTAGAACAATTGGCACTCACGGTGCCCCCGTCGTGTGGCCCTGTTCATCCTTACAAAACGGTTTAGCCGGGGCAGAAGTCAGCACGTACGGGTAGTTGTAGTGCGGCCTTGTGTCAGTGTGCCAGGAGTTATTTCCGGTAGGTTGGGCAAGCCAAATTCGTATTGGAGTTAATGCATTCCGTTTTGTTTTTCATTTTTTTAGTTGTTGTGTTTTTTTTTTTGGACTAATATATTCCGCTTTTAGTTTGTATGACCAAGGACGTTGATGAAACGAAAAAAAACAACAACGAGATTTATCGATGGAAAGTAATGAAACGTTTTGGTGGAGTGGAATTAGGTACAAAACCTTAACAATATTTTGAATAGAATAATAACACGCTGTGAAGAGATTAGGAAACTATGTGATTGTCCAATCGGCATTTAATATGTTAAACCTATATGGTACTCAAAACGCTATACCATAATGGTATTCAAACATGGTATATTACTAGGGGATTAGGTCGATACCCTCCGTCTACGGTCTATACCCCAGGTTAATTACCCTACCCCCCTGTATATTACCCGTACAAAAAAAAGCTAGAGTTTATGTTAAAGTTATGAGGGTGGAATTAATTTTTAGAGGACGATAATTGAGATCGGGGGTAAATGTCAGATGGCGTTTATCACTAATCACCGGGGAATTATTGCGGGGGGGGGGGGGGGGGGGGTGTTAATTGCAAGGAAGTTAAGTTCCAGATAAATGGTATAAAATATAGCCTCTTCGATATGATGTACGTAATATGGTTATAAACTATAGCCCACCGATATGATGTACATAATATTGTATAAACTACAGCCCACCGATATGATGTACACTTGCGATACACAATATGATACCAAAAAAAGCTCACTGATTTGATGTACACAAGAAGAAATACGCGAAAACCGGTGTTTACAGCTTATTTCTTAAATGTGTTTCAATGTGCTTAGAATTTACAAGCCTATTACAAATGACCGAGCACCATATGACGCAGGGTCTGCACAGTTCAACGTGACATTTGCTCCAGACTTCTAGCAGTAAAAAAATGCTGAATGTGGGGCATCGTACTTGTGTTCCTGATTTAATGACGTTATAGAATTTTTTCTTTTTCTTTCTTTAGCCAGTCTATGGGTTTTCTTTCATTAACCAGTTTGTGTTTCTTTTCTATCTGTAACCAGTTTTTAAAGGTTTTACATTTTTTTTCCCACTTCTTTCTTCCCATAACAGAGAATATTTTTAAAGCACACACACCGGTGAATTTGTATCCCACACACCGTGATTTGTAATCCACACACCATGATTTGTATCCCACACAACGTGATTTGTATCCCACACAAAGGGGTGTTTACTACTGTTAACATCTTGAAGAAAATTAATAACCATCTACAATCTTGTATAAGCCATAATAGACAGTCGAAACACCGTGATAGCCTGCCTACATGTCTGTCTATTTCCCACCTAATA